>NC_065580.1:115382195-115690272 GCF_024542745.1 Macaca thibetana thibetana
TTACTGCTCCCTTGTTTGCTACTTGTACCTCTTCAAATGATAAAAAGCTTCATTGCTACCTTAGTTCACCAAAATGCTTCAGCACAAGTATACTATATGAATCACTATCGATCTGTCTTCAAGAAGACATGGGTAGTAAAAATAAAAGTGAGAACTCCCACTAATGAGTGAAGTTCTCAAAGGGGGGGAATAAGGGAGGAGACCACCCCTCATATTGTCTTATGCCCAATTTCTGCCTCCAAAGAAAGAAGAAGTGAAAACTAAAAGGCAGAAATGAAATCCACAGGCAGACAGCCCGGTGCCGCACCCTTGGCCTGGTTAAAGATCGATCCCTGACCTAACCAGTTATGTTATCTATAGATTCCAGACATTGTATGGAAAAGCATTGTAAAAATCCCTGTCCTGTTCTGTTCTGTTCTGATTGCTGGTGCATGCAGCCCCCAGTCATGTACCCCCTGCTTGCTCAATCGATCATGACCCTCTCATGTAGATCCCCTTAGAGTTGTGAGCCCTTAAAAGGGACAGGAATTGCTCACTTGGAAAGATCGGTTATTGGAGACGTGAGTCTTGCCAAAGCTCCTGGCCGAATAAAGCCCTTTAACTCAGTGTCTGAAGGGTTTTATCTGCAACTTGTCCTGCTACAATGTGTGTATGTATTTGTGTGTATGTGTGCATGCATGTATATATGTGTGTTGTGCATACATGTGTATGTACTAGACATGTGTGTACATGTGTGGGTATATGTGTGTATGTATATATATGTGCATGTATGTGTGTGTGTATGTATATCACAGTCTGCTCAGGCTGCTATGACAGAATATTATAGACTGCATGGCTTAAATGATAGAAATTTATTTCTTACATTCCTAGAGGCTGGAAATCCAAGATCAAGATGGCAGTAGATATGGTGTCTGGTAGGAGCTGTCTGGGTTGTCTCCCTGGTGTGCATTGGCCATCTTCTTATTGTATTCTCGCCAAGAGCAGAGAGAGCACTCTCTGCGGTCCCTTTCCACTTGTGAGGGCTCCACTCTCATGATCTAATGATCCCCCAAAGGCTCCACCTCTGAATGTTATACCTTCACCTCAGGGGTGAAATCTGCAGCTAAGTGGTGAAAATTTCAACATGAATTTTGGAAGAGGAAGGATGAACATTCAGACCATGCAATGTAAGTGTTTATATTTGTGTATAAACATATGAATATAGGCATGCGTACATGTGTGTGTGTATGTACTGTATATATACAATTGAAAAATTTTCTTGCTTTGTTTGCTTGCGGAATCCTTTGAAAGTGAGCTGTAGGCTGGCTGGGCACAGTGGCTCATGCCTGTAATCCCAGCACTTTGGGAGGCTAAGGCAGGCGGATCATGTAGTCAGAAGATTGAGACCATCCTGGCTAACATGGTGAAACCTCATCTCTACTAAAATTACACACACACACACACAATTAGCTGGGCATGGTGGTGCATGCCTGTAGTCCCAGTTACTCAGGAGGCTGAGGCAGGAGAATCGCTTGAACCCAAGAGGCGGAGGTTGCAGTGAGCTGAGATCGTGCCACTGTGCTGCAGCCTGGGCGACAGAGGGAGAAAAAAAAAAAAAGAAAAAAAAAAGAAAGTGAACTGTAGGCATCACAAACTTCTCCCTTAAGCACTTTAGCAGCAAACATTGTCCATGTGACTCTGATATAATTATCCTACTAAGGAGGTTAACACTGATCCAATAAGGCCATCTAATTCAGGTCTATATTCGAATGTCCCCAGTTGACCTTTGTCTCCTTAATCTCTGCGACTCTTCCTTCTTTTTGTCTAACATCACTTTTTTTTTTTTTTTTTTTTTTTTGGTTGTTGTTATTTGTTTCTGAGACAGGGTCTCGCTTGGTAGCCCAGGCTGAGTGCAGTGGTGCAAACACAGTTCACCGCAGCCTTGACCTCCTGGGCTCAAGTTATCCTCCCACTTCAGCCCCCTCAGGTAGCTGGGTCCACAGGCATGCACCACCACACGTGGCTAATTTTAATATTTTTGATAGAGATGGGTTTTGCCATGTTGCCAAGACTGGTCTCAAACTCCTGAGCTCAAGCCCTGCCTCAGCCTCCCCAAGTGCTAGGATTGCAGGTGTGAGCCAGCATGTCTGGCCTATTTTTAATTTTTTTCACATGTAAGCCTTCCTGCACTACCTTTCTTCCATGTCTCAATATCACTCTCAACTCCAGGGTTTTTAGAAATTCAGCATGCTGTACTCTGTCCTCGTCATACCCTCATGGCGCTCATGTGTGGCAGGCTCCCGTGTCCCTCCAGCAGATTATCATTGGTCAGGCGGATGCCAGCACTCCCCTTGTTCCTTCTTTGCCCATCTATTTCTCCAAGGAATCCTGCTGCCTTTCAGTGGAGGATTGTTCACGAACAAAATCCAGGCACTAGTTGAACCCCTTTATGTGTGGGATGGTTCATCCCATCTCCCAAGCCCCTGACACGTCATGTGAACTCAAAGATGTAATGCGTTATTGAGTGAACACAGAGAGAAAATGATGGAGACAGCAAAGTTGAAGATGATGCAGAGGCCTAGCATCTCAAACAGTCCTTGCACTCCTGGTCCCTGGTCCCTGAGATAGCCCCTTGTGCCCCAGACTCCCCACTTCACTGTTTGGGCCCTGCCTTCACGGCAGCTCTGGGGGCTCTGTTTTAGGGGGGCCCTTCTTGTCCTTCTGCACATGGCTCTGGGGGACTCTTTTTGGGGGCCCTTCTTCTCCTCCTGCACACACCAGCAGTGAGCAGGCTCTTTCTTCTGGGAGGCCCCCGTGCACCCCAAGGGCAGCAGCTTAGTCAGGACAGCCTGGCCCCTCCGCATGCAACACCCAGGAAGGCCTGGCACTTATGGGTTAAAAGTCAGTACTGCCTTCCTCTTCCATTCATTGACAGAGCATGATGATGGAGAGGTCTCTGTGGGCACTGAAGCCGTAGGGAAGTGACCTTACCGGGTCACATAACCAGTAAGTGTGGCTCTTGTGGATGTGGGCTCCTCATGAGTGTGGGCTCTCAGAGAATCGAGGCTCACTGTGAGTGTGGCTTGCTTGGGCTGGCCCTGTTGTTCACCCTTGCAAGCTCTGAGGAGGCAGGGATGGAGGGAGCTAAGCAATATCTCTAGGACCCACCTTCATCTCAACCAGCCTGATGGCATGGGTTGCCTCCTTGATCTTATGTGCTGGGTCAGTGAGCCAAATGGGGCTGACCTCAGGTCAGGCCTGGGCATGGGGCCCCTGGGTTCCTGCAGAAAGCCAGGCAGGTGAGGTAGTGGACCCCGCCCTCTGGCTTGACCAGGGCCCAGCCTGCCTCCTATGTCCTGCCAGAGCACACACAGAGAGGACCCCCATTCAAAATGTCTCTGCTTTATCATGGACTCTCCCAAGGCTGTGGCCTCGTATTTTCGAGGCTCTCATCTGGACTTGATCCAATTCGAGCCACTTCTCAAATGCAGCCACAGAACACTGGGAGCCTGGTGTTTTTTTTTGAGTACAGCTTCTTTCTTCTTGCTGCTTAAGCTCAATCATTTGATTTTCTTCTTTCTGCTGAGACCCTTGGCCCCTGGTGGGCTAACTGGATTCCTCTCAACTCCCAAGCCAGGAACACAGCCAGGGTGTAGAAAATGTTTGGAGAAAGAAAATCCCACTAGAGGCGTTTTAGACAAACGTTCTTGAACATGTGAAAAAGCATCCTAGAGTCGAGGTGAATAAAAACCCCTTTCAAGTTGCCTTGTGTATCACGTTCAGCTTTTTTGTTGCTAAAAGATAATTTTCAAAAAGGGAAAAATCATGACTTTTCTATACCACAGATACAAAGTGAACAAGGGACAAGAGATTTAACTTAACTCGAGAGGGATCAGGCTCAAACCAAAAAGCAGACACAGGTATAGGTTAGGACGATGAAACAGCTATATGAATGGAGACAGAACTGTTTCCTCTGTGTGAGAGAAAGGGTGCATCCTGTGTGTGACAGAGGGGCAGGAGCTGGGTGCCAACCGGCACTGGCCATTGGCTCTCCTCCCAGCCGCTCAACAGGCCTGTGTCACTGCACAAGCCAAGTGCAGTTCCCTGGGGCTGCAGGGACTTGGCCAGGTATGTGAGTTCCCACACAGCCATCTTCTTGGGTGCCTGATGGCCAACATTGTGGACGCTGAAATGACCAGCAGAGCTGCATGTGCTGTTGTGTGTGGCAGCTGTGTGTGAACGCAGAGCTCAGTGCCCCTGTGGGGTGGTGACTGTCTTCCAGGGACATAATATTCTAAACACCCCTGACCTAGAGCAGCATCCACACTCGCCCCACCTCTTCCTCTCACTCCCTTTGCACTTCCTGTAACCACACTTTTGCCCTTGCCATGCCACCGAAACTGGCCCAGGCCTAGGCAACCTCTGAGCTACCAGATCCCCATAGGCTCAGTTCCTGATCTGGTCCCCATGAGCAGGGCTAGCACCACCTCTGAAGCACCAGGAGATCTGGCCAGTGTCCCCAGAACCTAGTGGAGAGGCCTTTCCTGGCCCAGAGATGCCACCTGGCTGTGTATTCTCACCAGAGGTCAGCCCCCTGTTGAGTGCACCTGGCTGGACTTCCCCACCCACCTGGGCATGCTTATCGCCACAGGGGTTCCCTGTTCCCGGGCAGCTGCCCTGTCTGCCTGGAGCACCCAGGGATGAGGCCTGCATTTGCTTCGTTCCTCCTGCAGGAGCCCAGGACAGATACGCAGAAAGACAGACACATGAAGCTGAGCGGATTTTTAAATTAGCAGCCATAGAAGGCATCATGCACTGTCTGGATCCAAGAGAGGTGGTTTCTGCCAAGCAGACTTGGGTTGGTCACTCCTGGCAGCAGGGGCTCCCACGGGAAGGTCTCTCGCTGAGCGGTGTTCTCTGCAGGGGGGCACGGGCAACTCAGATGCAGTACAGAGCCCGGCCGGGGGGTGGTGGGGAGGAGAGAGGTCACCCACTGTCCGTTGTTCATGTGCTAACGTGTTCACAGGCCCAGGGACCTGAGCTGCTGGCCCCTTTCCTGTTGTGCAGGGGAGCAAGTAGAACCCTGCACCCCACTGGCTTTCCTCCAGCCCTCACCTCGCCTGCAGACAGGTGGGTGAGACCACCCTCATCTGCCAGAAGGGGAGTCCAGGTCATAGGTGGGCTTGGATGGTTAGCCCAGAACCCATGTTCGGGATGCCTGACCTAGAGCTCTCCTAATATTTGGGAGGCAAGCTGCTCTCTGCAGTGAAGTGGGAGAGGCACAGGCTTTGCACACAGGTCGAGCAGCACCGGGCCTGCCAGTCATTTGTCTTTCTGGGCCACTTTCACTCACTGACACTCACTCCCAGCCTGAGTGGCTTCCTTGAGTGCCCGGGGGCCTGCAGCTGGCATAGTCTGGGTTGGTGTGCAGAGCCCCATCTGCCCCCAGGGCTTGCTCATGGACGGTCCCACCTTCAAGGCCCCACTGAAGGCCCAAGCTAGCCAGGGGAAGCTCAGGGAGAAAGGGAACACATACCTAGGACAGGGGCCAGACGCTTCATGGAGCAGCGGCTGAAGCAGCACTTCTTATCTCCCCAGCACTTGCCTTCCATGGAGCACTCATTCTGCTCCTCGCAGAGCTCTGGGCTCATTGGGGGCTGCACCCAGGGGCAGCTGCCAATCTTTGGGGCTGATACTAGGGGAGAGATGGGCCAGCCCTTCATCACTCAAAGCCCTTTTATGCTTCCTAGCCTTGCTGGGCCCACCTCCCTGAGCCCCGATGCCAAAAATACCCATTTTATAAGTGAGGAAGTTGGGCTGGGTGCCGTGGCTCACGCTTGTAATCCCAGCACTTTGGGAAGCCAAAGTGGGCAGATCACGAGGTCAGGAGTTTGAGACCAGCCTGGCTAACATGGTGAAACCCCGTCTCTACTTAAAAAAAAAAAAACAGGCCGGGCGCGGTGGCTCAAGCCTGTAATCCCAGCACTTTGGGAGGCCGAGACGGGCGGATCACGAGGTCAGGAGATTGAGACCATCCTGGCTAACACAGTGAAACCCCGTCTCTACTAAAAATACAAAAACTTAGCCGGGCGAGGTGGCAAGCGCCTGTAGTCCCAGCTACTCGGGAGGCTGAGGCAGGAGAATGGCATGAACCCGGGAGGCGGAGCTTGCAGTGAGCTGAGATCCGGCCACTGCACTCCAGCCTGGGTGACAGAGCGAGACTCCGTCTCAAAAAAAAAAAAAAAAAAAAAAAAAAAACCACCAAAAATTAGCCAGGTGTGGCAGCCTGAGCCTGTAGTCCCAGCTACTCGGGAGGCTGAGGCACAAGCATCACTTGAACCCGGATGGCGGAGGTTGCAGTGAGCCGAGATTGCTCCGCTGCACTCCAGCCTAGGCGGCACAGCAAGACTTGGTCTCAAAAAAAATAAATAAAAATAAAAATAATATATAAAAAAATGCGGAAGTTGAGCCTCTGTTCTGCTCTGGGGTCAGATGTGTCCCTGGGGCCTCCTTTCTGCTGTTCTCACGGCAGGAACCTCCACACCGTCCTTGGAGGCCTGGACCACAGGACAGAGGTGGGTGAGCGTGGGCCAGCCTTAGGCAGGTTCTGGCAAATGAAGGGGGCTCACATGTAGGGCTGAGTGTGTGGGGCAGTTGCGTGGGAACTAAGAGGGTGGTCCCAAGTGTCCAGCTCAGGAAGATCCTTGAGAAAGCTGGTTCCTCCCTCCCCCAACAGATGGGAGCCAGGCTGTCACCATGGGGCACAGGGCCAGGTGGAGTGCCACCAATGGTAGGGGTTTTGCAGGAGCGGCTGCAGGCGCTGGGGCAGCACTTGCTGTTGCCAAGACAGTCGTTGTCGGTGGGGCAGGTTTTGATGCAGGGCACCTCCTCGGAGGAGCTGGCCTCGGGGCACACGGCCTGCTCTGCACACAGGGTGGGGCAGGTGGGTGGGGGGTCCAGGCCCATTCCCCAGACTCCTCAAGGGAAAGCAAGGTAGGGGCAATGAGGAACACAGCCCTCAACAGCTCAACACGCTGTTTCTTAGAAGGCCAAACAAATCTACAGAAATGTGACAGGCCTGACGAAAGCATGGGAAGTCAGCTCAGAAAATTAGGAAGCAAGGCCACAGGCCCACTGCAGGTGGCGGGACGTTAAGACCCTGACCAGACATGGCTAGGACCTGAGGACAGCCCCCATCCTCCACTGCCGCTTCCCCATCTCCTGGCTGCACTGCTCACTCTCAGGCCCAGGCGCTTCTCATGTGGGGACAGCTGCCTCCGTGTGGATATACAGCCCTGCTTTTCTGCCATCCCTGGACTTCCCACCACCCACCCCCAGGAGTGAGTCTCCTCCATTTCTCCCTTCCCCATTCCTGTCACCAAACCACCAGGACCTGCGGTGCCTTGGGTCCCACCGGAAGCAGAGATCAGGCAGGAGGACCTTCCTGGGAGTGTCCCCTAGAGAGGTTACCCAGCAAGATGAAGGCTGGGGCTACAGTGAGGGTCACTTCCGGGGCAAGCAGGGCCAGCACCAGGTTGAAGAGACAGTGCATGGTGGCGGGTGGCAGGCAGGTGGCAGATGGTGACCTGAGGACATGGGGTACATTTAAAGGACCGGGCTGGGAAGAGGTCCTCGAGGCAGGGGGCAGGGGGCAGGCTGGCATGACCGCAAGTGGACTGAGGCACGTCCTCCTTGGATGCCTGGAGAGGCCAGGCCCAGTCCTGGGGAAATGGCTGAGAGGCCTGGGGCCACTGCTATAATCAGGGTTATGTTTCAAAAAAAAAAAAAAAAAAAAAAAAAAAAAAAAAAAAGCCCCTAGGTTGACCAGTTTTTACCCATTTTGAAAGTAATGTGTGTTTATTATGAGAACTGACAAAATTAAAGACAGGGAAAGGAAGAAATAGGACCTATCCCAAACACGTGCTATGGCAGCTATTTTAAAATGGTTGCATAGGGGCCCCTCAGGGACAAAAGAAATGCTGTGTCCCAAAGTTGTACATCACCTATGAAACAAAGCAGGAGGGAAATAGCAGGCGCAGGGGCTCTCTCAGAGGGTGTTTTGCTTTTTTTTTTTTTTTTAGTTTTCTGGGCTTTCGACAAGAAGGAGCTGCCTTCTGCTTATGAGCTGCAAGCTCCCTGTGGAGAATGTCAAACGCTGGATGAGGGACGAGCTGGGCTCTATGTTAGGGGCTGCCTGTGCGGGGCAAATACCAGGAAGGCGTCTTGCCAGAAGGAACCCTCTTGTGCCAAGTGAGTGGGTGCCATGGAGCAGGGGCGGGTGCTGCCAGCGACTGTGCCCCCTCTGCTCTGGGGCATTTCCTTGATCCTCTTGCCTTGAGGGCTTGGACAAGGAAGGGGCCCTGGGGACTGTGGAACCTGGACATCTGCCTTGAAGACTCTGGGGTGACTGTGTGCTGATTGACAGCTGGTGCTTAGTCCCAGGTCCAGGCTGCACTCCTGTCCAGCTGGGGACCCTCATTGCAGGCCTGTGGCCTCTAGACTTTGGACACAGAGTCCCTTAAAGCTTCCTCTGGGACCCTCTGCTACTGAACATTGGAATGTTCCAGCCCAGAATGTCCTGCTACTTCAACGGAGCTGTGATGTGTCTCCTCTGTGTGCCCATGGCGTAACATGGCTCCATCATGGCCCTTACAGCCCCTCTGCAGAGCAATGGGCCTCAACCCAGGCCCCTCCTGGGGTGGCCAGTGTGGACACACCGGCCATGGTGACTCGCCACCTCTTGTGCCTCTCCATAGCTCGAAGTTTACCCAATGCTTCACGTAGGCTGTTCCACCTTCCTGGGAAGGGAGCTATGCACAGACCAGAGACCTAGTGGAGACCAGGGCTTGGGGAAGTAAAGGTGGCAAGGCCACCATCGCTCAGTGGCAGGCTCTGGTGGCCCTTTACTCTGTCTCTGTCCCTCCCTACCTACATCATGAGTGGATTTGGCTAGAAGATCTGAGTCCTTCTCTTGCCGATGCTGGGTCTGAGGTGAGAGCTGACGTGTCCATCCCAAGAACTCAGATCCCTGGCCACAGACTCACACTGGGAGCACCCTCTCCACCCGCCGGCCCAGTGAATCCCGTCTTCCTTGACAGCACAGAGGGGCACTTCCTTCACCGCATCTCCCATCCCCAAAGGGTGCCCCCAGAGCTAGCTATGCCGTTTTCAGGGCACCTTGCTCAACAAATGGGAAAAAAGTACTGGTAAAGGTACTAAAATAAAAAAGTATTTTCTATTCTACAGTCTCTCTGTACTTGTCATGATGCTTTTCACAATGTGTTAATTTAAGTAAATAAAAATAAAAATTTCTTATTATGAACATGAGTATCACCAGTCATTTTTATGTTGTGCAATGCCAATTCAAAGACAAACACAAGAGCATTGAGCTCTGAGGCAGAATCACCCAATCGCACAATTCTTACCTTGTAGCTCACATGGGCACACGTATACAACAGTGCAAATGCTGCACAAGGCTAACTCAACTGGTTTTGTTCCACTTATTTTTTTCTCTTATTTCTTTTTATTTAATATTTTTGGATCCATTTCTTGCTCTGAGGAAGCAGCTTCCTCTTAAGCAGTTTTACTCTTCTGACACAAGGAACTGGTGGACTGAATGTGTCAGATTAAACTTTCCCTATATTACATCAAAACTGCTGTAACCCATGTTGTGGCCAGACACCCTTAGCACCCCAGGTCTGCTTTGCTTCTTATGGCCATTCATATTTATATGAACTTGTATATTAATGAGGATAAAAAGTTGCATTCTTTATTTTTACCTTATTTTAATTTTATTTTATTTAATTTTTTTTTTGAGACAGTCTCGCTCTGTCACCCAGGCTGGAGTGCAGTGGCATGATCTCAGCTCACTGCAACCTCGGCCTCCTGGGTTCAAGCGATTTTAATGCTTCAGCCTCCTGAGTAGCTGGGACTACAGGTGCTCGCCACCAAGCCCAGCTGATTTTTTTTTGTATTTGTAGTAGAGATGGGGTTTCACCATGTTGGCCAGGCTGGTCTCGAACTCCTGACCTCAAGTGATCCGCCCACCTCGGCCTCCCAAAGTGCTGGGATTACAGGCATGAGCCACCACACCCAGCCTTATTTTAATTTTTTATTGAGATGTAATTCACATGCCATAAGATTCACCCCCAATTGTAAAGTGTACAACTGAGTGTTTTTTAGTACATCCAAAAGGTCATACAACCTCCACCTCTAATTCCAGAACATTCCATCACCCTAAAAAGAAACCTAGTACCCACTAGCAGTTACTTTCTATTTCCCTCCATCCCCAGCCTCTGGCAACCACCAATCAACTTTCTGTCTCTGTGGATTTGCCAATTCTGGACATTTCATGGAGACGAAATCATAGAATGTGTGGCCTGCTGTGCCTGACTTCTCTCACGGAGCATGGCTGCTGAGGTTCATCATGTTGTAGCACGTGTCGGTGTTTCATCCTGTTTATGTACCATAATATTCCTTGGTGTGCATGCACACACTCTGTTGGTCCAGTCATCTATTGATGGACATTGGGCTGTCTCCAGCTTTTGGCCCCCATGAGGAGTACCACTGTGAGCACCGGTGATTTCACCTGTTGACATGCATACGCCCTGCCAAGGCTTTCCTTCTCTGGCTACTGGATAAGCAAGGAAGGCACTTGGCTGCCGTCTTCCCCTTTCCTGCTGTGCTGTCCTTTTCAGGGTCACTGGCTGGCTCCTACAGGGAATAAGGCGGGCAGGAAAGGGTCGACAGGGCTCCTGTGCGGCTAGTGTTTCTCAGAGGCCCGTCACATCCTTCTGTGGCTCCAGCCTGTTGGGAAGCCAGGACCCCACTTGGTCTGTGCCTTGCTGGGACCTGTGTACATGGGATGGCCAGGCCTGCTGCACATGCGTGTCACGTGTGTGTTTGTTCCATTGTCCCACCAGACTTCACTTACTAGCACATGTTCAAAGGTGAAATTAAGGATTTCAAGGCGTAAGAGCAGAATGTTGAACCAAGCTTAGGGACACATGGTTGTGTGGGCTGCTGGCATGAAGTGGCACACACCTGGAGCCCCTGGTTTTCCCGCTCTCTTGGCTGCTCCCAGGAACCCCAGAGCCCCTCTGTCCCTGGCCCCTCCTCCCCAGCTCTGCTGTAACTCTGATGTCTCCAGTCCCACAGAGGCTACGCCCTGCCACAGCCTGACCCCCTCCCAGCGGGCTCGGCCCTTCCTGATTCACACCTCTGCCCTCACACCTCTTGGCGTTCCAGGGTCCTGCCCTCCCCTTTTCTCCCCAGCCACCCCCTGCCTGGCCAGTGGCTGCCTTCTGATGAGTTCACTCTGTGGAGCCCCCAGGTTGTTGTGTTCAGAGTCTGCCTGGGCCCCGGGGCACGACTCCCATCACACACCCACCAACACCTCCCCGATTTCCCCGGGGGCCCTTCCAAGACCTTTGTCTGCTCTCAGGGCCCTGGAGTCCCCACCTCCCACTCCCAGCAGCAAATGGCCTGCTTCAACTTCAGAGAGGAGGGCGAGGCCGTCAGCAAGGCTGTGCCCACCCTCTGGCATCAGAAGACTTGGGGTTCCTCAGCCCTCTGGGTTCAGGGGATGACCTTTCTCCTGCCTGGGCCGGGTGGCCAGTTCGAGGCTGCTTCCAACACCACCAGCAACCCCAGTCACGCCAGGCCCAGCTCCATCCCCCTTTCTGCGCTCCTTTATTCTCTTCATTACTATTATTTCTGGAAGAAAGGCCACAGGCATGCAAGGATGACAACACACACAGTGCAGGGCAGGGGGCAGTGGCGTTCCCGCTCTGCCCTGATCTCCGTTCTCATTTCTGGAGGTTGATTTCCTGCTTTCTTCAGAGATGATCAAGCCTGTTCAAGTGTGGATGTGCAGGTCCGTTCTCCTTAGAAATGCGACTTATGTGCACACTGTCTCCCCCCTCCTTTTTTTTTTTTTTTTTCCCATTTCCATTTAGCTCAGCCAAACTGAGCTAGTTCCGTGAGCTGAGTTTGGCTGGGTTTTAATGACACACGTCTTCTGAATGGCGGCTGAGTCCCCTCGGTTTGGATGTGTCCACATATTTGCTAGTCTCCTACTGATGGACATTTAGGTTGTTTCTGATTCTTTGCTACCACAGAAGACCCTGGCTTTGGGCATGTGGGCAGGGAGCTCTGCAGGGTACCAGTGTAGAGGCGGGGATGCTGGGCCAAAGGGTCCATGTTTCACTCACATGGGAGGCCCCGCCCAAGTGTCCTCCAAGCATCTGGCCCGATTCCCAGTCTCTGCTGACACACCTGGGTATGCGGGGGTGGCCCCCGACACCTCATGAGAAGACATCCTAATCCTGCCCACTGGGTAGATAGGTCGATGGCTAATGGTGGAGGCTTTCATTTTTACTTTTTATTATGATAATTTTAAACATACAGCAAAGTAAAAAGAATAGTTCAGTAAGTACTTGCAGACCAATGGTCTAGATAAACCTTGTCAACATTTGTCAGACTCGTGTTACTATTGTTTGTGTTGTTGTTGGAGTTTAAATCTGAAACATCATGTAGTTTCAACCCCCACTACTTTCTTTTTTTTGGGACAGAGTCTCACTGTTACCCAGTTTGGAGTGCAGTGGTGCAATCTCAGATCATTGCAACCTCTGCCTCCTGGGTTCAAGCAATTCTCCCTGCCTCAGACTCCCGAGTAGCTGGGATTACAGGCTCCTGCCACCACACCCAGCTAATTTTTGTATTTTTTAGTACAGATGGGGTTTCGCCATGTTGGCCAAGCTGGTCTTGAACTCCTGACCTCAGGTGATCCACTCGCCTTCGCCTCCCAAAGTGCTGGGATTACAGGCGTGAGCCACCACACCCGGCCAATGCCCTACTACTTTCACATGAAGTTGGAAATCCCAGGGCTGTTTTCCTACAGATAAAATTATTCCACATGTAAAGTAACTGCTAGTTCCGTGAGCTCAGGTTGGCTGGGTCTTTCCTTCTCGGTGGCGTCCGGCCTCTGCAGTCCTCCTTCAAACTGCTCCTGCATCCCAGCTCCCCCAGCCTCCCTCTATAGTCCTCACTCCTCAGGGAATGTCTGTGGCACTGCCACTGTCCCCTTTCTCTGCTCTCCCCACCCCTCTTCCTGTGGGAAGCATCCACCCACATCCCCTGAACCCGCTGCCATGGCCCCCACCCCTGCACCCCCAGCAGCAGCTCCCAGGCACACCCAGGGCCCGGCCTGGTCCCGCACACGCCCATTTGTTCAGCCTTCAGAGGCCTTGGACCCATATCTGCCCACTGTTGCCAATGCAGAGCTTGGCCTCCTCCCAAATCTCCTTTCCCTGGGAATGGTCCTCCACAAGCCAGAGACCTGGACAGCCTCCCTTTTGTGCCTCACCATCCAATCAGTCACCAAGAGGTTGGGCCATTGGTGGATGCCCCTCCAAAACCCTCTTGAGTTTGTTCCTGTTGGTTCTTCTGGGCTGCTGCCCCAGGATGGGCTGTCGTGACGCCGGCCACTGCAACAACCGCCTTAACACACTTGTCTGCCTACAGACGATCTAGTTTGTTCATGAGATGTCCTGTTTACTGTCCTCCAGAGCACAGGACCCCTCTCATCTTCTTGCTGAGCAGCACATTCCCAGCATCTGGGGCATTAGCCTTTAATGGGAAGGAAGGGAGGGAAGAAAGGAGGAAGGGAGGGAGGAAGAGGGAGAGGGAGGGAGGGAGGAAAGCAGAGAAGGGAGGAGGGAGGGAGGAAGCAGGAGAGGGAGGGAAGGAAGGAGGGAAGGAGGCAGGGATGGAGGGAGGGAAGACTATATCAGGCCTCCCCACTTTCCAGTTAGTTGTCATGCTCTGTCCCAGCATGGCCTTTCTGCCTGGGAGTGATCCAATCACAACCCCATCTGAAACTCTTTGGTGGTTTCCCATTACCTGGGGGGTGAAGTCCAACTGCAGGGGTGTGGCATTCATGCCATTCATGACCTTGAATGAAGTGGCCTAGAGGAAGCGTTTGAGTGCATGCCTGTGTGAGTCTAATCTTGGCTGGGTGAGTCTAATCTAATGCATGACCTTGAGCAGCTTACTCCTTCCTTATCTGTAAAATGGGGTAATAATGAGACCTATTTCAACTACCAGAGGGAGCTGGGGCCCAGGGGCCCAGGAAGGAACACATGTTCTGTGTGGCTGGTGGGGGGGCAGTGGGGAGGAGTGAGAGGTGTTGGCTGGACAAGGAGTTCGGGGTAGGTGCACAGCTGCCCTTAGAGCCCTGAGGGCCAAATGGAGAAGCCGGAGGGTTCCAGGAATGCTTTTCCTCCAGACTCACCACATGTAGGGTTGTTCTTGCGCCCAGGGGAAGGTTGTTGGCCCCTGGCTTACCTGGCTCCAGCCCATTGTCTTCCAAGATGCACAGGTTCTTTCACTCCCCAGCAGCTCCTGTGTGCCCAGGATGGATGGGGAACTGAGGCCCCGGGTTGTGGTCATCTGGAGCACACTGTCCCCACTCCTGGTCCTATGGGGCCAGCTGGGTCAGGGTTTTCTCCAAAACTCTGAGTAGAGACAAGGATGGAGGAGGCCATGCTATTCCACAGGTGTGTCCCGGTCTTGTGGTGACTGCCACAGGCCCTGGGTACATGACCTGCCTTCAGCCCTTGCAGTCAGGGTCACGGCCTCTGGGTGAAGGTCTCACGCTTGTCATCAGGATCACAACCCTGGTGCAGGTCCTCGGCCCTTGTCATCAGAGTCAGGACTCCTGGATGAATGTCCTGTCCTTGTCACTGGGGTCATGACCCCTCGGTGAAGGTCTCACTCTCATCATAGGGGTCATGACCCTGGGTGTGGGTCAGCCCTTTTCATTGGGGTTACGACCCTGGGTACAGGTCCTGCCCTCAGCACTCTGCCCTCATCCCTCATCATGGTCTGTCTGCTCTGACACCCTTCCCACATCTCCTGTCTCACCAAGTCGTGTCTCTGCATACAGTGGCTGCACCTCCTGCCTCTAGCTCCTAACTAGAAAGTTCTCTCTTCCCATCTTTCAAAGCTCTACTGCCACCTCCTACTCCAGGGCTGCAAGGCTGTGAGGCTGCCGTGGGCCCTCTGCCCCTTTTCCTGTACCCAGCAGAACCATGGGCCTCATGGGCCGGCGGTCATTGGCAGGTGGGTTGGATGTCCCGCAGGCTCTGCTTCTGCCCTGGGCCACAGCAGGTAGAGCAGGGCTGCAGAGGCTGCTGGGCGCAGCCCTGGTGGCTAAGGCCTCATGGTGTCATCTCTGTCCAGCTTGTTCACTTGTGGTCCATTTGCTAATGCTTGTGTGTGGCCAGGGTCACAGGTGCATGAAATGCAGACCCCAGGTGTGTACCCACAGAGGCTCCTCCTCAGCTGCGAGGCTTCTGACAGCGAGTCGCCCCCGAGCTTTCAGAAGAGTCCAGCGCTGCACAAGGACACAAGGAGCATGGATGGTCCTAGGCCGAGATATGCAGCCCGGCAGGTGCAGAGAAACAGGGTCTTTAGGGGGAGTCAATTTCCCCGACACTGAGGTGGGAGAGGGCTACGGAGGCTGGCAGGGCTGGACAGTGGAGAGCCATGGGGGCCAGGCCAGGGGTCAGGGTGGCAAGGCAGGATCAGATGTGTTTTAGAAAGGTCCTCTGCCAGCTGACAGGGAGGTGGGAGGAGAGGAGAGGGAGGGCCTGGACAATGGTAGGCACTGGGCCTGCGAGGAAGGTATGTGGGACTGGGGCCTGGGTCTTCTGGGCTGAGAAGGGAAAGTCCAGTAGCGACGGGGTTGTAGAAGGGAGGGCAGCAGGCCTGGCCTCTACATCTCCATAAACTCTTGATTCTCCATAAACTGATGCCCCTACTCTGCCGAAACATTGCCCCCTGGGGGGATTCTGAGGCTCAGGTCAATGCCTTGGGTAGAGAATGAGGAGGTAATGAGCTCCGAATGGAATGGCTTTTCACCGTTCCAGCCGAGGGGCCCCTTCCTTTATAGCTGGGGACCTTGAAGCCCAGCTTGGTCAGGGACTTGCCAGTATCACACTGGGGTTGAGGACTGGCCCTAGGACTACCCTCAGCCTTTGGAGCCCCAGGGCCAGGCTGGGGGGCCAGTATCACACTGGGGTTGAGGACTGGCCCTAGGACTACCCTCAGCCTTTGGAGCCCCAGGGCCAGGCTGGGGGTCAGAGCACCACCCTACTCCGTCTTCTTAGAAAAGTGGCCCAGACTGCTGTACCACACTACTAATGTCGTACAGGGTCAGAGACCCACAGCCGTCTGAGGCCCTACGGAGGCCTGGTTCTGAGATGAGGTGTCTGGGAGAAGCCCCCTTGGACGTCCTTTCTCTAGCGGAGGAAGAGCTGGGGTGCTTTGACTTACTAGAAAGATTTCAGTGGCTCCCACTATACTCAGCAGACATGGCGGTCCTTCAGCCTACTTACCCCCCTGACATTTTACAATTTTATTTTCTTTGCTAACATTAGAGGACTTTCTATTAAAAGCTAGCTTTCTGATGTGGAAATACAGAAAGACCACCCACATGAGAACAGGCAGAACCTTTTTATCTAGAGCTGCTCTAGCAAGGGGGCTGGACGCCATCACTGCATTTGGCCAAGACTCGCAGGCAGGCCGAGGGAAAGGGAGGGAAAGCTTCACAGTGGAAAAGGGAGGCTCAGGTGAGCCCTGATGGAGGCAGCCGGCCTGGGGAAGCAGGGGCAGCTCACTAGAAAGGGGGCTGCCTATGTGTTTGGTTAGGAGAGCATATATATATATATTTTTTTTCTGGCAGGTCCTAAGTTGGAAGCAGGGACAAAAATTAGGGAAGCTGCCAGTTATTAATCAAGTCCTGGCCATTTGGGGCCAATTGTTAGAAGGGTTATTGTTTGGCCTCCCAGGATCGTTGCTAGAGAGTGGTCTGACTTCCTATGCATTTGGCTGCACAGGAATAGCAGGCTGGCATCCCAACTGGTTGCTGCAGACTATGTTCTACTCGTATGTATGCCCTGGCCATTGTCCCATTTGATATTTAGTCTCTCCCTGGCTTCTCCTGAGGAATCAGAAGAAAGACCTTTGGCAGCTAGGCAATCCAGATCAACCTTCCCTAGGAGGATGACTCAAGAAGCTGAACAATAATAGCCCCCAAAAGTCTTATTGAAAGCATCACTAAGCGAGCAAGATCCGGAAGAAGACAAGAACCCAGCGGGTGAGCCTAGACGTTCCAAGCTGCTTTTGCTCTGGAGGCATTTCCAGTTCCAGGGAATTAGCCTGAAGATAAGCTTCGTTTCTGGTTAGAGGGCTAGATGCCAAACCCAGTAAGATGTAAGAGGAAATTTCACCCGATTTTTAATGCAGCTCTGCCAGTTTTCTTTTGGCAATATGTCTTCTTATTGGTGATATTAATCTTGATCAATTTTTGGCAAGTGTCTCCACTGCTCAGAAAGAGACAAGCAGCCCTGAAATCCAGGGACCATGCCTTAGGGTGCTCCTGCTGAACATGAACAATTACCGAAAACATCGACCTCAGAGAAGCCAATTCCATAATCTAGTGTGACTCAGAACATCAACTAACCACAAAATGGCCCAACAGCGCCCTCTCCTGGGTTATGTGAGCAATTGCTGCTTCTTTACCAACCATAGCTTTAGCTGAAGATATTTCATCACAGAATTACTCCTGCTGCCTGATAGCCTCCCACCCAGAAAAAACCCCTGTTTTCTTAAACCCTCCCCCAGAATCAAGGCCCAATCTCATGAGGCCTTTATAAGACCCGCTCCCTGAGTCGCCTTATTGTTCTCCAAAGCCTGTGTTCTCCCTTGTTACTGCAGCAAGAGATAAACCCAACTTGTTCAACCTGGTGTCCTTCGCCTGGAGGTCTTAACACTGAAAAGTGACTCTGCGTATCTCTCTCTTTGTAGTTAATACATATCCTGTGGGGTGAATTTGAGATTATACTAATAACTTGTTCTTTTCAAACTCGTGCCCGCCAATTTTAACATTTGTTGGTGGATCTTGTCTGTACCACTTATTACTGTAGTGTTTGCCTGATGGTAGTTTTCTTTGTCCTCGTTCTTCTACATGTATTAACTGGAATTATTCTGTAAGGAAGGGCTGCCCTTTGCCCCATCGTTTATTAGATTATTTAGCAATTTGTTCCAGCTTTGGCCATTGCGAGCGCCTTGAGATTGGCTCCCATGTTCTTTTGACAATTGCTGTTTTTTTTGAGCACTTTCTCACTTTCTGGCATGAGAAGATGCTCCAAACTCGTCTTGTAGCCTCCCTGCCTCAACCCGGGAATGAGACATTTTTCCAATGATCCTGGTGCCTTTTTACTGGAGAATGGTGCTTAGAAGCCAAGATCCGAGCAGAGCTGTCTGTGCTCCTGGGGTGTCCCTTGTCGAGGCTGTCTCCTCGGCAGACAGGCTAGGAAATACACGCATGTCTGCTGACCCATGTGTGGACATGCATGTGTATTTCTGTGTCTATCTGTTTGTATGCATATTAAAGTCCTGAGTTTATATTGATACCTTTGATTCCAAACCAACACAATGGGACTCATTTTAGCCTTTCCTCACTTGTACTTCTTTTTCCAACAGTGAGAAACCCAGCTGTCATTATTATGATATTCTTACTAATTTTTTCAGTTCTAGTCCAAGCCTAAAGTAGTTTCAGAATTGCTTGCCACGGCCTTGGAGGAAACACATTTACTGACTACGTTACAGTATTTCCTTTTTTCTTTTCTTTTCTTTTTTTTTTTTTGAGACATAGTCTCTCTCTGTTGCCCAGGCTGGAGTGCAGTGGCACGATCTCGGCTCACTACAACCTCCCCCTCCCTGGTTCAAGTGATTCTCCTGCCTCCACCTTCTGAATAGCTGGGATTACAGACCCATGCTAACATGCCCAGCTAATTTTTGATTTTTAGTAGAGACAGGGTTTCACCATGTTGGTCAGGCTTGTCTCGAACTCCTGGCCTCAGGCGATCCATCCGTGTTGGCCTTCCGAAGTGCTGGGATTACAGGCGTGAGACACTGCACCTGGCCCATCGCAGCATTTCTGTGCGATTCTTTTGTTTTCACAATGACTTAGGTGAGCTCTTTTCCTCCCTGCTCCCTTCAATGCAGCTGTGCTCTTCATTTGCAGTGCTGTTAAACTCAGGTGCTACTGTCTGCATTCCATTTTGGGTTTTGCTTGTTTTTTGAGTGTGTGAACTCTAATTCTAAGAGTCACACAAAAGGCTAGAGATGCAGAGTGTACCCCTCCCCATCCAATCACTTTGTTCTCATCCCCCTGGGTACCCCTTTTCCACCATTCTCTTAGGTGACCAATTTCTTTAGCTCCTCATTTATCCTTTTCTATTTTTCACTGGCACAAACGAGCACATACATGTCTATTTTCTTATCTTTTTTTGAGACATTTTTGCTCTTGTCACTCAGACTGGAGTGCAATGGCACCATCTCGGCTCACTGCAACCTCCACTTCCTGGGTTCAAGTGATTCTCCTGCCTCAGCCTCTCGAGTAGCTGGGACCATAGGCATGTGCCACCATGCCCGGCTAATTTTTGTATCTTTTGTAGATACGGGGTTTTACCATGTTGGCCAAGCTGGTTTGGAACTCCTGACCTCAGGTGATCTGCCCGCCTCGGCCTCCCAAAGTGCTGGGATTATAGGCATGAGCCACTGCGCTGGCCCATACTCTACACGTTTAATATGTAGTAGTTTCATTATTGTTCAGTTCAAATATTTTATCATTCCCATTTTTATTTCTTCTTTTGTTCATGGTTTATTAGAAGCATATTTCTTTAGGTGTTAAAAAGGAGGAAGAGCTCCACAACTGAGGTAAGGGTATTTCTAAGACATACTTTAAGTGAAAAAGGCAAAACACAAACAAGTATCCATAAAATGTTATCCTTCAGGTAGGAAAGAAGGGGATGTAAGAAAATAGACATGTAGGCCGGGCGTGGAGGAGGAGCATTTCTTCATTTGCTCTTTTTAGCAGCCCTATGAGCAGGGTCATCTACGTTCTGCAGATGAGGAAATGGACTGAGAACTTTAGACAGGGAGTGTGTCTTCTTTCTCTCTGCACCCCGATGTCTGAGAATGTCAACTGGAAAACACCTGGGGCTGCAAGGCTGTGAGGGAAGTCAGGAGGTCCCAAGGGCTGCCTGTGGCCACCCTAACTTGGATCTGGAACACCTGTTCCTCCTCACTCATTGCTGCCTGGCGTGGCTCCACACGTACCCACTCCTCCAAAAAATGGCTCTGGCTAGGTTGGGTTTACTGTGGATTATTAATGCTTTGATAACTCTGCCTGCCCCCTCCCTCTGCCCTCTCTCTGTCCCCCTAGCCTCCTGCTCCTCCTCTGGTCTCCCTGTCCAGTCATGCTGCCACTGTCTTGCCTTTATTCTGTAGGCTGAAACATTCCTGCCTCCTGCTTCTAGTCTTCAAGTAAACTTTCAAGTAGCGTATGTTCCTCAAACATGGCTCTCAGTGGGCACATCTTACCAGGAGTGGAAAAGGCTCCCCACTGCCTGTCATGTGGTACATACACTTCTAGAAAGCCCTCCATAAATCCATTTCAGTAGAAGGGACATTTATCACTGCTAAGAAGGGATGGCTGAGCACACTAGTTCTTCACTTAACAATCAGAGTTATTTGCAGAATCTCCTTCCTACACATGCTTTTGGGATTTCAAGTTTGAATTATGACTTGAGTCTTACTCTGTCACCCAGGCTGGAGTACAGCAGCCCAATCATGGTGCACTGCAGCCTCAACCACCTGGGCTCAATCAGTCCCCTTAGATCAGCCTCCCAAATAGCTGGGACTACAGGTGCACATGACCATGCCCATGTGATTCGCGGCCTCCCAAATGAACTCTGACAATTTTTTATTTTTATTTTTTGTTTTATTATTTTGTTTTATAGAGACAGGGTCTCACTATGTTGCCCAGGCTGGGCAACTCCTGGCCTCAAGTGATCTTCCTGCTTTGGCCTCTCAAAGTGTTGGGATTACAGGTGTGAGTCACTGTGCCTGGCCTGACTTAATTTTTAATGAAATGTGTGTTTCAGTAGGGTTTCCTCTGTCCTGCATGGCTGATTATTGTACTGAGCCATGTCACCCGTGCCCAGGGGACATCTGTGTTCCAATCAATGGACCCCATTGCTCCCTGTCCTTGCTCACAGGTGCTCAGGTTGCTCCTCTCCTCAAGCTCTTAGACTCATGCATCAAAACGTCCAAACAAGGTCCCTCTGTCTTCCAGACATCCATCTCTTCTCCTACAGTTCTCTTCCTGCCTGAGTCCACCCGGGTTCACTCTGTCCTCTGCTTGCCCGTGTGTATAAACCATACTCCTCAGAAGCATGCAAAACTGCAGGCTGAGACCTTATTAGGCTGGGCCAACATGGAGCGCACTGGGACTGCCCTCCAGTAGCAGGAGTCATAGGGCGGCCACTGCTCCTGCCAGTTCAGGAGTGGAGGAGGAACATTTCTTCATTTGCTCCTTCCAGCAGCCCTATGAGTAGGGTCATCTATGTTCTGCAGATAAGGAAACGGACTGAGAACCCCAGATACCTTCTTTGGAGTGGAGGGAGGATGAAGACAAGGTGTGTAAAGATGAAGCAGGGGAGCAGAGAGCGCATCAACCTTTACCCAGTGCAGGAGGCAACGGGACCATCCTTAGAAAGTGATAGGGACAGGAATGCAGCTGATGCCCTGGGGCACTGGAAGGTCTCTGTGAATAGCAGGCAGCTGTCCTTCGTGGGGCTTTGGGCTGAGCTTTGTGGTCAGGGCCTTAGACCTCATCATTATCTTAGTTATCTCCACAAAACCCTTCCAGACCAGACATTACCCTCATTTTACAGACCAGGAAACTGGGGCTTAGAAAGGCTAAGTAATTTCTCCATGTGACATAGTTGGGAGGTGATGTGAAGCCATGACCTGAACATTTAACCCCATACCCAGGAGGCGATCAGCTGTGGGGAGATGCTGAGCCCTCCGACGAGGCTGCCCACACAGCAGGACCGCTGGGCTGCTGCAGGGGTGGGGAGACGCCATTTTTATAATGAAATGGAGAGACCCATAAGGCAGGCATAAGTATTGCTGAGACTTTTATTTTTGATTCTAGAGAGTCCAGAGTACATGATTTGATGCAAGGAGGACTGCCTTATCTTGGAGAATCAGATCAGGAATGTTCTGGGCCCCCGAGTTCTACCGGGTAAGGGCAGCACAGGCCCCATGGGTAGGCGGGGCTCATCAAACACATTCTCAAGACAACCTTTTCCAATCTGGGCAACATAGGGAGACCCCAGCTTTAGAAAAAATAAACAAATTAGGTGGGCATAGTGGTATGTGCTCTTAGTCCCAGCTATTCAGGAGGCTGAGGCAAGAGGATGGGTTGAGCCTGGGAGGTTGAGGCTGCAGTGAGCAATGATGGTGCCACTGCACTGCAGCCTGGGTGACAGAATGAGACCCTGTGTCAAAACAAACAAACAAACAAAAAAACAAAAAAAAACCCAACTCTGTGCTCCAAGGTAATGGGAGCTACTTTGGCATCTGTGGCCACCCACTGAAAACCAGAGCACGGGAAAAGCTTGCCAGGGAATGCTGATGGGGGCCACCATCTCTGGGACAGTGGGAGAGGCTGCTGTGCTGGGGATTGCTCCAGCCTCTGGTCTGGGGCTTGGGGCTCTCCAGCTGTGCCTCTGCACCCAGGGCCCTTGGATTTGGTCTCCTCCTCCATGGCTATAGGGACCCTACAGAAGTGCCCTCTCAGCCTCCGTTCTTCTGGAAGGCTTGGGACAGCCTGATGCAGACCTGGGGACTATGGCTAGTGAGACTGGGAGTCCCAGACAGAAAGCCAAATGGGAGGGGTGGGAGGTGCAGAGGCCCTAGGCTGGGCCCGTGTGGTTGGAGAGGAAGGTTTAAAATACAGTCAGGGAGGCTCTGAGGGCTGCCCAGACACAGTCTCTGAGGGGCCCTTTTGAACAGCATTAGGCTGGGGCTAGCCTAGGAACCTCTAGGAAAGGAGCCAGGCTCACCCAGGGCTAGAACTTGTAGTTGAGGTGTCCTCTTCAGCGTTGTCTGTCTCCTAAGCATAAGGCTGGAGGGCTGGTGGACATCAGGCAGTGTACCCAACATGGGGCAAAGGGGCTTTTACAGACAGTGGAGCCAGGTGCTGTGAGCAGTATGAATGAAGGCAGGCCGGGAGCAGGGCCATGGGCCTGGGCTCGGGAGGAAACCGCAGAGCAAAGTGGGCTGTATCCCTAAGTGAGGAGTCCCGGCAGGGGGTGGATAGGAGTTGACTGGCTCAGGTTGAGCCCCACTGGGCTACACTGAGTGTCTCAGGCCTCTCCATCTCAGGCCACGATTGGTCCTGGGGCCAGCTGTGGTGGAGGTTGCAGCAAGGTCAAAGGGCAAGAGAAGTAGACAAGGCTAGAAGCACTAAATGCTCTGGGAACCCCAAGTGTGACTCAGTGATGACTGTGGAAGGGAGGGCAAGGCGGGTCACCTACTGAGCAAGAGGCCAGGGGGCAGCAGTCACACAGTCACTGGCTTCTGAGACCAGACAGGAGCAAGAGTCGGGCCTTAGGCACGGAATAGCATGCCCTGTTGCTGCCCCTGAATATCCCCTAGGCTGTCCTAAAGTAGACTTTGCCTAAAGCCCAACAAGAAATGGTGCATGCCTCGGATGAGGCCTGGCCCTGCAGCTGGATCTGAAGAAGGACTGGAGCATGGGAGTACATGGGCACTGGAGTTCTCTCTGCCTCTCCTCTCTGGCTGCATCTCTCAGCAGTGCCAGGGTTCTCTACTCCTGAGTTTCGGGAAACTGTCCCAGGCTGAACTGAAGTCTCAGTCCAATTTCAGATTCCCAGCAAGGAGACTTTGAGCAGGAACTTGGGTGTTATGTCCATCTGACCATGCAAAAGGGGGGGGGGCACCATGTGACTAGCTTACACTCACCTGGGAGGTTGGAGATGCAGGTTGGAGGTGATTGGTTTGCACACTGGCCAGTGGTCCCAGGAAGCTCCTAGGCACATGGGGAATGTCACGTGTCCAGAAGATGCATGTGCAGATATGTACATACATGTATGCCCTACATGCGTGTGTGGGGATGCTGTGAAAACTTCAAAAATTATGTAATAAAAATAAATTTTGTAATAGAAATATTGTTAAAAGTTCAGAAAAGACACAAAAGAAGCTTAACTGATTATCTCTGGACAAGTGGGACTGAGGCGTTAACATTTAGCACTTTTGTAACTAAAAACATTATTTTGTAATAAAACGTTTCATAATAAAATAATTTTAAATAAAAATATTTATCATAAAGATGCTGAAATTGAAAATAAAATATATATTAAATATTTGTATAATAAATATGTAAAAAAATAATGTGACAAACACTTCACAGTATATCAATGTTTAAAACAAGAAAATGAAGACATACATAAGTATAAAAAATGCAAAGCTACGAAAAGGTACAGAGTGTTTGGGTGAGGGTAAGTTCATTTAGTTCTGTTCCAGGCATTTGATGGTGAAACCCAGTTCCCGAGCTGGGGACTGGGGGTGAGCACAGGAGGGCACCCAGCCCAGAGATCAGATGTGAGAAAAGGGTCAAGGAAGGCTCCTCGGAGGAGGTGACCCCGCAGCTCCATCTTGGCAGGTGAAGTTGAACCAGGAGGAGACTGAGCTGGGGGAGCTGACCTGGAGGAGTAGGGTCTCAGAGCGAAATGAGGAGCCGGTTAATTCCAGCAGAAGGCAGAAGTGAGCCGTTGAAAGCTCAGAGAGGGTACGCGCGGCTCACCTCCTCTAGGCTCTGAGCTGTGCAGAGAAGCGGGCCAGGCTCAGCCCGTCCTCGGCTCCTCGGCGGCAACCGCACGCACGCATGAGAAGAACAGCGTTCCTGTAGGTCAGACACCGCCGAGTGGCAGCCACAGACCTCGCCCCTTAGCCTGACTGGCTTCTCTTCCTGTCCTGGCCTTTCAACATCGAGCCTGCCGAGCCCCGTGCTTTTGCAGGGTTTCTGCCCAGGTCCAGTCGGCAACCCGCCTCTCTCTGAGCTCAGGCCAGCCTCATAGCACTGACCGCCAGGCCTGGCTCCTTCCCTCCACTACTGCTTGCTCCTTGCCACCATCCAGTGCCTAGGCAGACAAGCTGAGCCTTAGCCCTGGAGCCGCTATTCTCTAAACTCACCGGCTCACCATCTCCCCATCTCTTTCCCTGCGGAGGCGTGTGTCCTTGCGCTTCGGGTAGGTCCTCCGCACTACTCTTCAAAGTGCCATGTGATGTCACACTCCTGATGCACGGGCGCAACCTGCAGAGGGCATTTGTTCGTTTGCTCATTACACAAGTATACATCAGGCACACACGTTGTACTCAGCATTGTTCTGGGCGCTGCGTTACGATCATAAACAAGACAGATGTGGACCCTGCCCCCGGGGAGCATGCATTCCACAGAAAGGCATACAATAAACTTGAACATCATTCATTCCCCTCAGCCAACCCCGCGAAGGGGAAACGGGGTGCGATATGAAGTCAGCACTGGAGTGCAAGAGGGGCTCCCCAACTACTACCTGAGGGACTTCAAGTAAAGCAAATCAGGTAATTAACCAGAAAATTACATTTAAAAAATTTTATTTATTTAGACAGGGTATCACTGTGTCACCCAGGCTGGAGTGCAGTGGCACGATATCAGCTCGACACAGCTTTGACCTCCTAGGCTCAAGTGATTCTTCCACCCCAGACTCTTAAGTAGCTAGACTACAGGCGCGTACCACCATGCCTGGCTAATTTTTTTTTTTTTTTTTTTTTTTTTTTTTGTAGAGATGGAGTTTTGCCATGTGGCCCAGGCTGTTCTCTAACTTATTTATTTATTTTTGAGACAGGGTCTCACTCTTTCACCCAGGCTGGAGCTCAGTGGTGCGAACACAGCTCACTGCAGCCTTCGTCTCCTGAGTAGCTGGGACCACAAGCGCATGCCACCATGCCTGGCTGAGTTTAAATTTTTTTTTTTTTTTTGTAGAGACAGGGTCTTGCTTTATTGCCCAGGCTGGTCTTGAACTCCTGTGCTCAAGTGATCCTTCCAACTCAGCCTCCCAAAGTACTGGGATTACAGGTGTGAGCCACTGCACCCAGCTCTGACATTACTTTTTATTGAAGGATCAGGTCTGTTGTCACAAACGTGGAGTTCAGATGGCAGGTCAGTCAGCGTGCTAGCTGGAGATGGGACATACTCTCCAAAGAGCAGAGTGAAGCAGGGAATGTTTGTGTACTGTGGTGTCCAGGGAGCCAGTGCTGTATAGGGAAGCACACCTGACATCTGCCAACCAGAAAGGGAGCCATCCAGCTGCAGCCCCAGGCCTGAGGGAGCATGGGAAAGGGGCTGGGTCTAGAAGCCACTGGCAGGGCTGCATCGAACCCTCTCATCCGCCACTGGTGCTTCCTATTGGCCAGAAAAGCAAAGGTTGAGGATCTGTGATGTGTCTGAAGTTTAGCGTGGGTGGAAGATCACGTGCAGCACCGATCCAGGGGGCAGATGTGAGTGCCCAGCGTGGACAGAAACTTTCTCTCCATCCTTCTTGCCAGCTAACAGAGAGGACCTCACCTCGTCCTCCTCTGTAACAGTGGGGTGTGGAGAAGGACACTGATAAGTGGAGAGTGGTAGCAGGAGAAGTCACTGGCAGTAGTTTTAGCCTGACAGAATCTCTTTGAGTAGAATTACTCAAAAAGGAAAAAGGGGTTTCCACCTAGAAAAAGGTGACTTGGGGTTTTTGTTGTGTGACTCCTTCGCAACCAGAGGGATTCTCTTCTCTCTTTGCTTTGAAGGTTTTTCACCTTAAGTCTGGGCTCCATAGACCTTTTGAAATTTGAAAATCACAGAGCCTGATCATCGGCTGACCCCGGCCAGCACCATTGTTGCACTGTCTTCCCGTCCCCTGTGGTTTCTGTGTGGCTTTGTGGGAACCAAGCTGTTTGTGGAGAAAGCATGCAGTGGAGTGTTCTTTTTTTTTTTTTTTTTTTGAGACGGAGTCTCGCTCTGTCGCCCAGGCTGGAGTGCAGTGGCCGGATCTCAGCTCACTGCAAGCTCCGCCTCCCGGGTTCCCGCCATTCTCCTGCCTCAGCCTCCCGAGTAGCTGGGACTACAGGTGCCCGCCACCTCGCCCGGCTAGTTTTTTTTTTGTATTTTTTTTTTTAGTAGAGACGGGGTTTCACCGTGTTAGCCAGGATGGTCTCGATCTCCTGACCTTGTGATCCGCCCGTCTCGGCCTCCCAAAGTGCTGGGATTACAGGCTTGAGCCACCGCGCCCGGCCGCAGTGGAATGTTCTTGGGGGAGGGACCTAGGGGGTGGGTGATTGTCCTCCAGGACCCAGGCATGAACAAAGGGTGACCAATGAGAATAAATAATAGCGCACATGAGGGGAGGATGGACTTGAGGACTGTCCAGCTGGGTTCCCTGGGGCAAAGTCTTCTCTCTGAGGCTCCATTTCCTTGGTATTACACACTAAAGTCCTGAGTTCTGGCGATGGGTTTTGAGGTTTGGAATTCAACCTGAAGTGACCCAGGCAATAATTTAAACTCTTTTTCCATTACTGAGTATCCATCTCCTCTTTTAAGATACATTCTAATCTGATCTGTCATTGGCTAGATGATGTCATTATCATCTCACTTTAATCAGGTTTGAGGCTGGATGGTAAACTGAGTATCTGAAGTAGTTACACATTGAGATCAGTGAGGCCTAACTTCAAGGATGCAATGCAGCACAACAAGAGGGGTTTCCAACTGTTCTAAGGGAGTTGATGGTTTCAGAATGCATCCTTTGTAGTGGGCCGCGCAGGACCTAGGGAGAGGATTCTATTGGCCTCTTCCCTGGGGAAGCTCAGAAGAGGAAGATCGTGAGGTCATCTACAGCTCCCGCCACTGCTCACATACAGTTGCCCTCTACTCTCCCTCCTGGGTTCCCCTGACTCTTGGCTAGCATGTTGGACAGTGTCTTTCTGGTCTCACCAGCCTCTCCCAGGTCGTAGCTGCAGCACTTGCACATTTACTGTCAAAGCGCAGCCTGGAAGGACCCAGAGGCCCCTAAGCGGACTGACTGCCTGGGTTTCCTATTTTCCTTCCTGGTCCCGGTATAAAGTCACAGCCCTTCCTTCCCCAGTGATCAGGGTCAGCTCCTCCCATCAAAGTGGTCACTACTGTTCTCCCCCTGGTGGGAACAGGATGCCAACCTGCAGAGCCAGAGTTATGGGCACAGGCAACACGACTTCCCCACGTGGGCCACTGGAGTGATGGCGAGGGACCTCCTGCTTCTTCTTTGATATCCAGCCTTGTGGAGTCTGCACAGTAACATGGCACATGTACACTGCATTCTGGAGGATGGGACCTCACTCTCACAGGGCATCACCTCCAAGCTGGCTTTTCAACAGGGTGACCCCTTGCTCCAGCAGGAGGGTGGCTTCCGGGGGGAGCCGTGTGTGATGCAAGCAGGGCTGCTGGGGCTGGGTGTACCTCCCACTCTGCGAGATTTGCCTGTGTGCGTTTTCCACCTCCATTCCTGGTGTCTGGGGTTACTCTGGAGGAGCCCCAACTAAGACATGAGGCAATTTAGTTGTATGAGTTTTAGGTTATATTAGGTGGTACAGTTTTCTAGGGCTGCCATAACATTTTATCACAAACTTGGCAGCTTAAGCTACACGAATGTGTTATCCTACAGTTCTGACGTGGGTCTCCTGGGCTAAAGTCAAGGTTTTGGCAGGCTGTGTTCCTTCCTAGGGGCTCCAGGGCAGAGTCTGTGTTCTTGCTCTTTCAGGCAGTTGGCAGAGAGCAATTCTCCGTGGCTATAGGCCCTGGGCCCCTGCTTCCTTGCTGGTTGTCGGTGGGGGCTGTTCCCAGCTCTAGAGGCCACCCCGTTTCTTGACTGATGACTCCTTCCTCCATCTTCAAAACCAGCCACGGCAGGTCTTTGAAGAGCTGTGATATCTCACCTCTCTTCCCCGGTCTCATCTCTCTGATCCAGCCAGGAAAGGTTCTCTGATTTGAAGGCTCATGTGATTAAATTGGCCTCCCCGCTGTCCCCAGATAATCCAGGATCATCTCTTCACCTCAAAGTCTGTGCCCTTCATCACCTCTGTGTTCATATCAGTCAGGGTTCTCTAAAACAGAGCCAACAGGATGTGTGGATATACAGAAAGATATTTATTTTAAGGAACTGGCTCATGGGGTTATGGAGACTGGCAAGTCCAAAATCTGCAGGGCTGGCTGGCAGGCTGGGGACACAGGGGAGAGCCCAGGCTGCAGTTCAAGTCTAGTGCCCATCTGTAGGGGGGACTCCTTTCTTGGAGGAGGTCAGTCTTTTCATTACCTTCAGGTCTTTACCTGACTGCATGAGGCCCACCCACATTAAAGAGGGCAATCTGCTTTGCTCAGAGGCCATCGATTTAAATGTTAATTTCATCCAAAATACCCTCACAGCACACCCAACATAGTGTCTGAGCACGTATGTGGGCACCGTGGCCCAACCAAATTGACACATGAAATTAACTAATCCATCCACAAAGACCCTTTGGCCATGTAAGGTGACAAAGTTTCCGGAGATCAGGTGCGCACATCGTTGGGGGCCGTTATTCTGTGAACCATACTGATCTTTCCCTTTCTCTCTTCTATTAAAATCCAGAGCTTCGTCTTTTCCTCAGGGATTCATGACACACAACCAAACCAATGGAGTGCGTGGCCCTGAGCTTTCCAAACCAACAGGGAGCACATGGTACTGAGCTCTCTGGGGTAAGTGCTTCCTTAGGCCTCACCCTGAGACAGTGGTCCTGGGCACAGAGCTGGCACCCTGGGGCCTCGTGGTTTCTTGCTCCACCATGTCATGTAGGAAAGGGCTTCCTGCCTGCCTCCCTCTGTCACTATGCTGTACTCCCTTAGAGGAGACAGCAAACATGTTCTGTAGAGAATGACCGTTATCATGTACTGTGCTCTCCAGTCTCCAAAGTACTTTTCCTTCTTAGCAGCCCAGGAAACCCCCTCCTAAATGACATTGTTTTTATTGTCACGTGCAGGCAATAAAACTCATAACTCACACCCCAAATAATCATCATAGGTGTTTTTAATTGTTGCAGTTAACTTCAAGCTCACCAAGGTTCAAAGAAGCCAAGAGGTATTCAGGGCCCCAAACTTGCCCTAGGCACCAGCTCTGAGTCTTTCCTCATGTCACCTGGTGGGAGCAGGGCAGAGGGGGATGGGGTCAGCACGCTTGGGGTCAGGTGATGCGGTAGGAGAGGGGAGGTTGCGCTCCAGGAGATGACTGTGCTTATTTTGTCCAGCAGGGGCCAACAATGTTCTGCCTGAACACACTCACACATTCTTCACATGCGCACACACTTATGCCCCACACCACAGTCACAATCATGAGACACACGTCACACAGATTCTTATATGCTCCACACACAACACACATGAACACCCACTCATTCACACACCCATACACCACACACACACACACACACATCACCTCACAGCATGTACACACCCATCCCATACACACATGCCACATTCGTGAACTGCACATAACACACCCACACAGGTACACATACTCCTCAGTGCACACACATAAACTCTCACAGCACACAGGTTATATAAAACCCACCACTTGCCACAAACAGCAGTGTAGCAAAACGAGAAAGCAGAGACAAGCAGAAAATAATGTAAATTAAACACCACTTCAGATCTTTCCAGAGCCAGAAATGACCACAGATAACATTTTAATGTATTTTCCTCAAGACATTTTCTGATAGGTTTTTCAAAAATAAAATTTTCCTTAAAAAAGGAAATGAATGGCAGATGAATGGATAAATGAAATGTGGTTTATCCATACAACAGAATATTATTCAGCCTTAAGAAGGAAGGATGAGGCCGGGCGCGGTGGCTCAAGCCTGTAATCCCAGTACTTTGGGAGGCCGAGGCGGGTGGATCACGAAGTCAGGAGATCGAGACCATCCTGGCTAACATGGTGAAACCCCGTCTCTACTAAAAATACAAAAAACTAGCCAGGCGTGGTGGCGGGCGCCTGTAGTCCCAGCTACTCGGAGGCTGAGGCAGGAGAATGGCGTAAACCCGGGAGGCAGAGCCTGCAGTGAGCCGAGATCGCGCCACTGCACTCCAGCCTGGGTGACACAGCGAGACTCCGTCTCAAAAAAAAAAAAAAAAAAAAAAAAAAAAAAAAAAAAAAGAAGGAAGGATGCCCGGCGCGGTGGCTCACACCTGTATCCCCAGCACTTTGGGAGGCCGAGGTGGGCGCATTACCTGAGGTCAGGAGTTCAAGACCAGCCTGGCCAAACATGCTGAAATCCCATGTCTACTAAAAATACAAAAATTAGCTGGTCGTGGTGGTGGGGCCTGTAATCCCAGCTATTTGTGAGGCTGAGGCAGGAGAATCGCTTGAATCCAGGAGGTGGAGGTTGCAGTGAGCCGAGGTGGCACCATTGCACTCCTGCCTGGGTGACGAGAGCGAAACTATGCCTCAAAAAAAAAAAAAAAAAAAAAAAAAAAAGGAAATTCTGACCCATGCTACAACATGAATGGATCTTGGAGACATTATCAGCGAAATCAGCCAGATGCAAAAGGACAAATCCTGAGTGATTCCACTTAAATGAGGTCCCCAGAGTACTCAAATTCATGGAGACAGAAAGTGGAAAGGTAGGGGAAGGGAGAGGGAGACATACAAAGAAGAGAACGAAAGAGGGACAAAAAGAAAATGGTGGCTGCCAGGGGTTTCGGGGAGGGAGAATGGATGGGGAGTGAGTGTTTAATGGGGACAGAGTTTCAGTGTGGAAAGATGAAGAAGTCCTGGAGCTGGGTGGTTCAGGACTTGCCACTGAACTATGCACTTGAAAGTGGTTAAAATGCTATTTTTTTTCTTTTTTTTAGATAGAGTCTCACTCTGTCACCCAGACTGGAGTGCAGTGGTGTCATCATGGCTCATTGCAGCCTGGACCTCCTGGACTCGAGCCGTCCTCCAGTCTCAGCCTCCACAGTATCTGGGACTACAGGCATGTGTCACCACACATGGCTAATTTTTGTACTTTTTTTTGTAGAGGCAGGGTTTTACCATGTTGCCCAGGCTGGTCTAGAATCCTAAGCTCAAACAGTTAGCCCACCTCGGCCTCTCAAAGTGCTGGGATTACAGGCATAAGTCAACACACCCATCCTAAAATGCTTGATTTGATGTGTCTTTTATTGCAATTAAACAAATGAGCAAACAAACGCAACAGAAGATGGAAGGCTGTGTCCCGATCCGTGGGAAGGTGGAAAACAGCTGATGGTCAGAGACACTCCTTCCTGGAATCACCTTCATCTCCCCTTCTTTGAAGATAGGTCCTCTGTGTCCCTGGAGAGGGGTCACCAAGGCATTTCTGCTGCGTCGGAGACAGAGGCGCCTCATCGACGATGATACCGTTATTTCAGTGTCTGTCCAGCAGGGGGAGCAAGGTGTCCGGGAATGGCTCCCCTTGGCGCCTTCTCAAGCTCCACCCTCCCGAGGTCTAGCCCCAGGACAAGCAGAGCCAAATCCCAAACCTCACCTGGTTCTGTGCTCAGGCCCTCGCCTGGACACGTGGACACTGGGCAGAAGCATTAATTCCAGGGACAGTGAAGGCCGAGCGGCCATGTGTTCCTCTGATCTGGTAGAAGCACCAGGATGTTGTTTCTTCCTCTTAGAAGAGGCCACTTGAGTGTCAAGAAAATGTTCTCTTACAACTATTTAAGAGTAAAAGGAATCACAGAGTAAATATCAGGATAATGGTGAATCAGGACTTGATCAGGAGAGAGACTACACTGCAATCTGAATGGGTAAATTTGGTATAAAGAATTATGAACCGGCCGGGCACGGTGGCTCACGCCTGTAATCCCAGCACTGTGGGAGGCCAAGGCAGGAGGATCACCTGAGGTTGGGAGTTCATGACTAGCCTGACCAACATGGAGAAACCCCGTCTCTACTAAAAATTCAAAAATTAGCTGGTGTGGTGGCACAAGCCTGTAATCCCAGCTATTCAGGGGGCTGAGGCAAGAGAATTTCTTGAGCCCCGGAGGCGGAGGTTGCGGTGAGCCAAGATCATGCCATTGCACTCCAGCCTGGGCAATAAGAACGAATCTCCTTCTCAAAAATAAATAAATAAATAAATAAAAAATACAAAATTAAAAAAATAAAGAATTATGAACCATAAGAGGCGATTCCTGAGAGGACCCCAGTGCTCACAGGATCACAGACATAGAGAATGGTGCCAGGGCCAGCACCCACCGAGGGACAAGCAGGGAGACAGGTGTTGTCCAGGGTACACCTCATGGTCAGTCTCATTTATGGTGGCAGCCCTTCCACTCGCAGGGTCGGGGGGATGCACTGTGGAAGGGGTAGGTCCCCCTCTCCCAATGCTCAGCTCCTCACAGCCTGTGTTAAACCCACCTGCCCTGCAGAGGCCATGGGCAGCACTGGGCAGAAAGGAGAAGTGAGGGCCCTGTCTTAGAGGGACATACAGGACAGTAGACACAACTCCCTGGGAGTTTGTCAGGGCATGGTTGGTTCCTTGGAGAAGAGGTGTTGGAACCAACTCTGCAGGATGGCCAGGGCTTCCCCACTGCAGAGTCAGAGTGGGGAGTCCAGGAAAGGGAGCATTGCTCCCTGGTGCAGGCTTGGGGGAACTGGCTGCCCCCGCTCCCACCTGACAACCCCATCCTCCTGTTCCAGCCTGTAAGCTGTGTGCAACTGCCTTTGGGGCTGTGGGACTGAGTGGGGACTAAGACTCTCCTGGAGAGAGCTATAAGGCCGAGTCTGTGTGGGATGTGGGTGGACACCCGGGCCTGGACCGTCCTCTTGGTTTGTCGTGGCTGGTGTAGGGTATGTGTGTGTGTGAGCCAGACCCCTGCTGCCCTGGTCGGCTTGTTTTGTGGCCCCGGCCTGTGGGCACCAGCAGTCTCACTGGAGGCTCTGTGGCCACCCCTGCACCTGCTGCCCACCCCTCAGGCAGAAGGCAGGACAAATGATCAATTTTAATTAGTTTTGACTCCTTTGAATTAATTCTGGCTGCAATCAGAATTTCTTCAGTAAAAAAGCACAGAAAGTTCTGCTCCCAAATAAGGGTCTTGTTAAATAAAGTGGGTCTTTCTAAGCCAGGAGAAGGTCAGCTCAGCTCCTGGGAAGGTAGCAGTACCTACGGCTCAGAGGAGTGGAGGGCCCATCCGTGTGGGAGCCTGGGCCTGTGCTCCAACCTCAGACCAGCATGCGCCCCCAGGGGTGGTGGGTGGGCCCTGGAGGGCAGAGAGGGGCCTCTAGCTGGCTCTCGGAAGTCCTGGCCAGTGACAATTCTGCAGACACCATCAAGTGTCCACTGGAGCCAGGGCCTGTGCTAGGGGCTGAGGATGACAGAGGCGACCCATCTGGCTAAGTGACCTGTGGCTGGAGAAACTGAGGCCTTCCTTCCCCTCAGGAACCCTGACACTCTCCGAGGCCAGGTCTTTGGGGGCACCAGATACTCTTGTCCCTCGGTTTGCTTGTGGCTTGGTCCTTGATGTGTGATATATCTCTGTGTGTAGCTGCCACATCCTCCAGTCTCTCTCATACACACTGTTTCCCAAGCACACACTCACAAACACACCTTGTCTCAGACTCAAACTCACACATGCCACACACACACCATACATCACACACTCCATGCACACACATGCATCTACACATACTCCACATGCACATCACACACATATTCCATGAACACAACACACACACACACACACACACACACACACACACACACACACACACACACCCCAACCTCCTTCATGCACTTTCCTGACCCTTGGAGACCTGGCTCCTAGATGTGTCTCTGCTCAAAGGTCCCCTCCCTGCCTGGGGGCAGCTCTGGACTCTGGTCTACTTTCAGCCAGGGCACACCTAGCCCACCCCCAGGTCCACCTTCCTCCAGTCTACCCGCAGCCTCCTCTAGGCCATCATCAGTCCGCGCTTCATCCACACCTCAGCTCCCTCCCCGGTCTACCCCCACACTCTGTCCCCAGCCTGGACGGAAGTTCCCCAAGTCCTTCCAGCCTGCAGCCCAGCCTACCATCAGCCGGCCCCCACTCTCACTCCAGCTCACCTCCCAGCCTGCCCCTGCAGTCTGCTCCCAAAACGCTCCTTTGCAGCTCAGCACCCCAGTCCCGCCCTCAGAACCGGCACCCCACCTTACCCCAGCTAGTCCCCAGCTCGAAACCCAGCCCTCACCCCACTCTCACCCCCGCTGAGATTCCAGCCCAGACTCCAGCCGCCCCCTGTCCCTCCCACCCGGCGCGCCTGCAAGGCCTGCACCCCACATCTGGAGGTAACGGGCACGGCTGGAGGCGTGGTCTGGGGGGTGCGGCCTGGGGGCGGACTCCCTGAGGCCCCGCCCCACCCCAACCCCATCCGGGCGTCCCCGGTTGCACCCCCAGCGGGACCAAGCGTGACCCAGCCGCGGCCGGCCAGCCATGGAGACTGGAGCGCGGCGGCGCCCGCAACTTCTCCCGCTGCTGCTGCTGCTCTGCGGTAAGGGGGCGTCGGCCCGCACCGGAGGCGCCCCCACTTCCCGGAGTTCATCGGACCCGCGTGGACCCGCGCCTTCCTGCACCTGCGCCGCAGTCCTTCCTTTCCCCCTGAGCTCGGGAGGGGCGCACAGCGACCCTGGCGGGCTCCCCAGGCTCTGCGGGAGGGTTCACCCGGGAGAAGCTGAAGGCAAAGAACTCTGGCGGGCAAGGGAGGCACAGGGTCCCCTCCGGGCTCTTCTGCCGGCGGGGTCCGGCAGTCCCCGCTCCTCCTAGTTGTGATGTCCCCCCACGCCCCAGTTCTGGGGTCGCCTCAGGGTGGGCGAGAGAGGAGGCGGACCAGGTCTGGCTCCTTCCCCCTTCCCCCTAGGATGGGTTGTCGGTGAGGTAGTGAGCTCCCTGTCCTGGCATTGAGTGCCTGCCCACCACTCACAGGGGCGTGGGCGGGTGGACTCCAGACTGCGTAGCTGGTCCTCCCAGGGCCCTTCAGTGTGTGGACGCTTGTGTGTGTCTTGGAACTGGCTGACAGGGGAAGCGGGGCGACTCTCTGAGCCATCCTCTCCTAATGTCTTCTTCCGCAATAAATCAGGACTCTGGGGAGAACCGTTGCTCACAAAATGGAAACAGATTAAACTAAAAGCTTATTTTGAACTACCTTACTAAAGAAATTATCCAAGAGAAAGTGGGGGGGGGGGGGAGAGAGAGAGAGAGAGAATGTGTGTAAGGGCTGTTGGGGAAGAGTGCTTGCTGAGGGCTGGAGTCCACTAAGTGGCGACTGAGCCTGGCCAGTTCTGGGGGGACACTGGTGAGGGAGGGCCCTGGTCTGGTGGTCCCCAGTTTCCCTGACTGTAAGATGCAGCGTTGGGCCTGTTTTGATGATTTGGGATTTGGTAAGGGAGGTGGGAAAAGGGTGGACCAAACTCAGTGTTCATTTTCCTTCCATTGAAGAGGTCTTGGTGTGCAGAACATGTGTGGCTTCATTTGGTGTTCCAGGGCTGGAGCCTAGGACGTGGTTCATTTTGTGTTGAAGTGCAAAGGTGCGTGGCAGCTTCTGAAATCAGGAGCATGCTGATTTGGGATTTCAGCAAACTTCCAGTGAGCTCCCCTCAGGTGGAGATCTTGGTCACTATAATGGAAGGAAGGTCCTCTGAATTCATTCTGGGAGAAGCTGAGGCTTTCCTGACCATCTCCAGTATGGAATTGAGAAGGACCACAGGCTTCCGCCTGCACAGAATCCCTCCTCTTAATAATCCTGTCTCTCGTGGACCCAGTTCCTGAGGGTCACTTCTTTGTCTTGTTGTGTTGGTCCTGACTGTCCCCCTCCAATGGGACATGGGTTCATGCTCCCTGGCCAGAATGGGGACCAGGCCCAGCTTCTCAGCAGACCCTCCCAGTGTTTGCCTGGCCAGAGTGAGATTCAGAGAGAGGTAAAACTTGCTCATGGTCCCAGGCTGATGTGTCAGAGGTGGGACTGGAGCCCACATCTGCCCTGGATGCTGCTGTATCTGGAAGGAAGGAGCTGGGTGGGTTCCTCTTGAGTGAGGACTGGCTCAGGGGGACCAGCAGGGAGGGTGCTAACCTCTAGGGCTTCTTTGAGAATTCCAAACCTTTTTCCAGAAAGCATTTGATGCTGTGCAGGGCTGTGGGGATGCAAAGTCCAGCAGTTGTCTACTCAGCAGGATGCTTTGCTGTTTTCTATTTTGATTCAGTTCCTGCGACTTTTACTAATGCAGCCAGTAGTCCAGCCCTTGACTGGACTCTTTTGGTCTGGGTGAAAATCCCGATCATGATCCCAAGATTACAAAGCACTCACTGGCCTCAGTTTCCCAGCTGCAATGTAGATGTAATAGTAGCAACCTGCAAAGGGCTACTGAGACCGTCAGTTTGATTCCATTCAGTTTAGTCTTTATCGTCTTGTGTTGGGCATGGGATTGTGGGGTGGAAGGATTCATGCTTAAACAAGGGGAGGTGTAGGAAGGCACCCACCAGTGACTGCACTGGGCCTCATGAGGCTCACTCACAGCACCCAAAGATGGAGCACCATAGTGTGTGTGCCTGTGTGTGCAAGCATGTGAACATGGTACCACCATTTTTATCACTAAATGATGTCCTGCTACCATGTTACCTGTGGTCACATTGATTCTGCTGAATCAAGTGGGCCCAAGGGCCGTGGTTGGATAGCAGTAACTCTGGTGAATTAAAGACTTGGAGGTGGCAGGCCGGGGGCAGTGGCTCACGCCTGTAATCTCAGCACTTTGGGAGGCCGAGCAGATCACGAGGTCAGGAGTTTGAGACCATCCTGGCCAACATGGTGAAACCCCATCTCTACTAAAAATACAAAAAATTAGCTGGGTGTGGTGGTGCATGCCTGTAGTCTCAGCTACTCGGGAGGCTGAGACAGGGGAATCACTTGAACCTGGGAGGCGGAGATTGCAGTGAGCCGAGATTGTGCCATTGCACTCCAGCCTGGTGACAAAGCGAGATTCTGTCCAAAAAAAAAAAAAAAAAAGAAGACTTGATGGTGGTGATTGGCCAAGAAGAGGCCCATAGATTTTTGGCACTGGAGGTTCCTTGGAGGTTATCTGACCTCCATGCTCTTACCTACTCTTCATAAGGAAACAGAAGTCTGGAGGGTTGAGAGGAAGTTGCCCAACCACAGAGAACAGGGGCAGAACCACCCAGAATCCACAGCCTCCCAAGGTCGACTGACCATGGCCCATGGCAGCCACTTGCCAGTCTGATCGATGCTCTTTCTGTTAAGGATGGGGAGAGCGCCTGCGTTTCATTTCCAAATGACTAGCCACAAAAGCCCTTTCTCGCGGAAGTGCATCTGTTTGGCTGTTTATCATCTCTCGGCGTCTGGAAGTCCCTGAGACAAAAGAAACACAGGCCGGCATGTTCTTTGTTTCCCAATGAAACCAACCAAAATGGATTTCTATTTTGATTCAGTTCCTGCGACCTTTACTAATGCAGCCAGTAGCTTGATTGGCAATGACCCTCTTTTGTGGTGTTGCCAGGAATCTGTCTTTACACCATTGTTCTAACATTGGGTGGGTTGTCAGGTTTTGCTGGGAGCCCCTCAAGCCTCATGTGCACTAGAAATGAGCTTCCTGGGAGGACACTTGGTCTCTCAGGGTGCCTGCCTTGTGCAGGCCCAGGGCTGGCGCTGTCACAGGCATCCTCATAGCACCTCCATGGGCAGAGAAGTTATCTCAGAACACCTGCCTGAGGATGGCCTGTGGTCCTCAAAGGCACATTTACAATCTGCCCAGGCCAGGTCCTTGCCATGGGGCATGTGGAGGTTCTGGGGTATGCAGAGATTTGGGGCATGCAGAGATTCAGGGAGGGGCATGTTGTCAGGGACCCCTCCTTCTCTTTAGATAGCTATGCCACCTGGGTGGGTGTTTGTAGAGTCCTGGGGGAGGGGCTGGGCAATGCCCTGGCACTGGGGGTGGTGTGGAATTGATGCTATCTTTGCCTGGCTCAGCGGGGGAGATCAGGGGCTCAGGGAGAATAATAGTTGCCAGAGGGTAATGGATACTTACCAGGACCTTGTCCCAGAGCTGTGTTTCAGAGCATCATGGTTAATGTGAAAATGCGGCAGATGCAGGCCCTGTATAGGGAGGTGGGCTGTAGGAACAGCCACAACTTGGGCTGGCTGCGGCAAATACCTGCTAGGAATGGGCTTGGGGGGAGAAGGCAGTGGTTCAGATTCGTTCTAACTTCCAGGATGAGGAGGAAGGAAGGAGGGGAGAGGAAACAGGGGATGGAGAGGAGGGTAAAGAGGACGGGGGAAGGAGGAAGAAAGAAAGAAGGGGAAGGAGAGGGAGGCGGAGGAGGAAGAAGAACTGGGCTGGGTCTTGGTCTGATAGGTGACAGTCAGAGCACGCTGAGGGGGCACCAGGCCAAGGGGTCCAGGTCTAGGGGTTCAGATTCAGACCTAGGGGTCCAGGTGGACCAGGCTGCAGGTGTGGGCGCTGGCCAGGAGGGACAGGGTGGGGCTAGCCTGGCTCGTGCCCACTGGGATGGTGGGCCGAGCTCAGGAGACCCACCCAAGGGTTCTGAGATAATCTGTTAGGGAATGACGCCAGGCCCAGGGATGAGGACAGTAGCTGGATGTGGAGAGCAGCTAGGTGAACCTTCAGAGTCCAAGGCAGGGGCAGCTTTAGGGTGGAGGTGCACAGGCCTTAGTTCTCGTCTGGCTCCACGTGGTCCCTGGGGCTTGCATCCCTTGGTCACTTATGCCAGGGCTGTCTTTTCACCTGCAGGCAGGTGCCGCTGAGCAGGGTGGCAGAAGGAGGCCTTGGGAAAGTTGCTTTCTTTTGGGCCTCCATCGCCCCATCTCTAAACCGAGGGAGGTGATGAAGAGGGCATGATGTTTTTCAGGCCCTTCCCAGAATCGATGCTGACCTGTACTCCAGAATCTGATGCAGAGCCCAGGCTTGGCATGGGGCTTGGAAATGCCCACTGGGAGAGAAGGAAAGGAAGGTGGGGGTTGGGGGCCAGGGCTAAGTGTGGCCACTCTAGCCAGGAGCCCTCAGGGCAAGGAGGTGAGCCTTGGATGAAGCCCTGCTTGGCAGACCAAGGGTGGGAATTGGAGTGAGGGCGTCAGTCTGAGGCAATGGTGACGTGCCACCTGGAGACAGCTCTGTGGGCAGATGCCCCGGCTTTGAACCTTGACTCCCCTGCCGTGTCTCATTGAGCAGGCAGCTGACCCACCCTGCCACAGAGTTTCAGTCTTGAAGTACCTGCCCTGTCTGGCTGTTGTAGGGCTTGGTGGGTTGGGCCACACTTAGAACAGGGCATTCAGGGAGCACTGGTCAATACTGAGGGAGATGGAGAGCCAGGCTGAAGGGAAAGAGAAATGTGGCAAGGGTCTGCCAGGTAGGTGCCACTGGTTCCATTTCTGAATGGGTACACTGAGGCTCAGGGGGGCAAGTGAGTGAGTGTCAGGGTCAGGGGCAGAGCCAAGGTGAGCACCTAGAGCCTCCTGGCTCCTGCTTGCTGCTCTTCCATCCCCCATGCCCTTACTCCTTGGAGTGTGGTCCTCGGACCTGCAGAATGGGCTTGCAGAGAGGAGTGCTTTGGCCTCCAAGCCTGCTGGACTGGAATCTACGTTGTTTGAGGTCTTCAGGTGATGGTCTGCACATCTGAGTGGAGACACATTGCTTTCCATCTCTCAATCCCGGACTTGACCCTACGTCAGAATCACTTGGGGGTTTTAACAAACATGAATTCTCGGTTTCACACTCCGGAGGCTCCCATGCAATAGGCCTGGGCTGTGGCCTGGGTGAGCCTATTGTACAGTTGACTCTGCTGGGTCTGTCCTATCTCTGGTGGCTGTCCTGAAAGATGACAGTGCTCAGAGGAACTAGGGATAGAGCCCCCAAGCCTCAGGGCTTTCTGGGTGGGTTCATGAATAGTGGTCCCCACCAGCCTCATAGAAGAATGGTTTCACTTTTGGGTCTCTTATTACTCATTGGTTCCTTCAAAGCACTTCAGAGTCTAGAGCTGTGCTACAAGAGAACCTGGGGTCAACAGCTTGGGACCCACAGAAGTGAGAGCTGCTGGTGTCCAGGAAGGAGGCTGTGGTGATGGGGGACAGTCTGATTGTGGAGGAGGAGGGGCAGGTGCTGCCAGCAGCCAGAGGGTCCTGGAGCAGCAGCTCATGGCTGGGACAAGCTGGAGGCTGGGGTCAGCAGTGGTGGGAATAGGAAGTTGGGGCCCGATGGAGACTAACCTTGACAGAGATTTTGTAGGTGCACAATTATTAACCAATGAAAACACACAGAATCAGAATCACTCTTTTTTACAAATGGGGAGACAAAGGTCCAGAAAGGTGAAGGGCCCAGTTTGGAGTTACACAGCAAATCAGAAACTAAATGGGATGAGGTCTCTGCCTTCTGGCAGATGTACCTGTGGGGCATCTGGAGGGTGGCATGGTCAAGCTTCAGAAGGACATAGGCCTCCCTTCCTGCAGAGATGGTACAGGCTTCTCTTGAAGGGACACCGGCTTCACTCCTGGCTGGTGCTTGCCCAGGATTCCATGATGTGAAGCCTGAGGGCCTGTTTGGGTTAAGTGGGAGAGTACTGTGACTGAAAACCCACTTCTGCCTTTCTATTAGACTTTAAATAAACTCTGAAGACCTGTACATCCTGCTCCAACCTCGCTCTAGGTCTACCTTTCCAAAGTCACTTCTTTCCTTTACACCCACAAAGGTGTGTACCCCACCCCTCCACACACAGTATACCCAGCTCCACTGTGCTCCTGCCTGTGCCCTGGACACCTCTGTTCCTCTGCTGTTCATGTTTTCTAATAGCTTCCTGATTTTTATCTACTTGTTCTGTAAATTATTGAGAGAGGAGTATTCTCCAACTATCTCCTGGGTGCGGTGGCTCATGCCTGTAATTCCAGCACTTTGGGAGGCCAAGGCAAGGGACCGCTGGAGCCTAGCCTGGGTGATATGAGATCTTGTCTGTACAAATAACAACAACAAAAAAATTAGCTGAGTGTGGTGGCACATGCCTGTGGTCCCAGCTACTCAGGAGGCGGTGACAGAGTGAGACCTTGTCTCAAAAGAAAAAAAAAGAATTCTCCAATTGTAATTGTGAAATTGTGGATTTGTCATTTTCTTCTTGTAGTTCTGTTTTTGCCTTGTGTGTTTTGATGCTGTTATTAGGTGCATAAATGTTTAGGATTGCTATGTCATCTTGATGAATCGAACCCTTTATTGTATTGAAAAGACCCTCTTTAGTGATATTTTTTGCTTCCAAACATACTTTGTCTGATATTAATATAGCCACTCCATCTTTCTTTTGATTAGTGGTAGCAAGATGTATCTTTTCCCACTCTTTTATTTTGAACATATTTGAGTCTTTTCATTTAAAGTTGGATTCTTGTTGGCAGCCTACCGTTGGGCCTTACTGTTTGTTCTTATTTGACAATCTTTGCTTCTTAGTTGAAGTGCTTAGACCATTTACTTTCAGTCTGATTATTGATATGGTTAGATTTAAATTTACCATTATACCATCAATTCTTTTCCTTCCTTTTCTCCTTTTCTGCCTTCTTTTGGACTTAGTGTTTATTATTATTACTCCATTTCTTCTTCCTCTTGCCCTTCTCCTCCTCCTCCATCCTTGCTAATTGGATGTAATTTTTTGTTGTTGTTGTTACTCCAGTGGTTGGTTCAGGGTTTATGGTATACATCTTTAACTTATCAGTCTATCTTCAGGTGACATTACACTGATAGCCTAAGAACCTGCCATTTCTCCCCGCCTGAACTTTGTGCCATTGCTGTCATAAGTTTTACTTAAACCAAAGTTATAAATCTCACAATACATGATTATTATCTTTTACAGAATTTAAACATTGAGAAAAATTCTATATATTTACTTACATAGTGAAAATTTCTGATGTCCTCCATTCCTTTGCATAGGTCCATATTGGCTTCCGATAGGCTTCCCTTGTCCCTGAATGACATCCTAAACATTACTTGTAGTTTGGGTGTGTGGGTGATATTTTCTTTCACCTTTTGTATGTTTGAAAAAGTTTTTATTATGCCTTAAAAAGCCAGCATTATTGAGATATAATTCACATGCCCCACAATTCACCCATTTAAAGTATACATCAATATTTTTTAGTACACTCCTAGAATTTTGCAACTATCACTATAATCAATTATAGAACGTTGTTGTCACCACAGAAATAAACCCCCTACCCATTACCAGTCACTCCCTATTTCCTCCAACCCCCTTAGCCTTAAGGAATCACTAATATGTTTTCTGTCTCTAGATTTGCTTATTCTGCACATTTAGTGTAAATGGCATCATATAATATGTGAGATTTTGTGACTGGCTTCTCTCACAGCAGAATGTTTTTAAGGTTCATTCATATTGTAGTATGTATTAGCACTTCACTCTTATGTACAAATAATATTGTATCCCATGGATATGGCACATTCTAGCCATTCATCAGCTGATGGACATTGTTTCATCTTTTGGCTATTATGAATAATGCCATTATGAACCTTCATGTAAAAATTTTTGTGCGAACATGTGCGGTATAAATTTAGGAGTGGAACTGTGTAGTCATATGGTAACTCTATGTTTAACATTTTGAGAAACTGCTAGACTAGTTTCCAACGTGACTGCTTCATTTCACATTCCAATCAGCAGTAGTATATAAGGGTTCCAATTTCTGCATGTCCTCACTGACACTTTTTTTTTTTTTTTTGATACAGGGTCTCATTCTGTTGCCCAGTCTGGAGTGCAGTGGTGCAATCATAGCTCATTGCAACCCCAGACTCCTCAAGCCATCCTCCCACTTCAACCTCCCAAGTGGCTGGGGTTACAAGTGTGTGCTATCACGTCTGACTGCCTTTTTGATGATGGCCGTTCTGGTGGGTGTGAGTGGTATCTGACTGTGGTTTGATTTGCATTTCCCTGATGGTTAATGATGTTGATTGTCTTTTCATGTGCTTATTGATCATTTGTATATATTTTTGTAGAAATGACTATTCATATCCTTTGCCCATTTTAAATTGGTTTATTTTTCCCTTTATTATGGAGTTGTAAGAATTCTTTATGCAACCTGGATACAAGTCTTTTGTCAGATATACAACTTGTGTATATTTTCTTTCATTCTGTGTGTTGTCTTTTCACTCTCTTGATGCTATCCTTTGAAGTACAGAAGTTTTAAAATTTGATATGTCTAATTTATCTATTTTTCTTTTGTTTCTTGGGCTTTTGGTGTTATGTATAAGAAGACTTTTTCTCACACAAGGGCACAAAGATTTTCTCCTGTGTTTTTCTAAAAGTTTTATTTATTCATTTATATTTTTATTTATTTATTTTTTGAGACAGAGGCTTGCTTTGTTGCCCAGACTGGAGTGCAGTGGCACAATCTCAGCTCGCTGCAACCTCCGCCTCCCAGGTTCAAGTGATTCTTGTGCCTCAGCCTCCCGAATAGCTGGGTGGTCTAAGAGTTTTATAATTTAGCTCTACATGTAGGTCTGTGATCCATTTTGAGTTAATTTTCGTGTATGAGGTGAGAAGGGTCCGACTTTATTCTTTTGCAAGTGTATATCCAGTTGTCCCAGTACAATTTGTTGAAAAGAGTATTCTTTCCCTGGTGAATTGTTTTAGTACCTTTGTAGAAAATCAATTTATCATAAGTGTGAGGGTGTATTCCTGGATTCTGAATTCTATTCCATTGGTCTATTTATCTAACCTTATGCCAGTACCATGCTATCTTGATTACTGTTGCCATGTTGTAAGTTGTAAGATTGGTATAGAAAGACATCCTATGTTAACACATTGGAACACTTAATTGTTAAGATGTCAGTACTACCTAAAGTGATATACAAACTCAATGCAATCTCTATCAAAATCGCAGCTGGCCCATTGCAGTAATTGATGAGCTGATCCTAAAGTTTCTATGGAAAAGCAAGGGACACAAAATAGCCAAAACAATCATGAAAAAGAACAAAGTTGGCCAGGCGCGGTGGCTCAAACCTGTAATCCTAGCACTTTGGGAGGCTGAGGTGGGTGGATCACCTGAGGTCAGGAGTTCGAGACCAGCCTGACCAACTTGGAGAAACCCCGTCTCTACTGAAAATACAAAATTAGCCGGGCGTGGTGGCGCATGCCTGTAATCCCAGCTACTTGGGAGGCTGAGACAGGAGAATTGCTTGAACCCGGGAGGTGGAAGTTGCAGCGAGCTGAGATCACGCCATTGCACTCCAGCCTGGGCAACAAGAGTGAACTCCGTCTCAAAAAAAAAAACAAAGAACAAAGTTGTACAACTTACAACTTACAACAAGTTAATGATGGCAGTTTTCTGAGGGCTGCAATGATGGTGCCCCCCTCTAGAGAGGGTTTGGGCTTATTTGCTTCTGCGGGGGCCTGTCCATGGTGATCAGTTTAAACTTGGGGTTTCCCTGGGTCCATCTGGGTCATGTGAATTTGGGCTATGAATCCACAAGAAGGTCAGCCTGTGCTTATGACCTCTCAGAGAGGGGTCCCCCTCCCTGCTCAGTGCCAGGTCCCATTCCTCCTAGTTGGCCGAGGGTGAAGAGTTATTTCTGGTTCACCTGCCTCTGAATGTCAGTTTATGGGGCCTTTCACTGGACTTCTCATCTTGGCCTTTATCCACCCCCAGTTTTCCAGGCTGGGAAGATGCCTCCAGGGCAACAAATCCATGGCCCCCTGGGTTCTGCTCCATCTCGTCTTTAGCTTGATAATTTCTTGCCATCTTGTCAGCTCCTTGATGATTTTATGAATGTATTGTTTATACTTTATCCAGGCTTTCAGTTGTTTTCAGTAGAAAGTTTGTCCAGACATCTGCCATATGACTGGACATGGACGTGTGTCTGCTTATCTTCTCTACAAGGATATAGTGAGGCTTGTATAAGGCTTTTACAAAAACCACCGCAAGTGGTGTCCATCAGAAGCTGTGGGTGGTGCCCGGGTGTCAGGACCCTGGGCTATTGTCCAGGCTGTCGCTAACAAACTGTGGGATTTTGGGTGAAGGTGTGGCCTCTCTAACATCGCTTTTATGGAAGGAAGGACACATGCCCTGAGGTGGCTGGGGGCCAAGTGGGCTTGTCCCTGTGAGGTCCCAGCTGTGTCTGTGGATGGCTGAGCAGGAGGTGGTGGGCAGTGGTTTTTACCCCCAAGTTTCCTAGTGCCCAGTGAGCCCTGATGGGCTTTGGGAAGTGGAGGAAACCCCAGCATGGAGCTGACTGCCCACTGTGGGAAAGCTAGCCTCTGTAGGCTTCTGCCACTTCTGATAGTGTGGGGAGGACCGCAAGGAGCGGGGTTGATTGTCCAGGGCACCTGCTTTCCCTTGGGGACTGTCAGCTTCTTTGCCCACAGCTCACACTGCTTCAACGGCTACCATCCTGGGGTCCTCGCATTCATGGCACAAATGCTGCTGTGGACCTCCTGACACCAGGCCTGAGCTGGGAGGAGGGGAGATGCACATAGCAGAGTCTCGACAGCAGGGGCGCAGTGGGGCCCAGCCGCCAAGGAGAGGGGTGAGGTGGGGGTGTTGGTGGAGGCTGTGGATTTCCTCCTAGGGAGATGGGAGTGGGCACTCCCAGCTGAGGAAGTGGACAAGGCCCAGTGAGAGCAGACAGGATGAGGAGCACCTTGCTTTGGCTGGAGGAGTGAGCCAGGAGGGTCTTGGGTGCTGCGGGTGAAGACAGCAGGCCGGCATGCACAGATGACTACCCCAGAGCTGTGTGACCCTGGGAGACCTTTCTGGGCATCAGCCTCCCCATCTGTGTAGTGGCTGTTATAGTGCCCTTGGGGGCTCCTGTGATGCCTGGGACAGGTGATGGGGCTTAGGGGCCAGGGAAAGTACAGGCTGGGTCCTCAGGGACCTCCTGACTCCCCTGGCCTCAGCAAGCCCTCAGGTGTGCGACTGGCCACTGTCCCCACACTGGCTGCTGTTCTTGGCCCGTCTCTGGGCCATTGACTGGTATTTGCTGAAGCCGTGTTGCTTTGGGCACCTGGACCCATCCTGCTCCATGCTCCTCCTGCTACCTGGGCAGCTCAAGTCCTCTTAGATGATCCTGATGGGGCCTGTGCATTTTTTAGCCCCCGATAGCTACTGCACCATCCCCTTCAGTGGCCCTAATGCAGCCCTGGTCATGCCCCCTTCCTGCCACTGACATCGGAGCTCAGGTCTCCTTCTGACTGTGGCTGCCTGTACACGCAGCCCCTGTGTGGCCTGTGCATCTTGGTAAGACTTCCTGACACTCTGTCCTGGATTCTGCCCCATCTATTATATGCTGTATCTTCAATCACTCCCCTAGTTGGACTGAGATCCCTATGTCTTCCTCTTGCCCCCTGGACCCCACATGGCAGGTCCTCTGAAGACAGGAACCAGATCCTCTCCCTTTCCCCTTGTCCAAGGATCCAACACAGTTCGCAACACATGACAGCGGTGGTCCAGCATGTTTTGCTAATCTTTGGATAAAATTCACTGGGTTGACAGTGGGTACTGAGCCACCATCTCCATGTGCAGACCCTGTGGGACCATGTGGGGGACCTGTGCTACATGCAGGGATGGGACAGATACAGAATGACCACATGAGCACGTGGCCCTTCTGTGAAGAGATGTGAGCGCCCCAGAGGCTCACTCAGGGGACCAGGGCCCTAAGTGGGGTATGTGGCCTTTCAGAGAAGCCAGGCCTGCAGCTGTGCTGATGAGACAAGTGAATGTGGGGGTCAGGGACATTCCAGGTGCTGAAAACCATGCAGAGTGGCCAGAAGGCCCTGAAAGACCTGTTCTGGGAGAGCCAGTCACTGACCCTGTGTCCAGGGGCCGTGGTGGGGACTTCACCCAGCCTGTGTCCTTGCCATCTGCTTACACATGGCAGCGGGCCGACCACTGAGCCATAGTCTGTGTGCTTCCCATCCCCGGGGTTCCCTGGGGCCTCAAGATGCCCTGGGTCCTGGGGAAGCTTGCATGGACAGAAGGGGAGGTGCGAGTGCCCACACAGGCTTCTGGGACCTGCGAGTCCCCTATCCAACTTTACCAGCTGTGACCCCCAGGGGCCCTTCTCAGTGCTGTCAGCCTGTATTCTGAGGTATAGGTTTGGGCAGTCACAAAGGGAAGAAGGTGCCTTGAGTCTGGGAACCCATGACCCTGAACAGCTGGCAAGCCCTTTTGTGTTCTCCTCTGTGGGCTTCCAGTTAACACCTGTCCTCCGTATGTGCTCCAGGTGTCCTGCTGTAGGTGGGGGTGGGCTGAGCATGCCAGTTCCCTTTACCCTGGGATCTGGACCCCTCCAGCCTTCCTTTGGCCTCAGACAAGCCACTCCCTTTTGCTGGCGTCAGGCCCTTGTTCAACCAAGGGGCTCCCAGGGTCTTCCCTAATGTTAGGATTAAGCAGGCTATGCCTCTTGAGGAGTGTCTGGGGTGCTGTGGTCTGGTGGAGCAGGTCACTGCACCAGAAGGTGGTCCTGTCTAAACGTGCCATTTCCATATTAAAGTGACTTATTCAGCACTTGCTCAGTGCCCATGGTGAGCCACACGCATGGAAGAAGATCAGACTCTGAAATGCTCACTGCTTTCCCTATCATTGAGCCAAGACTTATTGAGGGAATGAATGAATGATACATTCCTGGATGGTGGCACTAAGCATTTCAGACCTAAGTTAGCCAGCTCAACCTCCTTGTGAGGTGGGGCCTGTATCCCTCATCTTGCGGATGGGGAAACTGAGGTTGAGCTGGTAACCAGTGCAGTGTGGGTGTGAGCCAGGTCTGTCCCCTGTCAATCTGGAACCATTTTCTTGTCTGCTTCTTCATGGTATTTCCTCTAGCCCAGCACCAGCCGCGGGAACACAGATGACAGGGCTGTGTACACACATGCACATGTAAACATACACATACACACTAAGACATAGATGGCAGGGCTGTGCACCTACACACACACATGCTCACACACCAAGACACAGACAGCAGGGCTGTGCATGCGCACATGCACACACACACACACACACACATACACACACCCCAGACACATATGCCTGGGCTGTCTCTTGAGTATATGATGAGCGCCAAAGCAGAGGTCAGGTGGGGGAAGTTTAGGAGCAGGGAGGTCCTGTCATCTGGAAATGAGATGACCGTGGAGACAGCCCCTGAAGGGCAGGGGGCGCTACTCAGTGAGAGGGAGGATGTCCCCCATGGGGAAATGTGTGGAGCAAAGGCATGAGGTGGAAGGGGAGGGGATGTTTTGGTGGGCAGAGGTTGGGAAGGGCAGTGGGGAAATCCTGGGACAAGCAGCTCGTGTCAGACCCTGAGAAAGTCCAAAGGACTCATTCCCATTGCTGGCAATATGAGTCTCTGCAGTGGCCTCAGCCCCTGGTTTTTCCCAGAATCGGAGGGGGGCTTTGACTGGGAGGGGGTGGTCCCTACTGGCCTGGAGCCCTCCTCTGCTACCCCTCCAGGCACTGGGATGGTCCCCAGGTCTTAGAGTCCTCAGGATGTTCCCAGGCTCCTGGGACTCCTAAGCTGGAACTGGAGCCTCTTTGCCAGCCCTGATCTGCCCGAGACTCTCTCACCACCTCCCAAGGAGTTTGGCCCAGGGTCTCACTGCCTGATGCCTCCCTGTGTCACTGCCTGTGAGGCGGTAAAGTGAAAAAGTGGACTTGTCCTGTCTTGAGGACAGGTCCCTGTGTGGAGCCTCCTTTCTGCACTGACAGGTAGGTCAGGGTGGAGGGTGGAGGACCCCACTGGAAAGGTCTCAGGCTTGCAAATGGAGCTTTGCTAGTGAGTCCTCAAGTTATGGCCCCTCGGGCCTCCCCTGTCCTGGCACCCCCAGTGTGAACTGCAGTGGAATTCTCACGACTGTCCCCTCTCCAGGTGGGTGTCCCAGAGCGGGCGGCTGCAACGAGACAGGCCTGTTGGAGAGGCTGCCCCTGTGTGGGAAGGCTTTCGCAGACATGATGGGCAAGGTGGACGTCTGGAAGTGGTGCAACCTGTCCGAGTTCATCGTGTGAGTGCCACTGCTGGGCGTGGGATTTGCTCTGACCACAGGGCTGCCCAATGCCCAATCACTGCCTGACTGCAGCCCGACCGCACTCTACCCAAGGCCTCACCCATGCCCCACCCACAACTCACTGTAGGCTGCCCACAGCCCTTTCATGTGCTGCCCCACACTTTGCCCAGGACCCCAACCACACCCCTATTCACACTCTGCCCTTGGCTCTTGGTTCTGGCCACCCCACCCACATCCCGCTGGCACATCACTCATGGCCCCACCCGTGCCCCACCCCTGCCCGCGGCATTTGTGCTCCCCACACCCACAGCGCATTGCCAGCTTCCTATCCCCCATTCCGCATCCTCACTCTGATGTTATAGCAATTCTACACTGTGTCTCTGCTTCTCCCTTTCCTCTGTTATTTGGGAATCCTCCCCATGCCTGCTTTTCCTCCTGTTCCAGATTAGTGCCATGCCCTGGGAGTGTCCAGTTCGGGGGTTCCCTGGCCTGGGGGTGCCCTGTCTGGGGGGTGCTCTGCCTGGAGGGTGCCCTGCCCAGGGAGTGTCCAGTTTGGGAGTGGCCTGGCCTGGGGCCGGTGCTACCCTACCCCGGGGGGTGCCCTGGCCTGGGGGATGCGTTGCCTGGAAGGTGTTCCACCTCTTCTTGCAGCTGGAGCTGGGTGGACCTTGTTATGTGTGTCTTTCTTACAGCACCAGTCGTGGCTGGAACTGTTCTTAGTGGTCAGAGGACTTACAGGAATTGGGTTCCAATGGTTTATACCAGGTGCAATTGTGGACAACATCCCATAGTGAAGGGAAGGCCCCTTGTTCTAGAAGCTTCCCAAGTTTTTTTATCTCTTTACCTCCTTGGAAATCACTCATGGCCTCACAGTCCTCTGCCCCACCCCACTCCACCTCTGGCTTTGCAGCCACTCCCTGGTGGCTGCTGCCAGACCCAAACTGTGCTGGCTTCATGCTTTTGCATGTTAGCACCCCAGCCTCTGCCCTCTGTAGAGACACTGACCATGGCCCTGCCCCAGGAAGCCTCCCCGGCCCTGGCCATTCTGGTGGCCCAGCAGATGGGGGCTCCTTGAGGCTGTCACATCTGCAGCCCCACTGCCTGGGGGAACTGCTTGCTGAACCAAGTGGAACGGAATTCTGAGTCTGCTGGGAAGGGGTGCTGGGGTTCAGGAAAGGGTTTTGCAGGCTCCTCCTGGTCCTCAGTGAGCCTGGACACAGGCGTGGAATGGAGCCACAGGTGGGGGTGGAGTCAGGGAGGAGGAGGTCATAGCTTCATAGCTTCTGGTCTCACTCTTCTCTGTAACCTGCTAAAGCCTCGGTAAAGAGACTAAATAGAGACGTCCAGCCCTGGGTTGGGAGGACAGGAGTGGAGGCAACCCGATGGGCATTTAGGAGTCAGCGAGTGAGTGGGCAAGAGCCACTGACTGAGCGCCCTTGGTGAAGTCAGACCTGATGCTGGAAAAGGGGAGCTGGGAACAGCCAGGTTGACACTGCGGAGGCCTCCTGAGACCCGGCTGGCAGCACCAGCTCCCAAGAGAGTGGCAAGAGTGGCTGAGAAGCAGTGAGGTGTCCAGAGCCCTCCTCCACCCCAGCTGGACACTGGAGGTGTATTCTTGGAGCTGGCGACACCAGGGTTTCTGGGCCTTCCCATGTAATTGAGAACGTGTCATAGTGTCCCAGAGAGGGAGGCTGGAGAAAGCGGCTGACATGCATTGTCTTTTGCCACTGGGTCCAGGAGGGTGGTCTAGGGTAGGATTGGAGCTGTCCTTTCTGAAGAGTGAGACCATCCAAGAGGAAGGACCTAGAAGCAGTGACCCCCCACCAACTCCTGGAAGCTCTGGGAACAAGCCTTTCTGCAGGGTCCCAGTGTCTCATCAACTCTCAGTCCCTACTCCCCGTCACAAGTGTCCAAGCGGGGTCCCTGGACATCTGATCTAAGGCTCTGACCCTGAAGGACAGAGACCAGAGAGATGGAACCAAGCAACCCCGGGGCCATGCACCAAGAAGAAAACGCCAAACGTCACAACTGGTATCTTCAGAGGGCAAACAACTATCTCTCATGTGATGAATGAGAACAAAGAAAGAGCCTTAGAAATGGAGGATGCGACAGAAGTGAAATGGAATAGAAAGATTGGAAGGGAGATGTTGAGGAAATCTCCCCAGAATAGGAGAGAGAGAGAAGACGATTAGGAGGTCAGTAGTCAGTCCAGTCAGTAACACCAAGATAGTAGGAATTCTAGAAAGAGACCAGAAGAATGGAGGGATAAAGGGCCCTTGCCAGGGGCTGAGGGCATGAGCTTGCAGCCGGCGAGGGCTTGCCCAGTGCTGACACGAGGGAGGAAAAAGTCCCGCATGGATCCTGGAATATCAGAGCTGTAGAAACAAAGGAAAACTTCTACACCTATCCAAAAGGAGGAAAAAAATGAGCTCCAGGTTGGAGATGAGGGGATCAGAGGCCTTCAGGCTCCCCTACAGCAGCCCTGGAAACCGAGGACTGTGGGATGCAAGGACCTGAGAATTTCAGACTGTGATTTCTTGGCTAGTGTGCTATTTCCTGCCAATTTGTCCACTAAATAGAGAGAAACGAAAATACTGTCAGATGTGTGGCATCTCCAGCATCTTATTCCCACATACCTTTCTCAAGCTCTGGCGGCTGTGCACCAAGATGTGGAGCAAACCACGACAAAGGAAGCTGTGAGATTTGGGGAGCAGAGCCGAGGCAGGAGAGGGAAGCCTCAGCGAGGGCAGTGCCCCAGCGTGGCAGCACGCACTGGGTGGAGGTGGCCTGGCCCACGCGGAGGGCACCCGATGCTTATCTGACACGGCGACTGCCTGCCCATGCCCTGTAACCCAGCTCAGTCAAGAACGAAGGACACCCCTCTCTTTCCCCTGAATGTTCGTTCTGCTTTGGTTCCCACTGAAGCAGGGGGGGCCTTGGTGAGCTTAGAGGAGAGGTGGCTTGCTCCCCTCAGTAGGACTGGTCCACATGACGGTCCCATCAGGAGTCATGGCTGCGAAGACCCTATTCCCCAAACTCGCCCATGGCCTGTCTGCCTGTGGCCTTCCCTGGGGAGGGGTCTCATTGCCCCTCGGGGCAACCAAAGTGTGTACTCTCGGGGAACCTCCCTCCAACAGCAGCAATGGGCTCCTTCTGTACCCATTTAAGGAGCATTGCTAGGGGATTTCCAAATGCAACACTGTATTGCCTGGGAACACACACTCAGGTGGTGAAACCTAAAGCAAGGTGGGCAAACCCCCCAGAGGTGGGTCGGGGGAGAGGGAGTCTGACTGGGGGGTTTGTCCGGCATCCAGTCTACTGGGTTCCTCTCCTTCCCATCCTGGGTTGTGGTGCATCTTTTTTAGAGAGAGTGCTCTCGGGAGCCGGACTGAAGGAGGAGTGGGGAGGCCCCAGATTATCCAGGGGATGAATAAATCATAAATAGTTCCTGGTTTTCTAGAGAAGCACTGAGTGTGGGCTTCTCTAGAAATGTGACAAACATGCAGATTTCGTGGATCCACAGAGATGGGTGCTGTGCTCAGCTCTGCCCCAAACCTAACAGCTGGGGTGGGCTCACCCCATGACCTGCTCTGTGCCAGGCACTTGCTGGGGCACATGGACCTCAACTCATTTGGTTCTCTCAGCCACCTGATTGGGTAAGTGTTATTAAACCCACTTACAGACAAGGAAACTGAGGTCCAGGGAGGTTAAATGACATGGCCCATATCACAAAGATGGTGAGTGGCTGAGCTGGAGTTGGAGAGGCCCCGTCACGTTGGCTCTGCAACCTGGGCCTGGAGCCACTGTCCATGCTGTCTTCTGGGATTACCTCTGCTCCGTGGGCTTCTCCATATGGCCTAGCTTTGGCTGGGAGTAGGGTTTGGGAACAGCAGGGCTTTCAGCCCTGCCTCACCTCCTCTTGGGACAGTTCTGGGGCTGCACATCACTCCTCTTGCTCTGTAGACTCGCTGTCCACAGAGGGTCTTCTCCAGGGTCTGTCTGGCTCGTCTCAGCCCTGGGGATGGTTGTTGGGGGTGGCATTCCTGGGTAGCAGTTCAGTGGAATGACTTCGGAGGCACAGAGGTTACCGCATGTGATTCTCATCACGCACATAGATGCTGGGAACTTCAGAAGGTGAAGGCTGTTGCACGGTGCTGTTAGATGGCTCCCCAGCTCCTGGATCCGCTGGCAGGGGGTTGGGGTGGACAGCAGGCCACTGAATCTGAGGCCCTGTGGGAGAAGCAGGTCAGGGGAGATGAGGGTTTGTCCATGGACCTAGCTGTTGAGGTGCCTCTAAAGCCTGGGCATGTTTTAGGGGCTGCATCGTGCCTGAGGCCCAGGATAGCCAACAGCTCTCTACTTGGATTCGAGGCTGTTCCTTTTGCTCTGGCTGTTCTCTGCCGACACTACCTGGAAAGGCACAGGTGTGTGTCTGACCTACATTCTAAGGTGCTGAGAGCCAGCCTTGGATCAGTCAGGAGTTGGTCTGAGTAACTGTACCTTGGCTCACCAGACCCTTCCTGGGGCATGGGGTTGGGAGACCAGGAGAACCCTGGGTGGAGTGGGTCAGAGTCCCCATTTCCCACCGCTTTCTAATGCTTTGGGAAATCTATGCCCAGATAATGTTCCATGCAGGAAGCAGCTCTTTCCTGTTGATGGGCCGGATCAGTGGCTCCCTCCTGGGACAGCACAGGAAGGAGGAGATGGGCTACTTTCCCATGGGGAAGCCAAGGCAGGACCCTTCACACTCCTGCATCTGTCCTCATGCAGCACAGGCGTGGGGAAGTGCTGGCCCTGGACAGAGGGGCTGGCATCTGGGCAAGAGTTCATCTAACTTCTTCTAGAACATCCTGAATGAGTGGCTGCCACTCTAGGCCTTGCAGACCCCAATGACAGGGAGGTCATCACCTCCACAGTCTGCCCATTGGACCAGGTGGTGGCTGGGAAGTCCTTTATGCTGAGTTGACTTCTGGGTCTCTGTGGCTATAGCCCTTGGTCAGCATGAGGACTGTCCAGAGCCTATGCTGGGTGGACATGGAGCATCATGGGTGGTTTGCTGAGTGCCCTTCCCATCTTTGATCTCATGGACAGGGGGGACCCACAGAAGGGGGCTCCACATATCCTGTTAGATGGGGCGAAGGAGGCAACTTCTGAGAGATGAAGAGGCAGGGACTGGGGCTCACAGGTGTGACTCCCACTTGGCCACCACCTGGCACATGAGGGCAGGCTGACTTGATCAGGAGGTGGCTTGCCCCTGGCCTCAGAGAGAACCTCCTCTTGGGCTCTTAGGGTATCCTGGATGATGAAGGCTTTGCAGGTCCAAGCGGCCGTGATCCAGGCACCCTTTGACCCTGGAGAAGCGTGGCTTGGTGTGTCCTCTGGGCAGACCTGGGTAGTGCTTGGAGGTCCAGGGGAGCTGGGCTGAGACCCTGGATCCTGGGAGCTCATGGCCTCAAAGGCAGCAAGTCATGGTCAAATGGGACTGGACCCAAACCACCTCACCCATCTTCCTGGCCTCAGGTCAGGTCAGGTGTGAGGGGGGATGACGAGAGCCTGGCTTTCACTCCCTCTGCTTTTGCAGGTACTATGAGAGTTTCACCAACTGCACTGAGATGGAGGCCAACATCGTGGGCTGCTACTGGCCCAACCCCCTGGCCCAGGGCTTCATCACCGGCATCCACAGGCAGTTCTTCTCCAACTGCACCATGGACAAGGTCCACTTGGAGGACCCCCCCGATGAGGTTCTTATCCCGCTGATCATTATCCCTGTTGTTCTGACTGTCGCCATGGCTGGCTTGGTGGTGTGGCGCAGCAAGCGCACCGACACGCTGCTGTGAGGGTCTGGGTGAGATGGAGTGGGGCACACCTGGCAAGCTGGAAGAAAGTTCCCTGGGGATGGGAGAACGGATGGGTGCTGCCAATCTCCAGCTACCGTGGCCACACCCCACGTGGTCATGGGCAGACCCCTCCCTTCCTGGGCTGACCTACTCCCTTGAGGCCAGCCTGCTCCCTGGCCGAGGCTCAGGCTATCCGTCCAAGCTCTTTGCTCATTCTAGGGCCAGTGAAGGAAAATGTGATAAGGCCAGAGCTTATGTGCTGGGCGCAGAAATCACCTGCTGTGTCCTGTGCTCCGCAGGTTGGGCCGCAGCCTCTGCCCAGAGGTTTCTATGCCATTTCTTAGCACAGAATCCAGCCTAGCCTTAGCTGCAGTCTAGGTCCTGCTTAGACTAGAACTCCTGGCTTGACCCCATCTCCGGTTCCTGCCTTGGCTCCTGCCCCAGCCCCGGCCCCTGCCTACATCCAGACAGAAAGACAGGCAGGGGCTCTTGGAAGACGTTCCATGCTGTGGAAGATGTTCCGTGCTGTGAACTCCGGGCCCTCCTGGTGGGAAGACAGCTGGAAAGGCTGGGAGGAGAAGGGAGGGGCTGGGGGGTTCCCAGGAGCCACGCATGGCCTGCAGAGTCCATTCCATCATGATGCTGTGCCCACTATGGGCTGTGTCCGTGACCAGAGGCTGGAGTGGGGGTGTGTCACAGCCCCTCACCAGGGCTTGTTGTGTGGATGGGGCCTGGGCCTCCTTCCTACTGGGGCTCCTCTGTGGGTGAGGGGCCCTCTGGAATGGCATACCATGAGCTTGTGGCCTCTATCTGCTACCATCTGCATTTTATCTGAGTAAAGTTACCTTACTTCTGGAATTTCCTGTTTTATTTTGTGTTATTCAGAGAGATGGTGCGTCTCTTGGGTCTGATGAGTCCCCTGTACATATTGTACAGATAGGGAACTCCTGAGGTTCCGGAATCCCAAAATGTCAGTGCTTGGGGGCTCAGAGGGTGTTACAATAGGAGAGGGGCCTGTCAGGAGGAGAAAGTTGCCTAGTTATTGGCAGCCCCCTGGGAACTTCCCACCCCTGACCCGTAGGTTTGAGGATGATGGGGAAGATTTCTTTCTCTTCTGTTTTCTCTTTGCAACTGCTTTGGGCTTGCTAGGACCCCTGCCTGGGTTTTCTGGGGACCGAGAGGCCCTGGCCAGGTCTGGCTGGGGGCAGATGCTGGTCCTGGGGGTCCCTAGAGCGGGTGGAGAGGCTTTATCCCCAGGCCTCTGGCCAGGGTCTTGTCCAGGTTCCAGTTCTGTGGACTTGCGTCTTTTGCATGTGGGCTGTTGGATCCAGCATCTTCTTGCTGGATCCCTGTAAGTGGAGACAGATACGATCCTGGTAGTTCCTCTGCCCTTAGAGGACCAGCTCCCCTTCGATGCCCAGGCAGGCAGGTTCTGGCACTGGGGACCTGCATGGTGGATGCCACTGGACCAGAGGTCTGGGTGGGTGGCCCGAGCCTGACCCCGCTGGGAACACAGTGTGGGGGACAGAATCTGAGTCTACTCTACGTTCTTGGGGCAGCCTCGGCCAGGCATGAATGGTTGGGATCCCCACCACCCAAGCCTTGGCCAGCTATCTCTGAGATGGGACACCATCTGCCTAACGTGGTGACTGTGTGGAGCCTGGGAGGTCAGCGTGCCCACAGGTGTCAGGCCATCTGGCCTGCAGTGGTGCCTCTGTGTTCAGTGGATACTGGGGTCCAGGCTGCTATGGTAGAGGTGCAGCCCTGCCCCTTGGCTCGCATTAGGCACCTCCTGGTTGTGCATCCTTGAAGAAAAGCTTGAAATGTGCTGATGGAACCCCCCCCTCCCCAAAGCGGACTGGGACACCTGCAGCTACCTCGTAGGTGCCCTGGAACCCAAGTCCTGGAAGCTGCTCCGAGTAGGGAGTGAGCCTGGAGTCACACCCTGGCCACCTCCCAAGCTCTTGGGCACTGTCTTCTGACCTGCTACCTCCTCCCTAGGGACAGGGATCCTGGGGGGCCTGGTGAGATTTCTGTGAGGGTTTGGATTCCTGGGGATGGGGTGAGGGTCCAATAAGGGGTGTCCTAGAGGCTGGGAGGTCCCAGGGCAGGGCCCTCAAACACTGTTTCCAGGCTAGGTAAAGCGCCAGGCCCTAATTCAGCCAGATGCTGCTCTTGTGGAATGCACTCTGGAGACAGCTTGTGTTTTTCTGCTATGCAGACTCCAAACTTGGCAGGAGTTTCGAGCTCCCTCACCAGGGACAGGGCAAGTGGGTGCAGCTACACTGCTGTGTGGGCAGATCAAGGAGCTGGATAGGGAGCCAGGAGGCCTGTCCACATAACCCTGCAGAGGCTCACAAGGAAGGAAGGGACATCAACATTCACTTAGCCTTGATCAGGTGAAAGAGAAGTAATTATTTAGGGAGTAAGAGGGTATCTATTCGTGTTTCCTATCTGAATCTTCTTTCAATTTTTACTTCTCCATGTGTTTTCTCCAGGGCACGAAGCATCTAGGGTGCCAGGCCCATAAAGGGAAAGTGCTTGTGTGGGTGTATGTGTGTATGTGTGTGAGCGTGTGTGTGAGGGTGTATGTGTGTTGGTGTGTACATGTGAGTGTGCATTGGAGGCAGGGATAGTGTGTGTATTCTAGGAGCTTCCTTATCTAAAAATCTCTTACATTTCATCAGTTTACACAATCATTATTAATGCCCCATTTTGCAGATGTGGAAATTGAGGCTCAGAAATATAAGGGGACTTGCTGATGAGTGGTCTTTTCTGTTTTCTGGGCCTGCTGCCCTTCTGACTCCAGCCCTGAGAGGTGACAACTGCCTTGAGGAGCCCCTCTGGACCCCGGATCTGCATGGGTTTCCTCTAGCCAGAGCGGGTCCCTTCCTGACTGTGGCAAGTTTCGGGCATGCAGAAGGCTGCCGGGGTCCTCTAACAGGGTGACTGGCCCAAGCGCTCAGTCTGGTGCAGCCTTAGTACTCGGGTCATCATGGTGGTTGTGGTGGAGTGCAGCCACAGCCCTGCCTCATGGGGGTGGAGGACTTTTCCCCAAGTCTTTTCTCTGGGCAAACCCAGCTGTGGCCCACAGGTCTCCCTTTCTGGACACACCCACCTCCCTTTCTGGAAGACCCCACCTGCTTCACCCCTTGAAGAAGGAATCAACCCTTAGCCCTGAAAGGCTCCCTGTGGCTCAGCTTCAGGCCTGGACTGGCTGTCAAAGGTGATTAGAATTCGTGTGGGAATGACTGCTCATAGGAAGCAGACGCCATGAGTATGCGTGTGTATATAAGTGTGTGTGGAAGTGTATATTTGTGTGTATATGTGTGAGCATATGTTCATTAGTGTGCATGTGTGTACATGTGAGTGCATATTCCTGAGTGTGTGTGTGACTGTGTGTACAAAGTGTTGGCAACTACGGCCAGATGATGGCTGAGCCCTGTGTGGGTTGTACACATTTGCCACAGTCCATACCCTTTGTCACGTGAAAACATTACTACTTGTAAGTGAGGAGAGTGAATGCCAGCAACTCATGGGGGCTGTTGTGGCTGGGGTGGGGTGTGTCTTTAATCATTTCAGTCCGCCAAGGTTTTTGCACCACTGTGTTGAGAGCTGTGGGGATCACAGAGACATACAGGGCACAGCCTGACCCCCAAGGGTTCCCAGACTTGTTGGAGAGGCAGCTATGCAAGGCCCAAATGCAGTGTGCACAGTGAGTGAGGCAGATGAGAGGTAGGTTCCTCCGGGGACTTTGAGGAATGTTGATGGTTGATGGAGAGGGTTTTTAAGCTGAATCTTTAAGGGCGAGTAGGAGTTTTCCACTGCATGAGAAGAGTGTCATGAGCAAAAGCCCAGCGATGTGCAAGAACATGGCTGTGTGGGTCAGGTGGGACTGAAAGTGTGAGCAGGGCCCAATTTGGGGAGGCAAGAGGGGAAGGTTTGGGGATGAAGGTGTCTGCAAATGCACATTATTTAAGTCATTGATGGCTTCTCTCATGGGGCCTCTGTGTAACTTGCTCCCTCCAGCCCATTCTGATTCCAGAACCACTCTGCACTGGGTGCCATGCAAGGCTCTGGGAGACAGTGGGAAGGGAGCCGCTGTTTCTGCCCTGCAGGAAAGGGAGAGACTGTCCATATCAAAACACGACACGGAACAAGCAGCTGCTGTTTGTACAGTGGCCTTAGCAGAGGCACTTCTGTGGGTTGCAAAGGGTCGTCAATGGAAGTGTGAATTCTTTTTGGCCACCTCACCCCTGACTACTCAGCAAACAAAACCTGGGAGTACACAGGGTTTGTACTGAGGGCAGCTCTTAGAGGGTAGCTGCCTTTATCCTTGGCAGAGGATATCCTGCGGGGGTCTATGGGACCTGCCACTGAGGTCACTGTGGTGGCAGCGGTTGACCTCATTCACTGGAGGCTGAGCCTATGGGAGCATCTTGTTAAGGAGCAGGTGACCTTTATTCCCTGCAATTGCCCCATGTGTGGTCTGCAAGCCAGTTCTCATCATTGAGGAGTGGGCTTGCCAGGGTCTGCAGAAGTCATGTTGCCAAAAGGGGAGATCTTTAGAACACAGACCTGCATCTCCATCAGGCCCTGGCAATTACTCATGGCACCCGGGGCAGTCCAGACAATGTGGGGGCCAAGCAGCTGCATTGTGAATGGGGTCCTTGAGGACTCTGACTTCCATCTGAAGAGTGGTTGTGCGAAATTGAGAAGGAAATCTTCTGACCCTGTCTGGCAGGTTTCTGAAGGCCTGAGTACAGCGTGCTCTAAAACAGGCTTCAAGTCCACGCTGAGACTCAGCCCTGAGGACGTGGCCAGTGATGCTCACTTAGGGCCCTCCTGTCCTTACTCACTGGGGGAGGCATTTATTGATGAAATAGATTTTGACTTTTTCAACTGATGGGATTTTGTGCACTTTTAAGACCCCAGTGGGTTGGAGAGGCTTGAAGAGCCCATGGAATTTCTTCTCATATATATAAAGTGAAAAAGTAGAATATAAAACAATGTAGAGGAACTGCTTCCGAAATGACATGAGAACTTCATGGACCAAACAACCATACCTAGTGCAAATCATAAAAAAACCCCAGACAACTGTTTAAAGTCTCTGGAAATTGTCTTAAGGCTACACAGCAAATGAAACATTTACTACAGAAAATGTGTCAAATCTGGATAAGAACAGGAGCATCTGTAGCACTGGAGCTGTGACTGGTTCACCTGCCCTTCCCCGCCCCCATCCCAGAGTCCCAGAAGACAGGGCTCCCTCTCTCCAGCTCCCAAACAAGGCATCTTGACACGATGCCCCTGGGAGGGGCAGGTTGCCAGCACTGCTCACCCCCACCGCAGCTCTGCGCTGCAGAGACCGAGCTCCAGGCAGGAGTGAGGAGTTGGCTTCCAACAGATCCTTGAGAAGGCGAGGCACTCCTTGTCTACAGCCTCATCCCTGCCTGCTGAGAGCCATGCACTGGGCAGCTACTGGCCGTCTTGATGCCCACTGGCACAGCAGACCATGAGCGCCAGCACACACTCAAATCCCCCACCTCTGTGAGACTACTGGATAAGGTTCCAGGAAGCACGAGAGTTCATGGGCGAGAGGAGTGGGCTGGAGGGTGGGGGCCTGGATTTTCCTGAGGGGTGCTGAGGAGTGAAGTGGGCTGGCCAGAGGCTGCTGGCCCAGGCCTTTTTATAGAAAGCAACGGGAAATATGGGAAGGGTGTGTTAGGGGTGCAGGTTGCATGATGGGGGCGGCACATGGCAGAAGCCAAGGATCTTGAGGGGTCTTGGGCAGAAGGACCAGCCCCACCTCACCCCATGGGTGGGGACAGTGGCGGGGATCTGGGGGCATCCTCTTCAACTCCAGCTTCCTGTTGATAGGTCTGTCAGGGGATGGAGGGCCCCTCCCCGCACAGGCATCTCTGTTTCCTTCAGGCCCTGGGCCAACCTCCACCTCTCTTGGTGGTTTCTGCTCTATTGGCCATCGAGGCAGCATGACCCTTCTTCACTGAGTGGGAGAATGTTCCGTCCTGACCCCCCGCTGCCAGGGCTGTGAGCTCTGTGTCCATCTCTGTTCACACAGAGAAGCCAGCTGGCATTTCAAGGTACTGTCTTAATACCCTGATGGCCCTTTCTCTGCAAGCCCCTACAGACCTCCTCTCCGTGTCCTTGCTTGGACTGGCCTGCACTCGTGCGTCACAGGCATTGTGTCCAGGTGGCCTGTGATGCATATGTCAGCTTTGGTTACACGCCTGGCACATGCTGAGACACAGCGATGGAGCAGCCACCCTGGAGGGCGCACAAGACCTGGTACTAGGGAGCAGAAGTGGGGCCCGAATATGTAGAGCCTGCTTTGGGGTAACTGAAGGGAAGAAGGAAAGCAGGACCGCAGGAGCATGGGGCCTGCACTGTTGCCCACCAGAAAACCGCCTGATGTTCAGGAGGCCCACTCCTGGCCATGGTTACCAAGGAAGCAAGGTCGAGGAGAGAGCTGGTTGAAAAGAACTTCCTGGCGGGCGCGGTGGCTCATGCCTGTAATCCCAGCACTTTGGGAGGCCGAGGCAGGCAGACCACGAGGTCAGGAGATCGAGGCCATCCTGACTAACACAGTGAAACACCGTCTTGATTAAAAATAGAAAAAATTAGCCAGGCGTGGTGGTGGGCATCTGTAGTCCCAGCTACTCGGGAGACTGAGGCAGGAGAATCGCTTGAACCTGGGAGGTGGAGGTTGCAGTGAGCCAAGATCATGCTACTGCACTCCAGCCTGGGCAACAGAGCAAGACTCCTCAAAAAAAACCAAAACAAAAACCAAACCAAAAAAAATCTTCCTGTCATTTTTTTCTTTTTTTATCTTTTTTTTTTTAAATCAAATTCAGTTAAAATTGGATTCAGTCAACTTGAAATATCGTTGAAATGAATTCAGCAAATGGAGGGTGATCTGTCAGTGCTGGGTGGCGAGGACAGGCCACTGGGAGGAAGAAGCCTCCTGAAGGTGCAGGCCTTAGTCAAGGAGCTGTCCAGGAAAGTGGAGGAGATGACCGGAAAAGGCCAGAATTGGCACCTCTGACCTACTGGTACCAAGCACATCGCTGGCCACATGTGGACCCCACCAACCTGCGCCTCCTGAAGGGAGCCTGCCTTAGGCCACCAGCCATTCGCAGGACTGGGAGGCCATGCACTGGGCTGGCTTCAGCACTGGGGCCTGGCTCCTTTCCTGACTTGCTGAGGAGCTGCAGGAAATCCCCTCACACCCCTGTCCCATCTCAGTTTCCTGTCAGTTGTGCAGTGGATCTGCCAGGGGGCCTCAGTGCATCCTGGGACCCCACCCTTCTTGTCCTTCCCTGAGACACCCTCATTCTGTCTGGAATCCTCTATGGCTGCTTTTCTACAAACTACACTCACTGGCAGAGTGACCCCTGGGCTTTGGGGCTCCGGGTATTATCAACATGGTAATGAACCGGCAGGCCGGTCATGGACACCTGGGGGGCAATCGTGCTTGTCCACAGTTAGGTTTTCTGATGTATTTCTCTGTCCCTGGCTGTGACAGACTGTGGAACTCAGAATGGAAGACAGGAAGGGGCCTGGACCCTTTGTTCCCACCTTGACTGGAGGCATCTATCTTCCTCTTGCATGCCAACGTCATTGTATACCTTGCTTCTGGGGCTGCTGACCCTGTGTGGCCCAGAACCTTCCTTTGGGTCTCCTCAGTGAATCAAACATGTCCCTATTCCAGTACATGTCTATTAAAATTTGCCGAGCCCCATGAAGAACCAGGCACTGCTAGGAGCCTCCCGTAGGTCTGTAAACTTACATGCACTCAAGCCGCTTGCCTCCAGGCACGGTGTTGGATTCAGCCTGTGGCCCCTCGTCCTCACTCAACCCTCCTGCTCTACCCACCAATGCCTTCCATGGGTTTGCCTAAAATTAAACATTAGTAAATGTTGAATGGATCCAACTGGAGAGAAAGATGTTCCTTTGCCTTAAGCATCTATGCTCCATATGTTTTGTTTCCAAGCAGTTTCATTCAGAAGGATGTGAAAGGGACTCTGTTCCACAGCTGCACTGGTTCATGGTGGCGGAATAATCACAGGATAAAACAATCTATCATTGCTTTTCCAGCAAAGTCAGGCACTGTGCTCACAATACGCTGCATTCATGGAAGCCTCTTTGTTATAGGGATTTACTTTGCTCTAGGGGCACTCTTTTAACTTTATAGTTGGAGGATTGAGTTCTCAATTAAGGGATCAGCAGCAAATAGATATTAGGTATGATCAATTAGCTATCTGGGAAGTACGGATGTTCTTTAAGTTACCTAGCACCAATTAAACAAGTGCCTGGCCTTGTGAGGGGGAGAGGCTTATAAAGACACCCGCTTTTCTCTCAAAGGCTGTCTGTCTTGGAGCCTTGGAGATGAGATTTGTACACAGACCACTCCCTACGGAGCAGAATGAGGCCAGTCCCTCGGAGAGGTAGGTGGAGAGAGGGCGTCCTTGGAGGATTAGGTTAGGCTCAGCTCCGTGCCCTCGAGGAGCCCACAAGGGAAGTGGCATTGAAGCCAGGTCTTAGCTGATAGGTAGGACTGGAGGATGCAGAGAAGCAGCTACGTATAGCATCATAGCTTCAAAGGATTCAGAGCAGGATTGTTGGAGACAGGAGGAGACATTGACCAGTTCATAACCACCATGGGAGATTTGCAACAGATCTCTTTCAGGAATCAAAAGATCAATGAATTAAGTAAACACACATTAAAAAGTAGGTATATACAAGTTTTGAATAATAAGCTTCATATAATATATATCTAATATTTATCATCTATCTCTCCATTTGTCTGTCAACACACCCCAAAGGGAAATATTCATTCTTTTTGAATATCCATGAGAAACTGACAAAAGTTAAAATGATGCTGGCCACATTCTTGGACTAATAGGCAAAAGAAAAAAATCTTTTTGTTACTGAAACACCAGGGGTTTGGTCTAGGTCCTGCCACTCGCCTACACAGAAAGCCCATTACTGAGACAATGGAGTATTGCCAAGGAAGAAGGCTTTACCTGGGTGCTGCAGCTGATGAGAATGAGAGAGCAGTCTCCAATCTGTCTCCTCAACTGGCTAAAATTCGGGGTTTATAGAGCAGGGAAGAAATGTGACTATGTGTGGGAAAATAGGAATTAGGGAGGGTTAAGGAAGAGGAGTTGGTCAACAGGAAGCAGGTGGTCAGTTAGGCAATTATGTTAGTCCATTTTCATCCTGCTATAAAGGACTGTCAGAGACTGGGTAATTTATAAAGGAAAGAGGTTTAATTGACTCACAGTTTAATGTGAGACATGGCTGGGGAGGCCTCAGGAAACTTAGCAATCATGGTGGAAGGTGAAGAGGAAGCAAGGTATGTTCTTGACCAGGCGGGAAGGAGAAGTGCTGAGCGAACGGGGAAGAGCCCCTTATAAAACCGTCAGATCTGGTGAGAATTTACTGTCACGAGAACAGTATGGGGGAAACCGCCCCCATGATTCAATTACCTCGATTTGGTCTCTCCCTTGACACGTGGGGAATATGGAGATTATCAAGATTACAATTCAAGATGAGATTTGGGTGGGGACACAAAGCTTAACCATATCAACAATCATGATGTGTGAGGGGTCTGGTGTCTCATTGTCCAGATGCAGTGATCTGCTGAGTTTCAGGTCCTTGATACTATCTGGGAAGCCTGATGGTTGGTTTTCTGAGAAAGAAACTCAAGAAAGACAAATGTACATTTCTCAAATTTTTAAGACTGGGACAGTCAATTTCTATTTTAATTCAAAAAACCAAAAACATCAGTTCTATGGGACGATTGGACTGGTTTCATTTTCACTTGGAAATTTAGAAAAGCCTTCTATATAATCTTGGATTCAAGAAGAAATAAAAATGGAAACCACAAACTGTTTACAAATTAATAATAAGAAAAGCACCAGCCTTATATCAAAATACATGAGATATGTTTATACATATGTGAAGGGATTAGTATGTAAAGTATCTAGCACCCAGCATGACCACGACAAGGGCACTGACCAGTCAATGGGGAGATAGTTGTTTAAAAGCATGTGGCACCTTCCGCCTCTCTCTCATTCTCCTGCTCTAGCCATGTAAGATGTGCCTGCTTCCCCTTCGCCTTCTGCCATAATTGAAAGTTTCCTGTGGCTTCCCCAGAAGCAGAAGCCGCTTTGCTTTCCTATACAGCCTGCAGAATCATGAGCCCATTACACTTTTTTTCTTTGTAAATTACCTAGTCTCAGGTATTTCTCTACAGCAGTGCGAGAACAGACTAATACAGTAGGGGTGTGTTGAAAGGGTCCTGGTTTGATTATAAATTAATTTATTTTTTGGTGAACCTTTTGGCAGTCTCTATGGAAAAAGAGAGGCATTCTGTTTAAACCAGCAGCCCTAGAGAAATATTCCAGTGTAAGACACATGTATGAGGATGTTCCCTTCAGCACTGTTGCTGTAGCAACAGATTGGAAACTATCCCAATGTTCAGCTAAGGTGGCTGGGCCTTTCTGAAAAGCTCAAGTGTGAGCCACAGCCTGAATGGGAAAAATCTGGGCAACACTTCTCAAAGTGGGGGGTCTGTGGACCAGCAGCATTGCTGGAGAGCTTGTTAGAAACACAGATTCTTGGCTCCACCTGGACCACTGGACCATAAACTCTGGGACAGGCCCAGCACTTGCCGTTTTAACAGTGCTCCAGGGGGTCCTGAGGCTCAGGTTTGGGTACCAGTGGTCCACAGCAGTGAGGTTCTCGGCCCTGGTTGCATGTTAGAGTCACTTGCAGAGCTTGCAAAAGTTCCAGTCTGGGGCCCTATCCCCAAAGACCAACTACATCAAAATCTCAGTGTGTGGTGCCCCAGTGTGAGCAGGTGACTTTAGTAGGACTAAGACTGAGGACCCTTGGACCCTCAGGCCCTCAGGGCCTCAGACCGGGCTCCATGACTGCAGGTATCAAGCTCAGCTGGGTGTCCAGGGTCCACGTGGCTGGTGCCCACTTTTCTGGTCTGGGGCAGAGCCACCCAGAAGTTGGTATTTTTTTTTTTTTTTTGAGACGGAGTCTTGCTCTGTCGTCCAGGCTGGAGTGCAGTGGCCGGATCTCAGCTCACTGCAAGCTCCGCCTCCCGGGTTCACGCCATTCTCCTGCCTCAGCCTCCCGAGTAGCTGGGACTACAGGCGCCCTCCACCTTGCCCGGCTAGTTTTTTGTATTTTTTAGTAGAGACGGGGTTTCCCCGTGTTAGCCAGGATGGTCTCGATCTCCTGACCTCGTGATCCGCCCGTCTCGGCCTCCCACAGTGCTGGGATTACAGGCTTGAGCCACCGCGCCCGGCCAGTATTTTTTTTTACAAGCTCCCCAGGTGATTCTAAAGTTTGAGAACTACTGCAGACTTACAGTTCTCACCCTGGACTGAGTGTCCCCGAAAGGAGGGTGAGGGTTGAGCCTTTGAAGAAGGAATGGGTGAGGGGTGGGCGAGTGATGGGATGGGGTGGGCAAGATTATTTTCTAGTGTGGGGAGAAGCATTTGCAAGTTTCAGCCTCTGTGATTTGCACTTTAGAAGACCACTGTGACCCCTGTGGAGAATGCAGGATGCAATGCAGGGCAAGGAGGTTGGGGGGGATCTCAGGGAGTCCAGGGGAGACCACAACAGGTATGCTGGTGTCACAGTGGGGGGTGCAGAGGGGTGGGTTGATGGTGGAGGAGGGAGGGATGAAGGTTGTCTCCTGGGCCTTGCTTTTTCTGAGATGGTGAAGACTGGACAGAAGTCTTCCAGTCCGGAAGGTGCTCCAGCCACAGGATGTGATGACATTGGGCAGTGAGGGAAGCCAGCAGAGCAGGTGGACAGCTGAGTCTAGACTTCAGGGTGCTTTGGGCTGGATGTGGACATTTAAAGCCATGGGCTTTAAAGAGCCCAGAGCTCACTTGGGGCTGAGGCCTGAGGCTGGGAAGAGGAGATGCAGCCAGTGGGACAGGAGGGGCTGAGGCCCTTGTTCTTGAGTGGAGGCCGAAGTGGGTGAATGCGGGGGCTTGGCTTAGAGGGAGGGGGCAGAAGAGCTGCACAATTTCTGAGAGATCCTTTCTCCCTCGAGGATGTCAGTCGGCTGTCATTTTGCATGGAGTGCTTGGCTGCAGCCCGCTGGACTTGTGTGTGCATGATGGACTTGCAGCTTCCTCTTAGGGTTGACTGCTCCAGTGAAAAGACAGGTGACCCACAGTGAGCTCACTGGGTGCTATGACTTCTGGTCTGGGTGGACAGTCTATGGAGTGTGAGATACCTTCCCTCTGCCAGGACCTGCAGAATTAGAGCGCACCTGCTGGATGCCTTTGCAGAGTCTGTGCTGCAGATGAGGACAGGGCCCCTGAATGGGAGGGATATGACTCACCCTACTTCCAACTTTGCAACAATAAAAACAATGAGAGGGGGACATGACAGAGATGACGTTAACAGCTCCAGACTCCACATTGAGGCATCCATAGTTTGGACAGTTATCTGTACCTTTAAATTTAATAGTGGGTCCTCAGACTCCAGAGTGGTATTTAGGGTAACATAGTTGATTGACTGTTCTAGGCATAATTAAAAATAAAACTATCTCCAATGCGGTAGTTTCAGACCATTTTTTGAATCATAATAAAAGTAGTCAGGGCTTCTAGTTTTGAAGCCTCCAGAACCCATGTGTGCATTTGTAAAGGTCTTAAGAATTTTATAACAATGTTGAAGAATATTTCATTGTGTTGCAGCTTTTCAGAAATGATTTTTTTCTGGGACAAAACTTGGTTTAGGAATAATGTTCCAGCAAGTCCTATTCAGCAGTAGTCATGGATCTAAGATACCATTTATTGTAAAAATTATTCAAGTATAAAAGGGACAAAAAGATGGTCTAAGGTTAGTTCTCTTAAATCATAAAGATGTCATCTTCTTGGTCCCTGGGTAAGGATGGTCTGGCAGGGTTTACTGCTGTCTCTGATGCTCGGGTAAAGTTGAATTTGATGGGAGAATGCAGCGTTTCTGGGGGTTTTGTCTGTGAAGATGTTCTGCTGGAATTAAGCTCCTTGATAAACAGCTCCAAATGGTGAACCGGGGCCTGAAGGTCAGATCATGGCTTGAAGGTCAAGGTAGTAGTTTATCATATGCCAGCTGGTGCCAGCCTTCAGCTGTATTACCTAAGGATGTGAGGAGGACTTTTCCTAAAAAGCCACTGCCTCTTCATTGTCATTTATCTACCTGTCTACCATTTGCAAATGGCTCACATCCGGTAGGGGAAACAGTGATGTCCACCCGTAACTGAACTGTGCTATGGTAGGAACTAGGTGGAGGGGTGAGTAGGGCTGTATGACACAAGAGGACTTGCTCAGACTGCTCTTTTCATTCGTGGGTTTCAATGTGGGTGGGAATGAGTCAGTTTCAATCACTGTGTTGGGTGATGTTTACTGGATGCCCACGTTGTGCTGGTTCTGAGAGGATGTCTCAGTTATTGTCATCATGGTTATTGAGGAGCTGCTTTCTACGCAGGTTCCCTTCCTCTGAAGAGTCGGGCTTGTGTCCAGCTGGACCCGTGCCCAGGTGTACATCCTGTGATGTACATCCCCGTGAACTAGGTGCACAGTGAGGTCCTAAGGTGCATTCCTGTTCCTCTTGACATTGTAAATTCGTGGATACAGCTTCCAAGAAAAGGACCAAGCAGGAGGGACCACACATCCTGGCTTGTAAAAAACAAAAACAACAGCAACAAAACAAAAAACTACAATCAACCTAAAATATAAAAAGAGAATGGAGGCCAGGTGTGGCGGCTCATGCCTGTAATCTCAGCAGTTTGGGAGGCCGAGGCAGGTGGATCACCTGAGGTCAGGAGTTCAAGACCAGTCTGACCAACATGGTGAGAACCCGTCCCTACTAAAAATACAAAATTAACTGGGTGTGGTGGTGCATGCCTGTAATCCCACCTACTTGAGAGGCTGAGGCAGGAGAATCGCATGAGCCCAGAGGGTGGAGGTTGCAGTGAGCTGAAATTGCGCCGTTGCACTCCAGCCTGGGCAACAAGAGCAAAACTGCATCACAAACAAACAAAAAACAAACAAAAAAAGAAAAAAAAAATGGAAACAGGGAAGGCTGTGGAGGGCTGGATGACCATGACAGGGGCTTGGCTTTGGTCTGAGTGGAGCTTAGTACATTCTTCAAAGCATGTAACTACAGAACAAAACCACTAAATAAACTGAAGCCAGCACCACCAATGATGAGAGTGTTCCATGAAATCAGAATGAGGAGTCCAGTTCTGAGGTGTTATTGAACTGAACTGAGTCTGTTCACCCAGTGCAGTGAGGCCAAACGTTCACATCAAGGTTTGCAGTGGGAGAAAGAAGGGTATTTGTTTGCATGGTGCCCAGCAAAGAGAATCAGGCAGCTCATGTTTAAGACCTCACTTCCCCCATAGCTTGCAAACAGGACTTTTTATTTTTTATTATTTGTTTATTATTATACTTTAAGCTCTAGGGTACATGTACACAACGTGCAGGTTTGTTACATAGGTATACATGTACCATGTTGCTTTGCTGCACCCATTAACTCGTCATTTACATTAGGTATATATCCTAATGCTATCCCTCCCCCTACCCCTCACCCCCTGACAAGCCCTGGTGTGTGATGTTCCCCACCCTTCAAACAGGGGTTTTTAAAGGCAGGGATAACTTTCAGGAAATCAGAAGTTACAGACAAAATTGTAAATCAATACATGGAGTTTATACATTGATTTGGCCTACAAAAGCAGTGTGTTAGTCTATTTTTGCATTGCTATAAAAAAAATAGTGAAGTCTGGGTAATTTATAAAGAAAAGAGGTTTTTATTGGCTCACAGTTCTGCAGGCTGTACAAGAAGCATGGTGCCCGCATCAGCTTCTAGTGAGGGCTTCAGGAAGCTTTAATCATGGCAGAAGGCAAAGGGTGAGCCACAGCATCACATGGCGAGAGCGGGAGCAAGAGAGGAGGAGGAGTCAGGCTTCTTTAAACAACTAGCTCTTGGGTGAACTCACAGAGCGAACTCACTCATTACCAAGAGGAGAGCACCAGGCCATTCATGAGGGATCCACCCCCATCACCCAGACACCTCCCACCAGGCCCTACCTCCAACACGGAGGTTGTGTTTCGACATGAGATTTAGAGGGAACACATATCCAAACCGTATCAGGCAGGATATCTTGAAGAGGGGGCTTATAGGTCACAGATAGATTCAAAGAATTTTCTGATTTGCCATTGGTTAAGCAAGAGAAGCTTTGTTTAAGAATCTGGGATTAGCAGAAGAAAATGTCACCTCTGGCTTGTGGATGTGACTTTCTCCAGGTCCCTCAGGAAGAAATTTAGACAAAGAACAGTTGGGTGCTGTGGCTCATGCCTATAATCCCAGCACTTTGGGAGGCTAAGGCAGGCGGATCACTTGAGGACAGGAGCTCGAGACCAGCCTGGCCAACATGGTGAAACCCCATCTCCATTAAAAATACAAACATTAACCAGGTGTGGTGGCGTGCACCTGTAGTCCCAGCTACTTGGGAGGCTGAAGCAGGAGAATTGCTTTAACCTGGGAGGTGGAAGTTACAGTGAACTGAGTTTGCACTGCTGCACTCCAGACTGGGTAACAAAGTGAGATATGCCGTCTCCAAAAAAAAACAAAAGAAAGAACAGAAGTCAGAATTCAGTCCCCAGTTCCCCTTTATCTTAAGTCTTTGTGCTGGTGAACCCATTTGGTGGGGGTCCGAGTTACTGAAAAACACTTCAAGACATATATTAAGATGTCATTTTTAGTTTCTGTGGAGAACCAAACTTCCCTTGATTCTGGCTTCCTTGGCTATTGTTTCAGGCTACAATTATCTTCTTGCTTATCACGTTGCTTATTTACTTCTCAGGGTTAGCTAGGCGTCTGGAACTTCCCTTGAAGAAACTCAAGATTTTCCTTTATTTCCATCCTTAAGGGGCCCAGAGGCCCCTAAGAGGGGTCCCCGCTCCATCTCAATTGCTTGTCTTTTTGCAACCCTTTTTGGTACAGACATAAAGTGCTGATGTATTTGTTTTAGCTAAATGGAAATACGTTTTCTATTTTATAAGTAATACACGTTCATTGGAGAAAGTTATGAAAAACCAGGAAAATATAAAGCAGAAAATAAAAATCATCTCCAACTCTACACCCAGGCATGACACTGTGTATATAAACATTCTCTTTCCTCTCTCATTATCTATCTATCTACCTATCTATTTATCTATCTACCTACTACTGCATACTTTCCCAGGATTTTTTAGAATTAGAGAGTTGCAGTGTACTATGATGACAATATTTCTGATGATTATTGTTTATAGATGTTCGGGGCTAAATTTGAATTCTGTGAGAAAATAGAAGACATCCAGCTGTTGGGTTGTTTCTGAACTCAGAATGCAATGGCTTCCTGGGGTGAAATGGGATCACAGAATGCCAACGTGCTTATCCAGGCTGTGTTGTATAGCCAGTGACCACCTGCTATCGCCAGTTCCCAAACCCTGTCCACTCTTCTTTGAGAATGCTCTGGACTCTGCCCTCCCCTGAGTGCCCCGTGGTGGCCTTGTCTGGCACTTGTGCTCTGCCCCTGCATCACCCCAGCAGCCTCTCCCACCTGGTCTCACGTGCTCTGCTGTCGCTTCATATGCCATAGAGACTTTCCCATTGCCCAGCTCCTGGCTTCCTGGGGGTGAAGTGCAAAGCCTCCTCCAGGTCTCATGGTCCTCCTCCCTCACTTTGTCCAGCTGAGTGGCGTGCCCAGAACACACCCCAGGAGATGTGCTGACCCCATGACCTGCAGCCCCAGCGACACCTTTGTTGTTTTTGTCAATTTCAAAACAAAACAATCAATCAAAAGCTCACTACAAGATAATGCAATAATAGTTGCCTAAAAATACAACAGAATGAGGCAATGTGGCTCTACCTTAGCAACATACAACTGAGACAATGGATATATCAAGGACTCCACCAAGAACACCAGGGATGTGGATGAGACCTATGGGATAGCTGTTCCCTTCATGTGCTAGGGGGTGATGAGAGTATGTGTGTGAAAATGGGGAGCACGTGCCAGACCAACATTCTAAACCTTCCAGTGATGTGGAACATTCTGTCAGTCACCTGGCTGATTTATGTCCTGGGGGACTAGCAACAGGTTTCACCATCTCTTTCACCTATAGAAATCGTTGTAACTTGTACCACTGAGACCAGCCTCAAATGGAAACTGTGGACGTGGGATTGTGAGAGGTTTGCTCTGGGCGGAGCTCCTCCCAAAAGTGGACCCCAGGGCCAGGAGCACCTTGAGGTCTGGATCTAAGCTCCTGAAGGCCTCTGAGCTGCACAGCCCTGGATGGCTTGCTTTGCAGGACTACGGTGTCACCAGCTGGTAATGCAGGCCCCAAGAGCACAGGGTCATCCAGGTAACTCCACAGCGAAGTGCTCACCTACTCAAGATTCATGAGATTCGCTTCATTTCTCTTAATCTGGGCTTGCCAGAGGTGGAAGGGAGAGGGTGGGGGTCTAGCCTTGGGAATGGAGACCAAGCAGGCTGAAAATAATACACTGTCTGAAGCTGGTGGTAGCTTTGCTGCTGCCTTTACACGAGGGTGTTTGGGTGTTATGGGCCAAATTGTATCCCCACCAAATTCATATGATGAAGTCCTACCTCCCAGGACCTCAGAATGTGACTGTATTTGGTGATTAAGGTAAAATGAAGTCATTAGGGTGTGTCCTTATAAGAAGATGAGATGAGGACACAGACACACACACGGGGGAAGACCATATGAGATCATAGGGAGAAGACATTGTCTATAAGCCAAAGAGAGAGATCTCAGGAGATCCCAGGCCTGCCGACACCTTGATCTTGGACGTCCAGCCTCCAGCCCCATGAGGAAGTAAATGTCTGTGGTATTTGTTACAGCAACCCTAGGGGGCTGATACAGTGGGCTGTTTAGGCAGAGCAGGGTCCCCCTCCTACTTCCACCACCACTGCCAGGTTCTGGTCCCCCTCATGGCCAACTTGTAGGGTACCTTGGCACAAGTCACTGTACCTCTCTGATTTTACTTCTTCAGCAATACAGCAGGATAGATGTGCTGTACACGAGAAGTGCATTCCATTCGGGAATCCCGAACTCAGAGGGAGTATTCCCTGCCCCTCATGGCCCGTAACTGGTGGTAAGATATAAGGAACCATACACTAAATAGATAAAGATCAACGGCAGAAGCTTCGCGAAGGATGGTGCTCATAACATTTTTCCTCTTCTTTTTTTTTTTTTTTTTGAGACAGAGTCTTGCTCTGTCATTCAGGCTGGAGTGCAGTGACGTGATCTCGGCTCACTGAAACCTCTGCCTGCCGGGTAGAATCAAGTGATTCTACCAGCTCAGCCTCCCGAGTAGCTGGGACTACAGGCATGTGCCACCACGCCCAGCTAAGTTTTTGTATTTTTTAGTAGAGACTGGGTTTCCCTATGTTGGCCAGGCTGGTCTCAACCTCCTGGCCTCAGGTGATCTGCCCACCTTGGCCTCCTGAAGTGCTGGAATTACAGGCGTGAGCCACCATGCCCAGCCCCATTTTTTTTCTTTAAAGAAAGAGTAAATGACTAAAACACCAATGATAATTGAAGAACTCAATGGACAGAGATAAATTCTTTTTGAGACCTAAGCACCTGCTGTAGGAGTTAGGAACCAAGGTTAGAAAGGGATGGAGGACTCCCCTAATCCCAGTTGTTACCTGACTCGAATCAGCCTCAGGTGAAGCCAGCAGCAGGACCCTCTGGAAGGAGCTCAGGAGTCAGGGATAAAGATGCCAAGCAGCTGGGGATATTCCAAACTCACTGTTTCTCTTTTTTCTCTTTTTCTTGCTCCTTGTCTAAAAATGAATTCTTCAATTCATGGGACACATTTGGAGGACACCAAAAAGCAGGGTTGGGAAGACAGCTTTCCATTCCTATGAACCGGTTCCCGGAATGGAGGAAGTGAGGTGGCTCAGGAGAGGGGAGCAGGCTGAGTGCCTGGGCCTGCAGGGAGGGAGAAAGAGGGGTATGTGTGAGGTCTGGGGATGGGAAAGGGATCTTGGCAGCCTCTTTAACCAGAAATTAAAGGGTTTCCTGACAATAAAGGTACTAGAATAGGAACTTGGAATCCTGGCTTCCTGGAACCAACGATAGCAAATCCTGAGTGTTGGCTGCATTCTGGGAACCCTATGCAAGTGTCTTAGAGCCTGTAATCTTGCCACGACTCTCTGAGGCAGATTCTATTTTTTACTGCTATTTTGCAGACGAGGAAACTGAGGCTTCACTTGGTTAGGTAGCATCCTCAAGGCCACACAGCTGGTTAGCAGTAGAGAACAGATTAATCCCTGGTTTTATCTGATCCCTAATGCCTAGGCTTTTAACCACCCCTGAATTGATTTGGGCATGAGAGAATCACAAATGCCTCTGGACAGACAAAGTGACAGCTCAGCCTCCCCTCCACTGGGCATCCACTGAGTTCTGAGAGGCTCTGCCTCTCCAGCCTGCATGGGACACGCAGTAATATGCTCCACCATCAGCTGGGCGGTGGGAGGGGGGTCGTCTTTGAATTGCTGGAGCATTCTTGGAGCATAAGCTTGTCCACTTCCTCTGATATCGTCCTAGATGTTAAGCAGGGAGACACAGGGGAATTGTCTGGTCCAGTGTCCCCACCCTCACGATCACTTATTAGTAGGAAAACTGAGGCACAGAGTATTGAGACTCATTTAAGGCTGCACAGGGAGCAGCAGCGGAGCTAGGGCCCATCCCGGACTCCATTTCCCACAACTCTGTACGTGATGCTCGAGTCTTTACTTATGATGTCCCCCAACCACCCCATTTTAAAAACCCACTGGCTAGGTGCTTGGGCATTAATCTGTCTGCAGCTTTCTTGGCATGCGGAGGGGGACTGTCCTCACCATGTGTGACTGTCTGGCACTGCCTGCATCCTATCGCTGGTTGCAAGACATAAGCTTGATCAACTGTCTGGGACATGGCTCCCTGATTGACCAGCGATCTTAAACTGACTGTAGTTCCAGATCTATCCACTTGTAGCAGAGAGATGCAATATTTATGAAGAATTGCTGGAAGGCAACATCTATGCCTCTCGATATCCAAAGATCTACCTTCATTACACCAGACCAGCAAGACTCTCTGGTATTATTAATGGCATCTCTGGGGCTGATTTGTGTTTTGATATGAAGACATTTGCTTCTTTTTAGTGGTATATAAGAAACAGCCCTTGTTTACTTATTGCTATGTCTCTAGTAAGGATAAATATATTGATTTTGATAATCACTCAACATCCTCTATCTAAGGACCTGTAATCCCAGCACTTTGGGAGACTGAGGCAGGCAGATCACCTGAGGTCAGGAGTTCGAGACCAGCCTGCCAGCCTGGCTAGCGTGGTGAAACCCCATCTCTACTAAAAATACAAAAATTAGCCGGTCATGGTGGTGCACCTGTAGTGCCAGCTACTTGGGAGGCTGAAGCAGGAGAATCTCTTGAACCTGGGAGGTGGAGGTTGCTGTGAGCTGAGATTGCGCCACTGTACTCCATCCTGGGAAAAAGAATGAGACTCCATCTCAAAAAAAAAAAAAAAAAAAAAAGGAAGTAATAGTAGATCCGAATGGCACTGTAGCTATTAAAGAAATCGAATTAATAAAAAGCTTTCCTAGAAAGAAAACTCCAGAGCCAGATGGCTTCACTGGTAAATTCTGTCAAACATTTAAGAAAAGAAAAAAACACCATTATTTAACTAATAAAGCAGAAAAGGAAATAATGTTTTTGTATCTTCTTCTTCTTATTATTATTATTTTGGATGCCTCAGCATCCCAAAATGCTGGGATTACAGACATGAGCCACTGTGGCCCACCCAGGAATTTTTTTTTTTAATTCACTTTATGGGTCCAGCATAACTTTGATACCAAAACCTGACAAGGAAATTATAAGAAAAGAAAATTATAGACCAATATTCTTTATGAACATAGATGTGAATGTCTTTAACAAAATATCAACAAATTGAATCTAGCAATATATAAGAAGCATAATATACCTCAACCAAGTGGGTTTGATCCCAGGAATGAAAAGTTGGTTTTAAGTTAAAAGTCAATAAATGTCAATCACCACATTCAGAGAGTAAAGGTAAGATTTCAGATAGATGTGGACAACTAAACTCAACATTCATTTATGATAGACTCTCAGCAAAGTGGAAGCAGAAGGGAACATCTTTATGGTGAACAGTAAAGGGAGTCGTCTCCGTTGGGTTCTAGGGTAGGAGCCCTCGGGGTGAACCAGTCTGTGGGAACTGGTGGACAGCTGATTACTCGCAGGCCTATCCCCATGGTGGAGCTCTCCAGGATTGGGCAGCCACTCAGGGACCCTGGCTGTGGCTATGGCCCCACCTATTCTCTGGACTTGGCTTTGCATTCGCCAATCAGCTTGAGTTGGGAAGCATTGGCTTCCACCTAGACTTTCCCCTGGGATGGGCTGCACTGGCCTGAGGTGTGGCATGCCAGCCATTTGGCAGCCCCATTTGTCACTGTGGATAAACCCACTGGCTCTGGTTCAGGCACCTGTCTCTGTGGGCTGGTCAAGTGTCTGCACCGGCTGACCGGGGGCCCTAGTGATGTCAATGAACATTCTGCAAACCCACCCACTCACAAGTTGAGTCTTTACAGGTAGAAACAATCCGGTTGTTTTTTTAGGGACTTCCCGCCCCCTTCCCACAAACCACAAACAAAAATGTTCTGGCAGGTTTTCAGAGAGCGTCCCACCTGAGTGTAACTCAGATCCCACTTCCTAACTCATCTCCTGCTCTGAGATCTGCATCTTGTATGTATCCTTCACCTGCAACTGATGCTGGCTTCCTAAAACTCAAGTCTCAGAATGTCACACCCCCTGTGTAGAGGTTCCCTCCAGCTCCTCAATGGCCTACAAAGAGAAGTCCATACCCTGAGCATGGTCCAGAGTCTTCCATGACCTGCCCAGCCTTCCTCTCCACACTGCCCTGGCCAACTTCAGCCTTATGACCCTTCTTACCTCACACACTTGGGGGCTCTCTCAGGCCCAGTCTCCACACATGGTATCTATTCCTCTCTCTTGTTTTAACTCCTCAAAGGGTCCCCCTCAAAGTGTCCCCTGTGCCCTCCATGGTGACCCCTCCTTCCTCTCAGGGCTCTCAGCTCCATCTCAACACATTCTGTCGGCCCTTGTAAGGACCTGTTGATAACATCTGTCATTCCTACTGATGGTCATAGAGGCCAGCGGTGAGCTCCTGGCATGCTGCGCGAACTTTAACTCCCTAAATCCTCACAAAACTTTAGAAAGTAGGTTTCTACTCTTACCTCCATTTCTATGATGAGGCTGCCATTTGCCCAAGGCCATTCAACTCTTAAGGGACAAAGGCAGAGCCTGTTAAAGGGTGAGCTTCTGGAGGGATTAATTTCTGTATTTCCAGCAACGAGTATAATACACAAAGTAGGTGCTCAGTAAACGTTTGTGGGTAGAAAGCTGGATGAGTTTTCTGTTTGGGATCCCTTCTCCCGACCCTGTGAGATAGTATCACAACCCGACGGGTCCTTCTTGCCTGCTGTCCTGAAAAAACCAATGAGAACAGCAGGGGTTGCAGCAAAGAAAGAGTTTAATAATCACAGGGCAAGCCAAGCGAGGAGAATGGGAGAAACTTCTCAAACCTGCCTCTCTGAGAATTCAGAGGCTAGGGTTTTTTAAGGATACTTTGGCAGGCAGAGGGCTGGAGAACTGAGACAATTGATTGGCTGGGGATGAAATCACAGGGGCAGCTAAAACTGTCTTTGGGCAACTGAGTCAGTTCCCAGGAGGGAAGGTGGTCTCTGGACCAGGAGGTGTCTCTTTTTCTACCAAAATGCTAAATCTGAAAACTATCTCAAAGAGCAATTTTTTTTTTTTTGAGATGGATTCTTGCTCTGTCCCCCAGGTTGGAGTGCAGTGGGGCAGTCTTGGCTCACTGCAACTTCTGCCTCCTGGGTTTAAGTGATTCTCCTGCCTCAGCCTCCTTAGTAGCTGGGATTACAGGCTTGTGCCACCACGCCCAGCTAATTTTTGTATTTTTAGTAGAGATGGGGTTTCACTATGTTGGCCAGGCTGGTCTCGACCTCCTGACCTCCAGTGCTCCACCTGTCTTGGCCTCCCAAAGTGCTGGGATTACAAGCGTAAGCTACAGCACCAGGCCTAAGAGTTTAGGTTTCGCAATAGTGATGTTCTCTATAGAAGTACCTGGAGAAGTTAGAAATCTTGCAACCCTTGGTTGCCTGACTCTGGGGCAAGAAGCATCCTGTAGAAAAACAAACTAGGCAATGGCAGGTCATCGTTAATGATGCCTATGCTTTAGCAAAGTTCAAGCCCCTACCATATTTCTAATCTTGTCTTACGAATGCAGCTTCAGTCTCTAAACAAGGAGGGGGATCAGTTTCCCTTGCCTCAAAGTTTAACTATAAACTAAATTCTTCTCATAGTTATCTCGGCCTCTGCATGAGAAGAAGCAAAACAAACAAAAAAACAAACAAACCCATTTAGCCTGTGAGGTCAGAAGCAAGATGGAGTCAGTCGTGTTAGATTTCTCTCTTTACTCATAATTCTGCAAAGGTGGTTTCAATAGGCAGGGCTCTGTCCACTTTAGGCCCAGGCAGATTTGAACTTTGCTCCTGGCGTCCTATCTTCCAGGGCAGGACTCTTTCTCTAGAACACGGCCTCTTTTCTCATCTCATTTAAGTCTAGGTTAGCTTTTCCCAACCATGGGCTGGAGTGCAGTGGCACAATCACTGCTCACCGCAGCCTTGACCTCCTGGCTTAGGTGATCCTCCCACCTCACCCTCTGGAGTAGCTGGGACTACAGGGGCATGCCACCATGCCCCGCTACTTTTTATATTTTTAATAGAGATGGAGTTTCACCATGTTGGCCAGGCTGGTCTCAAACTCCAGGGTTTAACCAATCTACCAGGCTTGGCCTCCCAAAATGCTGGGATTGTAGGCGGGAGCCACTGTGCCTGGCCTGGTATTCAGTTTAGAGCAGAATATTCATCTCCATCACCAGTTCAAGGGTGAGTATCTGTGTGGTCACTGTGCCTGCTCTTATTACTGAGTGGAAGCCTGGATTTGTGACCCTCTTCAGGGACCCTCTTTCTCTCAGGAGGGCAGTGGGTAGCCCTCAGTCTCCCAAGCTCACTGGGGACATGCTGCCTTTCATCCTGTGAGCTCCAGTTGGAACCCTTGAGTTATCTGAGAGGTAAGATGGGGTGGGCCCCATCTAAAAAGACAACTGCTGCTTCCTCAAGGCCAATGAACCCCAAATTGTCAGAGTTGGAAGGACATTTTTTGATTACTGGTAGATTCAACCCTACCTCTATGCATGCTATCGATGGGGAGGTGGACACTGGGGGCGAGGGAAGGCCAGGGACTTACCAACGCCACATCTTTAAATCTATTATGATTTTTTAAGAAGTCCCTGTTTGGGATGGGAAAGGCATGGTCTAAATAGCTCTCAAAGAAAAGCCATTTTAGGACATTTTTGCACTTTGGGACATTGGCTTGTGGTGGGTCAGGGGAACGGGGAGTGTGGTGTCCAGTCTCTGCTGGGTGATGCCTTAGATGTTGATGTCAGGGAGGTGCATGAGCTCAGGTGACCTGGGGTACACAGGGCAGTGTCCTGGAAGGAGTATGGGCAGCAGTGGTGTAAGGAGTTCTCCAGCCCCACAGGCCCAGGGCCTGGCTCCTTGCCTGTGCCTTTGACTGAACCAGGGAATGGCCCCAGCAGCTCACTCACAAATGGTGGGGTGGCCAAGGCACTCTTGCGCTTAGATGTCCTGGATTTATGGTGCCAATTGGACAAGGTGCTGGTGCCTGTGCCTTCTGTCTCTGCTTTCCCAGCCCCAGCAACTCCAGCTCCTCTGGCCACCTGGTGCTTCTGGTCACCCAGGCCCTGCAGGCCCCGTCCCTCCTCCTCCCCAGAGCCTACACTCAGGCCTTCCTCCTCCCTGCAGCCCCACCTACTGTTTCCCCACCAGGGAGACCCTCTCGCTACATCCCGCACAGCCTCCATCCAGCCAGGCAGGGACTCCTGTGATGAGCTGCCTGTGAGGAAGATGCCTGGAGACTGTATCTCTCAACCTGGACGAGCTTGGCTTGTGGGCGGTCGATGAGCATCTGACAAATACATGAAAGTGACTTTCAGAGGCAATGTGGACGTCCCCATCTGCTCCCATCTGTTCCTCTTAAGTTATTTTAAAATTTTAAAGTAATATATAGACATGGTAAAATGAGAAGGAAACTGTAGTTCTCTCTAAACTTCTGTCACCTAATTTTGTCCTCTAGGGATCAATAATCAGCAAGTGGCATTTTGGGCTTTGGCACAAAACAGCCTTTTCAGGTGTTGGCAGGTCAGGCTTCAGTCCTTACAGAGAACTTGGGGCCGCTGCGGGGTAAACACTCTAAGTGGTCTGCAGACTGTGAGGAGCTGATGGAGAGAGACCCAAACATAGCACTGACAAGCTGGGAATGAGAACACACAAGAACCAGGGAGGCCAGAAGAGGAATTCCCACTGGTTTGGACCCACGCAGTTCTGTAGTCATGGCTGGTGTCGTGTTCCAGTAACTCTGATGGGGGAGGAATCTCACTCTACCTTTCCTGTGGTTTTTGGAAATAATCTTGGTTGTGTTAACTGTGTGTGGTAAACTGCATAGAGCCCAGTTCACAGCATGGAACATTTTTGTTGTTTTCATTTGAGCCAAATTAAAGAGCTCTTCCAGGAAGTGTCCGGAAGCTTGGTCAGGAAGGACGGGTCCTGTCTGATGGCTACAGGCGAGATTCTGGTGCCCAGACTGGGCGGGCAGTATCGGCGTTCCCGCCCTTTATTGATTGGCACTCCATAATGCGTGTTCCAGAGCAACTTCTGGCCAAGGCGTGCCTCTCTGGCTTGGCTGCTGTCATTCCTAGTGTCTGGGGTCTGCCCATGTAGGACCATGTGCCTCAACCCAGAGCTCTCCCAAAGCCCCACAGTCCAGGGCAGCAGCAGCCCACTCATGGGAACAGGGGTCCACATAGGTCTCAGGAGGAGAGGAAAATCTTGGCTAGGTACGCTAGTTTGACACTCTTCTCCAAAAGAGGCAGCAGGAGAACACTGATGTGTCTGTCCCTGAAGTTTCCAGCTCTGGTTCAGGGTATACTTTGCTCCCCAGGGGTAGGGAGGTTGAGGCTCAGGACAGTATAGAGTGGACAAAGCTGTTATAAGAACTCTCTGTCCAATATTTGGCTTGAGAAAGAAGGAAACTTGGAAAGCAAGGGGAGCGGTATTCACAAATAATCACACTGAATTCCAAGCCTTGTGTCTTTTCCAACTAAGGAAAAGACAGTTGAAGATGGCATCATCAGACTTCCCAGTTCAGGCTGAAGTGTACTTCCGAACAGTAACAATGTAGAGAAACTAAACACTCAGAAAGTTCTGCAGGCTTCCTTGGAGACTAGACTCTATACAAGAGAAACAGAAACTAAAAGCAGCACTCAGGATATTACCCAAGGGTAATGAAAGCAAATGTCTCTCTCCAGGCCTATCAAGAGGTAAATGTGTATGAAGCCTCAGGGCATGCCTGGTGGTGCAGAGCCTCCTCAGGGCTCTTGGGAGTTAAAATGGCCAGAGAAAACCAAACCTCACCCAGCTCCTGCTCCTCTCTGACTCGGTCTCCCTGCTTTTCCTTCTTCAATGTTACTGTTGATATGATCGGTTTTATCTCCGTCTTTTGGCTCTTTGCTTACTTCTGTCTCATTACTGCATTATTTCTTATTCCTCCTTTACTACCTCCTTTTCTACCTCCTTTTGTCTTAAATGGATGTTTTAAATATAATATTGTAACTTCTTTACTCATTTAAAAAAGTGTATTTTTGAGTTATTTTCTTTTTGGTTCTATAGGGCTTAGGTATATACCTTAATGTGGAATCTATTTAGGATTTATACTAGCTTAATTCCAATAAGATATAGAAACTTACTCCTATATTGCTCCCTTTTCTCTCCTCTTGTTTTGTGCTATCACTGTTATACATATTACATCTGTGTATATTACAAACCCAACAATACAGTGATGTAATGATTGCTTTGTATGATCTCATGTCTTTTAAAGAAGCTAAGAGACAAAAGAACACAAATGGATTTATTGGGTTTTAAAAATAGTTACATTATTTTTTACCGTTTCCGATTCTTTTCATTTCCTCCTATGCTCTCCTTTTCTTATGCCACTTCCTTTTCTACCCCTTTCGCCACTTTCGTTTTCACTCCTTCTGTTGTATTGTTATTGTAAAATGTATTACATTCTTGTTGCTACAGGCCCAATAATGCAATTTTGTAGATACTATTTTATGCAATTTTTTACATTAGCTAAGAGGAGGAATACAGAAAAACTTAATTACTTTTTGTTTTATCATTACCTGTATCATTACCTTTACTTGAGTTCTATGATTTTTCCTGTGTATTCAAATTACTTTCTGGTGTCACTTACTTTTAGCCTGAAGAACTTCCTTTCATACTTCTTGTAAGGTAGGTCTGCCGGTGATGAATTCCCTTAGCTTTGCTTATCAGTAAGAACAGTAAAATACTATGGTACTCAACTCCAGAGTTTCAATTTGGCTCTTTTTAGCTTTACAAATTGTTTCTAATTTTTATGTCTTCATTAATGTTCTCTATTTGGTGAGTCATCATTATTGTACCTTCTTTTAATTCTTTAAACATGGTTCCTTTTGGTTTTTGACCACATTTGTAATAGCCGCTTTGAGTTTATGTCTGTTAAATTCCAACACCTGGAAGCCCTTAAAGGCAAAGGCAGTTTCTGTTGCCTGCTTCTTCCCCCATCCTCACTGGGTATGCGTTACACTCCTTTCTTGAAGTTTCATATTCCTTTTGTGAAAAATTGGACATTTTAGGTAATATATTCTAGTAGATCTGGGTATTGATCTCTACTCCTCAGGAGTTTGTTGTTGTTTTCTTGTCTGCTAGGCCATTTATTTAGTGGCTTAGCTGTATTATCCAGTGAAGTCTATATCCCCCAAAATGTGCAGTCTCTGAATGCTCCCCTGAAGGTACAGGACATCACCTGAACTCTCCTCCCCTAGGCTTAACAATGTTTTTGGTGGGCGTCTCTGTTTCTCTGATATCACTGTTGAACTTCTAGCTGCCCTGCTTCTAGTATTCCCTCCAGGTGTTATCCTCCATTAATTGCCAGCTGATTGCTGTTTTTATTGTCAAGCCCTGAAGAATAAATTGTCCCGCAGTCTGATCCAATTAATGTCTTTCTGCTTAGCAGGGCTTTCTTTGAGGCTGTCTTTGAGACTTGCTGGCAGCCTCAGGAGAACTCTTCTTTGTTGTCTCTTTCTCTTTTTCTCCCTGTTAAATTTCTAGCTGATCCTATTTCACTTGTTGCCATCATGTAGTTATCAACTTACTTTTTTTTTTTTCCTCCGAGATGGAGTCTCACTCTGTCACCCAGGCTGGAGTGCAGTGGCATGGTCTTGGCTCACTGCAACCTCTGCCTTCTGGGTTCAAGCAATTCTCCTGCCTCAGCCTCCTGAGTAGCTGGAATTACAGGTATCCACCACCACACCCAGCTAATTTTTGTATTTTCAGTAGAGACTGAGTTTCACCATGTTGGCCAGGCTGGTCTCGAACTCCTGACCTCAGGTACTCCACCTATTGCGGCTTCCCAAAGTGCTGGGATTACTGTTAATTGCTGATCATGAAAATCTCAACTGTCTTTGATAATGCCCTTAGGCATGAACTTCCACATGCTCTATTCTAAATGAAGTCAGTTCCACTGGGGAGAGCTATAGAGCTCTCTGTTCTTACTGGTTTTCTCTCCCTCTGAGAAGAAGCTCTGTGCCACTGCTCTGAAGCTGGGGTTCAGGACAGTAGCTTGCTTCTCTTGGAGTAACACCCTGCTCCACCCTTGGGGTGATGAGCATAGTCAGTAGACTCTGGTCTTCTTGGCTTGCCTATCCTGGCATTGAATCTCCATCCTATAAGCAAGCTGGTTTGAGGACAGTTGGGCCCAGATTTTTTTCACCCTGCAGTACCTGTGTAGAGCTTCTGCCCTATGAATAGGGGTTGGGTGAAAGAAGAGATCCTACGAGTTCTCAGCCACACTTGCTGGAATTAGAGATTCTTCAACACAGAGCTGAGGTGGGGGAATGAGAAATGTTGGTGTCTTGCCTCTCCTAGTGAATACTTATAATTCTAGATCAGAAAGTAGGGGGAGAAAGAGCCTCATCTTCTTGACTCCACCTGCCCAGAGTACAGGTTTCATCACACTGAGCTCTGGGAAGGGGTTTGTTGAAAGAGTGGGTTGGTCCTCAAATGCCATAGTATGTTACCATTCTTTCTGAGATTGTTCAGGGTCTCCTGAATAGTGTTTCTCCATTGGCTGTATGCCTTTGGGACAATTTCCAGACATTTTAAATGATTGTTTTTGTTAAAATTTTTTTCCTCCACCATTTAGTGTCATTTTGCCGAGAATAAAGTTTGCAGAGCTCCTCATGCCACCATTCCAGAAGTGCTTGCCTTTGTTTTCGAAACATATTTTTGTTGGGTATGGGAGTCTAAGTTTACACTTTTTGTATGGTACTTTAAAGGTTTTGCTTCACTATCTTCTTGCTTGACTTGTTTCTGCTGTCATCCTTGTCTTGCTTCCTTTCTGTGTTTCATGCCATTTTCCTCTGGCTAATTTCAAGATTTTCTAGTTGCAAGTATTTTGATTATAATATGCCTCTGTGTATTTTTTTCATATTTCTTTGGAGTTTGTTGAGTTTCTTGGATCTGTGATCTTATAGCTTTCATTAAATTTGGAAAAATATTTGGCCCTGTTTTTTTCAGACCTTTTATTTCCTGTTAACCCTCCTACATGATCTTGATTTACAGACTCCAACTCCATGTTTATTAGGTCACTTGAAGTTATTCCTCAGCACACTGGTGGTTTTTTACATTTTTGAGTGAAAACTTCATTTTCACTTCACTTCATTTTCAATAGCTTCTATTGCTATGTCTTCAAATTCACTATTCTTTTCTACTTCAGTGTCTAACCTGTCGTTAATCTCATCCAGCGCATATTTCATATCAGTTATTACAGTTTTCACCTCTAGAAGTTTACCTTGGGATTGTAAAAATACTTCTGTGTTACTACTTTAAAGCATTAAATCTTCCCTTTAGCTTTTTGAATACAGTTATAGTATTCTGTATATATATAGTATTATTTACATGTTTTTATGTCCTTGTGTGCTACTTTTGTGTCTGTTCTGGGTCACTTTTGATTGATTGATTTTACACCTTATTATAAATTGTATTATCCTGCTTCTTTGCCTGTCTTATATATTTTTGATTAAATACCATGTATTATGAATTTTATCTTGTTTGTGCTGGGTATTTTTGTATTTATAGAAATATCCCGAGTCCTGTTCTTGGATGCAGTGATCTTCACAGAAATCATCTGAATCTTTCAGGTCCTGCTGTTAAAGTTTGCTAGGCTGTACCAGAACAATGTGTAGTCTTGGGCTAATTATTTCCCACTGCTAAAGTTAGACCGTATGAGTACTTGATTCAGTGAACTGTGAATTATGAGGTTTTCCAACTTGGCTGGTGGGAATAGGTATTGTTACCAGCTCTGCGGTACTGGGGTAGTGTAAATACTGGATCCTATTTTCTCTAACCCTTTGAAGTGGCTCTTTTCCTGGCTTCAGGTCATTTCTTCATGCATGTAGTGATCATTTTTAACTGAAGACTCAAGGAGAACCCTCTGCATATCTTCAGAACTCTCTCTCTGTGCAGCTTGAATCATATCTTGTTACATGTCCTGAACACTCTAGTCCCCTGAGTCTCTCAGCTCCGTATTCTCAACTCCCCCTCTCTATTCTACAACCTGAAAATTCTAAGACAGTAAGCTGGGGCATCCTAGGGCTCATCTTGCTTGTTTTCCAGCTCTCAGGGACCATTGTCCTTCATTATTTGATGTCCAATATTTTGGTTGTATTTTATCAATTTTCCCTCCCTCCCTCCCTCCTTTCTTCCTTTCCTTTCTTGCATTTTCAGACTGGCAGGTAACTACATTTCCTGACACTGCTCCTTGACTTGCAGCATACATCCTAGTCTCATAATCTCCTTTTCAACGCCTGCATTTCCTATTGTGATTCTTTCTCAGAAAATGGATCCATCTTTTATTAAACTCTCTAACCCAGAGCTGGAGAATAATACATGACTCCTCCCTCTCCCAGATTCCACACCCATGCAGTCCCCAAAGTCTATTCTTTCTACAGCTTTAATCCTTTCTTTCTTTGTTCCTTCTGCCACTGGGCTAGTTTAGACCAGTGTATTTTCTCATTTGGACTATTACATCTTCCTGTTCTCTCTTCTCAACCCCTTCACATCTCTACTGAGATTCTGACTTTTCTTGTATTCAGTGAGTGACATATTCATCCACCAAGTTAACTAAGGCAGAAACAGGAGTTGTTCTGGTTTTTGTCCTTTATACTAAGCCCAATACCTAGGATATGGTGGGTGTCAATAGGGATTATTTTATTGAAATAACTTTTACACATGCGAAAAGATGTTCAACCTCATTAAAATAAGAAATACACAATTTAAACTGTATGAAGATGTCATCATTCTTCACTATCAGACTGGCAAAAGTCTAAAGGTGGCCAGGTGATGTGGCTCATGCCTATAATCTCAGTACTTTGGGAGACCGGGGTGGGTGGGTGGATCACCTGAGGTCGGGAGTTTGAGACCAGCCTGACCAACATGGAGAAACTCCATCTCTACTAAAAATACAAAATTAGCAGGGCGTGATGGTGCATGTCTGTAATCCCAGCTACTCTGGAGGCTGAGGCAGGAGAATGGCTTGAACGTGGGAGGCAGGAGAATGGCTTGAACCTGGGAGGCAGACGCTGCTATGAGCTGAGATCGTGCCATTGCACTCCAGCTTGGGCAATAAGAGTGAAACTCCATCAAAAAAAGGAGAAAAGAAGTCTAAAAGTGTAATAATACACTGTGTCAGAGAAGGTGCAAAGAAAAAGGTACTCTCATATGTTGTTGCTGGGGGTATAAATTGGGACAGTGTTTGTGGAGGGCAGTTTGGCAGTATCTTTTACACAACATTGGAGGCCAAGCGCAGTGGCTCATGCCTGTAATCCCAGCACTCTGAAAGGCAGAGACAGGAGGATTGCTTGAGCCTAGGAGTTTAAGACCAGCCTGGGCAACATAGGGAGACTGCAACTCTACAAAAAAATTTAGCTGGGCATGGTGGTACATGCCTGTAGTCCCAGCTACTCAGGAGGTTGAGGTGGGAGAATGGCTTGAACCTGGGAGGTTGAGGCTGCAGTGAACTGTGATCGCGCCACTGTGCTCCAGCCTGGGCAACAGCATGAGACCATGTCTCAAAACAAAAACAAAAACAAAACAAAACAAAACAAAACCAAAACCCACAATCAAAAAACAAACAAAAACCATTGGAAATGCGTATACCTTTGACTCATCAACTTCACTTGAAGAAATTCATCTTACTGATATACTTGCACATATATATCTATAAGAATATTTATTGCAGCAAAAGCTAGAGAGCAACCTAATTGTTCAGGAACCGAATTCTAGTTAAGTACGAATGCAATGTGGTCCATTCAATGTGTGTTGAGTGGGGATAGTCTTCCTGGTGTGTTATCAGGTGAAAAGGCCCAGGTGCAGAGAAGTCTATGCTTCATGGCCCCTCCTAGACCCACTCAGGGAGGAGACAGATGCCTGGGGTACGGGCGTGGAAAGAATGCCCACTCTTCATGATACGACTTTTTGTAGTCCTTGAATATTAAACCATGTACGTGTATTATCTATTCCAAAAATAGTGAGTATTCAAAAATGTGTTGCTGAGACCTATTGAATTACCCTAATAGCCCTCCCCTACTGCCACATCCAATCAGTCTTCAAGCCCTATTGATTCTACCATCGAAATTTTTCTCAAATGTGTTCCCACCTTCTCTCCATCCTCTTTCCCATCTCTGCCTCCTACTCTGCTGCAAGGTCCAATTTAAAGACTTCCTCATCTGTAAAGTCTCCCTGACCTCCTCCCACCAGTATGAGTTCTGTTCTAGACACATTAGGTTTGAGCTATGTGGGGTTCACATCTACATCTGGAGCTTAGGTGAGAGATTTAGGCTAAGAGCTAGATGTGGGAGTCATTAGGTACATTTTGTGACTGCATTCTTGAGTGCTTGAGTTAATGGGTGGCTACCAGAAATGACAGGATTTTTGTCTGGGACTGCAGAGTGGAAGCTGTTGTTTCTGGGATAGTGTCTAATTGTTAGGTGTAGCTGCTCCCAGACCTTCAATTTGATATTGGTCTCTCAAACAGCTGCAGGAGCTATAAAACACACCAAGTTATATCTAGCAGGATTTCCTGTTGCTGCCCATGGGGTCGCACTACATGTGATTCCCCTAAAGTTAAAGGATGTTATTCTGGAAGCCCCACCCTTGCCTGGCACCATGCAGGACCTTGCAGAGAGGAAGGCCATTAGAAGAAAGTGAGTTTCCTTCCATTGTCTCCTGGGACATTCCCAAGAGCTTTCATTTGAAAAGTGTCCACTCATGACGCAACTGTTGTGTGATCCCCACTTAGGTCAGCTTGGTCTGTGTGGGCAGCAGCTTTGAGGGAAAGCTCAGATGATCGTCTGACTTGGTGCCTTCACTCTGTGTATCTCTGATGTCTGGACGTAGGAGAAAACTTGGCACTGCCCAGGGATTGACTGAGGGCCTGAGAGGGTAGTGGTGTTTACAAGTCAAGGTGGAGCCATTCTGGGCATTAATTTTGAATGGAAAATCCTCAAATTTGTCCTGGATGCCTACTGTTGCTTCATGTGATGGCCATACTTTCTGCCCTTGGAATGAGTAGAAGCCCTGATCTGACGCATCAGACTGAGGACTGGCATGGGAAGGGCTGCTGCTGCAGGAGTGCTGAGAAGCCACCTGTTTTGGGCCATTTGCTCATTCGGTTTCCTCCTTCCTTCCCCTCTGACCTAACTAACATCTCATCCTCCTGTTCTGAGCTCCTCACCTCCCCAGAAAACCTGATAGGCCCAAAGTCTCCTGTTTCACATGCCCCTTGTAGCATGAAGGATACTAGTGGCCATTCAAAACATTAAATCAATGCATTTTTATTTCTCCTCAGATCATGTAGTCCTGTGGTTCCCACCTACTGATTTAATAACACTCAGCGGATAGGACACAAATGCCATTGCTTGGCTTTGAGTTTTGAGACTGACTAGGATTTCTAGTGAGGCAAGAGACTAGCATGCCAGGCTTCATTGTGCTAGGATAGGGAGGTAGAAAATTCACACCTCCCATTTTGTGTGGAGCTTGGAGGTCTGAGGACACAGGGCATGATACGAAGAAGGGGAAATAGGAACATAGGGTGCAGACATGGGCACACTCTGGCAGATCGCCCTGTATGACCCCAGTCCTTCTCCTCTTTCTTCCCCAATTGGGAGAGAACACCAGGCGGGTGGTAGAAACTTGCAGACGGGACTTTTGTTAAGTGTGGTGGAGTAACATTAATTTCCCCAAATTCCACTCAATGAACAGAGAAGTAACATACAAGGACAAAGAGAATAAAAAAGGGAATGACAGCCAAGGAGAGATGTCAGCAAGATTTTGGGAGACAGAAAGTGGCTGAACTTTGCAGAGTGAGGGAAGGTGAGACCTACAAACCTGGGTGGGACAGTGGGGAGCAAGCCATGGGGTCCCAGACCCCAGACCCCAGAGAGGCTCGGAACTGGAGGGAAGCGAGAACACTGGCCCAGGTGGGTTGTGGGCTGGTTAAATCCCTGAGCCCTTTCCCACCCTACAGGAGACCTGCTGGGGTAGAAGGTGAATAAGTGAGACTGTGGAAGGTGAGGTTCAGCTGCTTTTCCCGCTGGGCTTCTAGAATGTTCCATTTCTCCATATACAGCCTGGAAAATCCTCCTGCCTACGCCGAGAAAACTGATCAACTCGGAGGACAGAGCCATGGATGCTGCCCTCTAGGGCTCCCCTGGGAGGTTGTGGGGCAGGGTCTGATTGTCTCCTTCATGGCACCTCAGTGCCCAGGCCCTGCCCTCTCCTGGGAGGCCTCCAGCCAGTGTTCTAATGTTTTCCCCTTAAATATTCACATTCAGCCAAGAATCGGCTGACTTCAAGGAGAGCCTCCAAACCGTACCTCAGAACAACAGAGACTGAAGCAAACAAAGCAGACAGCAGTAGCAGCACCAGAACTGCTATCTTAGGTGGGGCAGGAGAAGACGTCACATCCAAATAAGCAGGACACCTGTGAACAGGCATTCAGAGGACAAGAAAGAGATCAGAAAAACGAAATGTCAGGGAGAGCAAAAACATCCAGTTGAAGGGTTGAACGCGAATGCTCTCCCTTTTGTGGCTGTCCCCAGTGCCCGTGACCCTGTTTTGCTGCTGCTGTGTGTGTGGTGAATGGGGTGCTGTCAGTCGCTGGAGGAAGCAGAGGTTTCCCCCACTCCTCAGCAGGCTCAGCAGCTGCCCCATCCTCATGGGCATTTGGAAAGAGGGGATATTTATGTTTTCCAGGTGCCACAATGGAGGTAGATAAGGGAATGGGAGTGAGTGTTGGGTCCATCAACCAGTCCTGTCGCACAGGCCTAGAGTGCCTTTTCTTGGCCATTCTCCTCCTTTTATCATCATTGACCTGGGCTGTGCTCAGTGCCCTAGGGCAGTTAATCCTGTGATGAGCAGCATCCTCTATGAGCATTTGAGTGAAGTTCTGTGAGAGTCTCTTTAGGATGTATACCCAGGGAGCTGAATTCCTTAATTTGCTGAATGCCAGCGTATTGCTTTCCCAGATGGCTGAAACCAGTTCCTTCTCCTTTTGATAGGGAGGAGGATTCCTGCTTCTTCACATCTTAGCCAACACTTGGTATTATACGCCTTTCTAGTTTTTTTGTGTGAGATTCTATTGGGTGTAAAGTGGCACCTCACTCTAAAAGTTATTCTTTATCATATTACTAGTAACTGTGATTATTTCTTCATATACTTGTTACCATTTGGGCTTCCTTTTCAGCAGGTGCCTGTTCATCACCTGACTTTTTATTATTCATTTATAGGAATTACTAATATAGTCCAGATAGTCCAGATTTTATTCTTTTGTAAGTTTTAGATAAGGCTATCATCTGTTAATTTACAAATGATGCTTTTCACTCAACCATACTCCTTAATTTTTTTTTTTTTTGAGGCAAGATCTCACTCTATTGCCCAGACTGGAGTGCAGTGGTGCAGTGCAGGCTGCTCACTGCAGCCTCACCCACCCTGGGCTCAAGTGATCCTCCTGCCTCAGCCTCCCAAGTAGCTGGGACTATAGGCACATGCCACCATGCCTAATTTTTGTATTTTTTTGTAGAGATGGGGTTTCACCATGTTGCCTAGGCTGGTCTTAAGCTCAAGCAAAACACTCACCCCGTATAGTATTACAGGTGTGAGCCACCATGCCTGGCCCATAGTCCTTAATTTGAATGTTGTCAGATTTATCTTTCACCTTATGGTGTGTGCCTTGATCATTTTATTTAAGAAGACTTTATTTATTGTATTGTTTTATTTAAGAAGACTTTATCCCTAGTCACAGAGACACACTCTTCTTATGGTTTTGTTAGCCAAAAAGTGACTGACTGAGGCAGGTGTCTCAATTGATAGAGGTTTATTTAGCCAAAGTTTAAGGATATGCCCAAGAAAAACACAGGTCACAGGAGCATCTGTGCCCTTTGCTTTCCAAAGAGAGTTTGGGAGTATTTCAAATGGAAAGAGCAAGCAGGAGGAGAAAAGGGAGGGAGGGTAGAAGTGAGGCAAATGGTTATTTCTTGTGAAGCTCCCATTAGTGCTCAGTAAATCCACGTTTCACACATGAAAGGAGGAAGTAGAGGAAAAAGTGAATTATGCCTTCCTCTCAGGGTAGGTAGAGCGATAATTTCTGGACTTTCTCTGTACCTGTGAAGATAAACTGGTAACTGACATTGTCTGGGTGAGACTCAACAGAATTCAGCTTTAGGGCTAATTTACAGGGCAGGTGCATGTATCCCAAAAGACTGAGGGGTTCACGAGGAATTTACTTGTGAGCAATTTGTGAGGGAGGCCATCTAGGGAGATATGTGGCCTTCCATCCTGGTGGGAACATGGCTTATGGATGAGGCTATGACACAGGGTTGTGAAATGACAGTGATCTGTTTGGGAACAAAAGGAAGGCTGTATCGTGTGACTCAGATCTCAAGCTTAACTCTGCTTTTGGCATAGTGAGTTTGGGGTCCAGAGATTTGATTTTCTTTCTCAGTTTTATAATTATACCTCTCCATTTTCAGTCTTGAATTCATATGACATCCACCTCTGTAAGTGGTGTCATGTATAGAGTCAGGCTTTGCTTGTCTCAGGAGTGATTTCCCCAATGCCACCTCTGGAGCTCTCCTCTCTCCTGTGTTCTCCTCTCTCCTCTCTCCTGTGTTCTCCTCTCTCCTCTCTCCTGTGCTCTCCTCTCTCCTCTCTCCTCTGCTCTCCTCTCTCCTCTCTCCTGTGTTCTCCTCTCTCCTCTCTCCTCTGCTCTCCTCTCTCCTCTCTCTCTCTCTCTCTCTCTCCTCTCTCCTCTCTCTCCTCTCTCCTCTCTCCTCTGCTCTCCTCTCTCCTCTCTCTCTCTGCTCTCCTCTCTCCTCTCTCTCCCTCTGTTCTCCTCTCTCTCTCTCTCTCCTCTGCTCTCCTCTCTCCTCTGCTCTCCTCTCTCCTTTGCTCTCCTCTCTCCTCTCTCCTCTGCTCTCCTCTCTCCTCTCTCCTCTGCTCTCCTCTCTCCTCTCTCCTCTGTTCTCCTCTCTCCTCTCTCCTCTGCTCTCCTCTCTCCTCTCTCCTCTGCTCTCCTCTCTCCTCTCTCTGTCTTACTCCAAGCTCCACCTGGGTCTTCTGCTTGTGTGTTCTGAAACCCAGGGAAGCTGCTGTCACTAAAGGGTTGAAGCGGTTCAGTGCCTGGGGGAGTTAGTCCTCCATGCTCTTCCTTTTCAAAAGTGTGGTGAGCTCTCCGCAGATCTTTCCTGCCCCATATGAACTACAGAAAAAGATTGTTCAGATTCTTCTCAAATCCCTGCTGGCATTTTGCGAAGGTTGATATGAATTTGTGGTTTATACACTTGCAGGGTTACATGTGCTTGTGAGATGGTTGACGGGGTCTTATCTTCTGTAGTGGACTAAGCCCAGGAGGGCAGGGGATGTGTCTGCTTCCTACATTCTTGGCTCCCCAGGATTCACGCAGCATGTGGGTTGCAGAAGTAGCTCAACAACGGTTTGTTGCTGAAAGCTGCTGAATTGAGTGTGGAATGATGATGTCTGTGACAGTACTCAGCAAACCAGGAGGTGCCTCAGAGAGCGGTCCACACCACCTGCTCCAGCACCAACTTGGGTTGACTTCTGTTTCTCTGGCTTCCTGGGAGGTGGGGGCTGGGCTACCTCATCCACATCAGGAACCTTTGGGAAGGTGAACATGGTGATGCCAGCACGCAGGGAGCACTGTGTGTGTCACTCCCAGTGCTATTGCTGAAGCCTGCCTGGGAGTAGGGGATGCTAATTCCACTTAGAAAACCACCTCCTTGACGGCTGATGCACATCAGCTGGCAGGGCCACCCCAGGCGCACTCCACGTGCTTTGCCATCTGTGTTAGCTCAGGCTGTCTTCTCTGTGTGTCTTCACATGGGCGGGGAGAGAAGAGGGAGAGAGAGAAAGAAGGGGAGGGAGGAGAGAGAGAAAGAAGGGGAGGGAGAGAGAGAGAGAAAGAAGGGGAGGGAGGGAGAGAGAGAAAGAAGGGAGAGAGAGAGAGAAAGAAGGAGGGGGGAGAGAGAGAGAGAGAGAGAGAGAGAGAAACGATCTCCCTCTTTTTCTTCTGATAAGGGCACTTATTCTATGAGATTAGCACCCCGCCCTTATGACCTCATAATTTAACCTTACTTAGCTCCTGAAAGCTCTGTCTCCAATACAGTCACACTGGGGGTTAGGGCTTCAATGCCAGAATTTTGGGGGACACCCTTCAGCCCACAACACCATCCTACAGCACAGGACATGGGAATGGAAGTGTGTCCCTGTCAGTTTTGCCAAGGGAGGTGAGGGACTGGATACACAGCGGAGGGTCAGAGCCAGTGATGCTCCTCGCTCTCTCACACTCATGGAGAGCCTGATGGGCTCCTCCTGGTGTTTGAGGATGCTGTGCTCAGGGAGGGCCTGGGGAGCATCCTCACTTGCTTCAGGCACTGCCTGGCCAGAAGAGAGCAAGGCAGTGCCTGTCCCACACCCCCCACTTGCATTCCTTACTTGCTGCAGCCTGGAGAAGCTGGCAGTTCGGGGAAGGAAGAAGGAAGCCGAGTACCAGCCTTCCCGCTGCAGGTGGTCCCCACACAGCGCCACTCAGGGCATGTTTTGGTTATTTTGATGGACCGGCCATTTTCACGACTGTGGACTGTTTAGGACCAGTATGACTCTTGTTATCTGAGAGTGACCGGAAAAGTGAGGGCCTACCTCAGTGGGCCTCTGAGGGTGAGGCAGGGATCCCACTGGAGGGGATGCAGGGCAGTGGGGCAGAGAGAGGTTGAGTTTCCATCGTGCCCACACACCCACCACACCAAATGACTGTATCCTCGGCTCCTTGGTGGGAAGTGCTTGGTGCCAGGGAGCTGTGCGCTGAGGGCTCTTTCCTGGCGGCTTTAAAAGGGTCTGAGCCATAGAGTTCCCGGGAGCCAAAAAGTCTGGTCATTCCATCGTGTGTGGGCACGATGGAAACTCAGCTTCTCTCTGCCCCTCCAGCATCTGGCCAGCATCTCACAGCCCTCGGAGGGCTCAGCACACTCCTTCGCACCTAGCTGGTCATGAGCGACACCTGGGAGCCTCTAAGCTATGCCAGCAAGCGCTACCAGGCTCAGAGAGGGGATCTGGGCTCACACCCGAACCCCAGGAAGGAGTGTTCAAGTGCCTTTCAGTGAGGGTTCCCTGTGGAGGGAGCAAAGGAGGAGCTGTTGGCATTCTAGAAAACCACAGCAGAAATGGGCACACCCTCCTCTCATTGCAGAGGTGGGGAGGCTAAGGCCCAGAGAGCAATGTATTTAGGTTGGTGCAAAAGTAATTGCCGTTTTGATATTACTTTCAAGGGCAAAAACTGCAAGTACGTTTGCACCAACATAATAGCTTTTTCCCAAGTCTCTTGGTGAGCTGGTGGCAGAGTTGGGACCAAAACTCCTACCCTCCGGGGCCAGCTCACCTTGAGCCCACTGCCCTGATGGGGCCTGGCCGGCTCTCACTGGACATTCTCCTTGTGCCCAGCAGGGGAGCAGCACCCATCTGCGCTGGGGGACTGTCTGGTCGGTTGGTTCGCTGGGCCCCCTCCCATGGCCAGTCCTTCTTGTCCAGCTGCACTGAGATGCAGGGTTGCCCTGCTTCTGCCTCTTGCCTCCAGTTGGGAGATTGTGCTGCTGGGGAGAGCTGGACTGAGCCAAAGGAACTGGTTCAGTTTCTGGGTGAGGTTAAGGGTAGGCTAAGATATGCACCAAAAATTGAGGAATTTGGTCTCTAGGAAAGACTAAACAAAGAACGCATAGTTGAAAGGAACAAGAAAAAAGGTGGGGGGCTAGACAAATTCTGGAAAGAGTTTTTATGTCCTTGTATATAGGTCTAGCTATGGGAGGGGAAGTTGGGTGATATTCTCTCATCAGCGTGGGGTCCCTTGGAAGGTGGTTTTGCGCCCTGTCCCCACCCCCATGGTACCCCTGATACCTAGAATGGGAACTTCTCCTCACACCCATAACTGCATCAATACCACTTCTTACAAAATAGGCTTGCTTGACATAGATATAATGTAAGAACCATAGTTTATTGCAAACCTTGAAACAAGGATTTTGAGAGTCCTCCACGCCAGAGCATTTTCTCTAAGCCCCCTTTGGGGGAAGGGAGGTAACTTTAATTAATGAGGGCCCAGAAGTTATAAAGCCTTGTGAGGTCAAGGAATCCCTGAGGAAATGATAGCTGTGTTGGATTTTTTGCTTTTTAGAAAAGCAAAAATAGAGAAGAGAAGACAACTCCATGTTGTCTATACTGGTGATTAATAAACATGGCATATTTATCAATCACTATAGTATCTTATATCTAGCTTGGCAAGACTGTTTCGACATTTCTGACTATAAACCTTTGTTTTTCAAATGCTCCTTAATCCTCTTCCTTGTCTTTATGTTGGTTCTCTTATTAATGAGTTACAGCAAAATTTGACATGTGCTCGTAGATGCACTTGGATAAGAATTATTCTTTGCACTAACTTGAGAATTGTGCATTTAGTGTGAGGAATGGTTCCTTGTGTAAATATGCATGTGGTGTCTGTCTTCCTTCTTCTTCTTCTTTTTTTTTTTTTATTGAGACAGGGCCTAACTCTGTTGCCCAGGCTGGAGTGCAGCGGTGGGGTCATAGTTCATTGCACCCTTGAACTCCCGGACTCAAACAAGCCTACCTCCTCAGCCTCCTGAGTAGCTGAGACTACAGGCATGCACCACCAATTCCAGCTTTTATATATATATATATATATATATTTTTTTTTTGTAGGGACAGTGTCTCGCTATGTTACCCAGGCTGGTCTTGAACTTCTTGGCTTAAGTGATCCTCCCGCCTCAGCCTCCCAAAATTCTGGGATTATAGGTGTGAGCCACTGCCCTCTGCCTGTCTTCCCTTCTCAACACCCACAGGGTGAGCCTTGTCTTGGCGTGGATTCAGGCATCAGTGCTGCTTCTATGCAATCCTGCTGTTTCACTTTGATCCAGCTCACACTTCTGGGGGCCTGTATTAGTGTTCTGTTACTGTCATAACCAATTACTGCACACATGGTGGCTTAAAACAAACCAGATTTATTATGTGACCCACAGGAACTGTGGGTCAGAAGCCTGGCACAGAGTGGCTCAGGGGCTCCTCTGCTCCGGGTCTCACCAGTCTCAAGTAGAGGTGAAGGCTGGGCTGTGTTCCTCCCTGGAGGCTCTCAAATGAATCTGCCTCTAGACCTACTCAGGTTCCTGGCATGATGCAGCTCCTTGTGGGCGCCTGCCCGAGGCCGGTGTCCTCTGAGCCACAGCGGAGCTGCTCTTTGTCCTGGAGGCCGGTCTCTAGCCCCTGTGTGTGGCCCTATGCCTCAGAACTAGCCAGGTTATCTCAAACTCTCTCTATGCTTGGTGTCTCTCCTGCTTCTCTCTTCTCTTTTTTTTCTGCTTCCTATTGGGTCCACCTGGCTAATCCAGGATTATCTTTCTATTTTAATGTCAGCAGATTAGTGGCTTAATTATATTCGCAAGGCCCCTAGCAGTGCCTAGATTTGTGTTTGAATCACCAGGGCTGGGGACCTTGGAGTGCTTCTTTAGATGTCCTGCATGGAGACATTGGCAGCATGTGGTGCCCCCAGCTTCTTGCTGTCTGTGTGGGGGTGTGGGAAGTGAGAGGGAGGGAGGAATCGTTGTAGCTTCTCCTCCATCTGCCTCCTGTGCCTGAGGTCCTGTCTCTGCAGAAGGGCTTCTCCCTCTGGATCCAGCAGCCACCCTACCCTCTGCCCCAGCAGTCGCTCCCTGGAGCTTCCCTACACCTTGTCCACACGTTGGCCTTTGTGGAGCCTCCTCCCGCTGCCCCCAGTTGTGCGTGCCTCTACTCTGCCTGCACCGTGGCCAGGACACGTTTGCGTCAGGCTGCTTTTGTCGTGAGGATCCATCTCCTGTCTTATGGGGCTTCTAGCCGCTCCTCCTGAAGCTTCCCAGCCCCCTCTTCCCCAGCCCCACCAGCCACCACCATCTGCAGACCTCCACGGGTCAGTTCCTGGCACACTTGCTTGCCCATCCAGCTGTGTTCAGTCAGCAGGTCACTTGGATTCACCATCGGGTTTGCAGACGCTCTCTCTCTGTTTCTTGTTTTTCCTCATCACCAACTGAGTGGGGGTTACCCAGAGCTCAGACGTCAGAGAACAAGAAATAACTGGGTTCCTGGTATTTTTTCCTCTCTCTGTTTCTAGGAACTTGTAATTTCTTTGAAAATTTACCAGATCGTTAAAGGTCATTCAAGGACTATTCAAGGACTTAAAGCCAACTAAGGGGACTGGAAACGATATTGAAGCTGACCTGGAAGGCCACATGCTGGCTGCTGATACCACAACTCTGTCAGAGAAGTGGCTGTGGGTCCCCAGCACAGTGTGACACCGATAATGACCGATAAAAACAAAATAAAGACATTAGTGATTATAATTTCAGTCCGGTTGAACACATGATCACATTCTTGTAGCCCTAAACATTTCCAAAATGCTAGTGACTCATAAAATCAGAATAAGAAATTTAAGCAGTTCAAATTAATTACATTTATTAAGAGAAAACAAACACAAGCTTGCTTTGTATTATATTCTAGTAATACACTGTGATACACTAAAGGATAAGATAAATAATTTTTTATATCAAAATTATCAAACTGCATGAATTGTTATGTGACATGTGAAACAAATTGTTATTATTTTGGGAATCCTTGTATAAGGGAGAACCCATGTTTTTGGAATGACATTAACATTCTTTAAATCTTGTTTAAAGGTCTTGGTATCTTAGGCATCTTAGATCCCTTTCCTTTGAACTCCTAACTGCATGAAATTGCATTTCCTGGCTTCTTATCCTGTAGCTTAGCAACGACATCTAAATTCACGGTTGGTTGGTGGTGGGTCCAATTCAGTTTTCCCCTGCCTGAAATGGAGTCCTTCCCATCGACAGCACTGAGAATTCTTCTCAAAGAGTCAGCATATTTAAATTTAAAGCTTTAGGAAGCCTTTTTTTTTTTCCTTTTTAAAGTTATTATATAAGTACCTACTAGGATCTATTAACCAATAAAAATAGATATTCCTTTAAAGTCGAGAGGCTTATTGATCTCTGTGGGCAGTGGACTCGTCTTTTGAATAGAATCTTTTGGCCAGTCCCTGTGCCTGGCTAATGGCTACGGGCACAGATTCATAATTTCCAACCCACCACTGTCTCTCTGGAAAGCAAACGATTTCTCACTTCTAGAAACACAGACCTGCAAAAGAAACCAGGACACAGATACTTCCACAAACAGCCCCTGCCATGGAAAACCACTGAGAAGGGCCCTGCAGGGAAACAGACTCCAGGGTTGGCAATGGATGCGTAGTTTATTTTTCAGTGGGGAGCACTGATCATTCTTGCAGGAGTGAATGGGTCCAGGCCCACCTCCCACCAGCTTTTGAGATTCCTTTACAAACCCAGTGACCAGCTCCCTTGGGCCAGGAAGCCCCGTCCCTGTCTCTGGGGTCTGTCACCCTGCCAAAGACCAGGGGTGCCTTCTACTGTGGAATCTCTAGTGGTTACAAACAAAATTCTCTTTGGAATACCTGGTAAGTAGTTGTCAAAATTTTATTTAATTCATCAACAAACAATAGGCCGGGTGTGGTGGCTCGTGTCTGAAAAACCACCAACAGCAGACTGTGCCTCTGAATGTTGCAGGAAAAATTATGAAATGATGGCAAATAAGATACATCTTCCGAGTGTGTTTCTGACAATAAAACTACAACACCTTTGCAAGGACTTCCCTTTCAGGCCATAAAACAGCTGCCACGTCTCTTTCCGCAACCTGACCACTCAGCTGCCATTCCCTTATCCATTGGCCTCCTTGTTTCCGTACTGAGCACTCACATCCCAGACCGAGTGCCTCATCCTGGCTGCTGCACTGCGGGTCGCTCCAGTTCAGCTCAGGGGAGGTGGCACCGGTACTTACAGTTGCTCTGGTCACAGACCTTGAAGTCATAATGCCTCTCTTTCAAAAACCACATTTTCCAGTTAAGGCAACTGATTCTACCTTCAAAACATATCCAGAGTCCAGCCACAACTGACCACCTCCATGGCCACCTCCGGGTCCACGCTGCCTTCCCCTTTCCTGGGCTTCTTCCAGGTCGTCCTTCAGCAGATGCCCAACTCATTAAGAATAAAAGCCACCATCTGGCCCTGTGTTTTCTCCCTGACCTCATCTGCCCTCCCAGGCTCCCTTCATCCCAGCCGCATCAGACTTCTTGTTGTTCCCTGAGCGGGCAGGGCCTGCCCCAACCCAAGGCCTTTGCACAGGTTCTTCCCTCTGTCTCTAATAATCGGGCGTGGAGTGTGATAGAATGGTGTTACTCTGGTTCAGAGTGCTAAAATGGGGTTGAGAAGCCATTCTTAGAAGGACTACCTGCACAGCTGCAACCCTGCCAAACAGGAGCTTTCTTGAATCTTTGCATCGGGCCTCACGGCCACAACCATAACATCCTGGAGAACAACTGAATCTGCCAGTGCTGCGACTCCTGAACAGCGACAACCAATGCTCTGCGGACTCATGTACTATGCCAGCCGCCTGCACCAATGACAGTCCTTTCAAAACAACATGTGTAATCGTCCTCCGCGTCCTTTTAAAAATCCCTCTCCCCTTCCTCTCCTGAGAACACAGTTTGGTTTCTAGCTGAATCTGTGTCTCCCTGAATGCCAGTTCCTAAGACCCCAAAACACGCCTTGTCTTACTGCTTTGCAGTCTGGTCCTTTGCTGCTTCTTGGTTGACAGGTGGCTTTCTCCCTCAACAATTCAGGTCTTTGCTTGATTTCACATTATTGAGGCCTTCCCTGAGTGTCCCATTTATTATAACACCTGCCCCTACTCCCAGACTCTATCCTCCAATCTCATTGTTTTCTCTCTGGAGCACTTAACAGCACCTAATATGCTGTATGTCTTTACTTATGTATTTTGCTTACAGACATTTTCATGTCCATTAGAAAGCCATTTCTAGGGGGAGCAGAGAACTTTCATGTCTCTGTTATCTAGGTTAACCCTAGTGCCTGAGACAGGGCCTAGCTCTTAGTAGGTGCTTATTGAAATTTGCTGAATGACTGAATGATCCCTGTGCTACGGTGTAGCCTTGTACATTTCCTGCAAGGAACAGAGACCTGTGCAATGGGAGTGTTGGCAGGGAGCCTGTTTCCTGAAGAAGCTGAGGTATCTCAACTGGCCCTGAAGATTGGGGTGTTACTTGATTTGCTGAGAAGCCAAAAATGCCCAAATAGCAAATATGTCTGATCAAAATGGATTGCATTCATCCTGCTCCAGTGAGTCCCCTTATCCCCCAGAAATCCCCTGCCTGCTTCCCCTGTTAGAAAAGCAGGAGCCCGGGAGAGCCAGGGTAATGCCATTTTAAGTTCAGCTCCATCTTGAGACTAATGAGGTACATTCCTTGCCAGTCACGACCCATGGTCATAAGATGTGCAAAGCCAAGGAAACAGCCTGCCAATACCTGCAAGAACACACTTCTACGACAACAGAACATCCAGATGTTCCAATATCCATAGCAATGTATGCTTTGAGATAATTATAGTTATGCTTTGATGTATTTAGGCACTAAATGCCAAGGACAGTTTTCTTTAAATTAGCCACAAAGGGGTCTCCTCCTATGGTGCTGGTCAGGCCAGGGTATCAGTGGTCAGTGGTCAAGTGGCACCTGGGGGCTCAGGGTGGAGTGTGAGTTGTGGGCAGGGGCGGGGAAGGCAGCTGGCACATCTGGGCCCCTGATTCATAGCTTAGCAACCCCAGGGACCAAGCAGGGCAGGGCAGGCCTCAGGTCTTCTGGGAGACTCAGATGAGTGCCCTTTTCCTCTGAGCAGACAGTCTGGGTCCAGTTGGCCTTTGTTGTACTGTTGGAGATGGAAGGCTCTGGAGGCACCCCCTCTTTATCCATGCATGCTCCCTGGACTTCAGATGGGCCTCTCGTGGGGACCCCACCACCTGACTGACATGCTGTCCTCTCCCATGGGAGCCTCACGGCAGGTTTGGGCTCCAGTTTTGCATCAAACGAAGGCCCATGAAGGCCCGGGACCTGCCCTGCTGTCCTGTCCTAAAGTGCCGGAGTGGAAGCATGGGCGAGGCATTCAAACCACTCTGTCACTTGCATGACTTGGGGCCCACTTTGCAATGTAGGTTCTCCGAGACTCACATTCCCCATCTGTCAGATGGAGAGAAAGGAGTCCAGTGAGGAGCCGGCTCTCCACCACCCCCAGGCCTGGCTCATAGCCTGCTGTGCCTGCCAGCTCGGCCCTGGCTCTGGGTTGATCCCTCAAACCAGAGAGTGTTCAGAGCTGGTGTGGCCTTCTGGCCTCAGCCTGCTTTGGGGTCCTGTCTGCCCTGAAGCCCTGGGGGCCTGAGAGGGTGTGGCAGGGAGGACAGGGCCCAAGGCTCTCCATGGCCATCCACTCCCCATGGTGCTGCATTCCTTTGCTCCCTCAGAGTCCTCTGTCCCATCCTGCAGTTCTCCTTCCCGGCTTTCAGGGGGTGACCGGGTGCTCACGAAAGGACCCTCTTCCCCAGAGCACAGCTTCCTGTCCTACTGTGTCTGAACAGGTCAGAGTGTGGGGAGAGGGGAGGCAGCCTGCATGGTGTGACCACCCAGGCCAATAGCTCTGCAGACCCCCAGGAGCACTGCAATCCTGCACCAGCTGCTCCCTGGACATGGCCACGAAATGTCTTGGGGGCACCTGAAATCCTCTGTCCTGAGGGGAACACATGTGTCTCCTCACTACCTGTGCCTTGGTCACCTCAGTTTACGGTGTCCCATCCCCACCACGGGGAACCCCAGCCTCAAGTTTATACATGGGTGGCTGTCCATGGTCCTGCCTTGCACTCCCCTTTCTGTCTGATTTGCAGCTCCGCCCATTGTTGAAGCCTCTGTACTGTGTGGCCTTCTCCGTGCCTGTGGGCAGGGGTGACAAGGAGCAGAGCCACCTCCCACCCTGCCATTTCATGGCCTAGGGTCCTAGAGGACCCCCTGACTTCCCAGGTAGAGGGACCGTGGGCCAAGAGGCTGGGAATCTGCATGGAGTTGAGGCAGGTGGATGGAGAAGGCAGGAAGGATGTCTGAGGAAGGAGGAAAGTGTCTGGGAAAAGTTAAACAAGGAAAACTGAGCTGGGGAAACAGGCCAGGAGGGCAGTGGAGGCCTGGGCATCAGTGAAGAGTCGCCTGATCTTCAGGGCGGGGCCAAGAGCAGCTCCCATCACAGCATCCTGTAGGCCAGGCCTCAGTCTTTGCTGGGGCCGGGCTCCTCAGACACACGTGGGGCGTGGGCTCATTTGGCGGGGTGGAAAAAGGGCTGTCCCTGTTCGTATCTTGTGAGGTTCTGTCGTCACATCATCCTATGTGGGTGTCCCCTTTTATCTGCTCATGGGACCTCTGTGTTCAGGGATGGGGTGTGCATGTGTGCATGTGTGTACGTATGTGTGTGTGTGTGAACATGTGTGCATGTGTGCGTGTGAAAGCATGGGGGCATGTCAGTGTGTGTGGTGCATGTGTGAGGGTAAGTGCATGTGTGTGTGCATGTGAGTGTGTGACTGTGCATGTGTGGTGGGCACACGTATAAGGATGTATGTTTATACCCATGCGTAGAGTGTGTACAGGTGTTCAACGGTTGTGCGAGTGTGTGTACTGGGTGTGTGCATGTAGTGTGTACAATGATCATGTGAGTGTGTGTACTGGGTGTGTGCATGTGGTGTGTGCAATGATCATGTGAGTGTGTGTACTGGGTGTGTGCATGTGGTGTGTGCACACACGTGTGGTGGGGGCACAGATGTCCCTCCTGAGCTTGCCTCCCACCCAGGCAGCATCCATGGACATGTTGTTGTCCTCATCTGCCCTGGCCTTTGGGGGCTGCTCTCTTCTCCCCTGCCCTGTCTCTCCCTGCTCCTTCCTTGCCTGAGGCTTGGCTGAGGCCTGCCCAGCCCACCTGTCCATGCCATGCTGCCAGCCCGCATCCTGCACTCAGGGCAGAGGACGTCTGAAAGCTGAACGCTCCCCAGCTCTGCCTCCCATGCCCCTGTCCCCAACCCCGCTGGGGAGGAGGGGCACCATGGTCCCCTCCTTCCCTGAACTAGCCTATCCCCTCTTCACCCGTCCCCTTTTGCGGGAAAGGCAAGTTTTACAAACCCTTATCTTTTGATATTTAAAGGAGTCTAGATCTTGCTACTCAAATGCTTGTTTCTCTCAATACTAGAAAAGCAGAAGCCTGAACATCCTCCATATGCTCTGTGTTTGCCTGGGTCAGCGAGGGTAGAAATCCTTAGGCGTTCTCTGGGAGGACAGGCATGGGTAACAGGAGTGATCAGAAATAATCGCATCAATCAATACGAGCAAAAGAGTATATTACATTTATGCATAGAGCTGTACGTGCCAGATTCTGACTTATTTCAAGCTGTTAGGCTTACTGAGACTACTTTCAAGAGGAGAACAAAAACTATAAATCATTTTCAGGCTATTTATCCATGACAAGTCTTATCAATCCCCAAATTTGGAAGTTAAAATCGTGGCATAGTAAGAACAACTCCACGTCAAAAGGACTTCCTACTTGTGGTTGTTCCGATATGAACCCCGTCCTTCCTCGGTGGATAGGGGAGTGGCGGCTGTCACGGAGCTTGGGGAGGGTGTGTGTGGAGAAGGGCCTGCTCCGTGGGGTGGGGAGTCCTAAAGAGCCCACACCACAGTGTGAGTGACCCAGAGCCACATGCCCCTGACACTGGCTGGCATATGCCTTGGGGAGCACTTCCTTGGTGAAGGAAGCAGCGTGTTGATTTACATTCCAGGTCAGACCATGTCCCCATCTTTCCCACCATTAGTAATCCTAACAGACGAGTGTGGCCTCCCACCCCTGTTTGAGAGGTGCTTCCGGGCCTCCCTCGACTCACTCCGTGGTTCCACTCCACAGCAGAGCCACCCAGAGACTTCATGGCTGTGGGGAGATTTGAAAAGAAATCGGCCATGTTAATCTGAGCTCAAGAAAAATAACCCAAACCTTTTTCTGAAATATGCTTTTATCCTCCCAGTTCTATGTCTGTCATAAAGGCACAACAGACACTCAGCACATGTAACTCTTCGGGAATGGGAACCAATATGTTGTCTGAGAGGGTTTTCTTTCCTGCTTGAAGATTCTAGCATGTAGTGTGTGTGTGTGTGTGTTTTTTTTTTTTTCCTTGGGAGCTCTGTATTTAAGGTTGGATGAGCTGAGGCAATTTTTCTGGAGAGCAGATTATGTTTTCTATTAGTCCAGGCTGGTTTTGAGGACGAGGTGAGTGAGAGGGTTGTCCAAGCCCTGCTGCATTCTGAGGGCAGTTCGGGGACTTGTACAGCAGGGTTGTGTGGTGTCCCTGGTGGCCCAGACTGTCCTGGCTAGGCTAGCAGAGGTGGATCACTCTCATTGCCACAGATGCCCACAGCTAGATGCCTGGTTCACGCTTGCTATTGGACCCTGTGCTTGGCCAGTCAGCTCAGGCACTAGGTCCCCCTGTGGCCGAGGCTTTGCTAAGCAAGTCATTATGTGTTTTCTTAGGGACTTCTGAGCTGGTCTCAGTGGGGAACTTGTATGTCCTTAGTAAGTTGAGCCCACTGAATTTCTGAAACACCTCTCGAATTTGTTCCAGAAGAAGAAAGAAAAAAATGGAATAAGGGCAATGTTTGAAGAGATAATAACTGAGAAATTTCCAGAATGTGTGAAAGATGCCTGCCCATAGACTCAAGAGATCAGTAAATTCCAAGAAGAACTGAAAATGGAACCCAGCTTGAGGAACCCATGGCTCAGAAGGTGGGGTCCAGGCCCACCCGCCCCACAGCCCACGTGCTGAGTCTGAGATGCATGTGGAGCTCCCAGCAGTGATGCTAGAGTACAGTCTGTACTGGAGGGTGACACATTTGGGGTATCTGGCATTCAGAAGGCTACTGAGATGTAGCAGGGGTGAGGCCCCCTGTGGAGGCACAGATGAGAGAGAGGTAGGCCTTGGATCAAGCCCTGTAGGGTTCTGGCATTTGAAGGTGGAAAAGAGGAGGACAGGGTGGCAAAGTGCAGGTGGAGGAGGCCCAGAGGGGATGGATCCCTGGAACCCAGAGCAGTTTCAGCTGCTGAAGCGCCAATAGCATCTGCTGCTGCCCAGAGGCCAGGTAAGGTGAGGAGGAAGACATCTATTGAATTCAGCAACGCCGAGGTCCCTTTTGGCAGCGCCATTTCTTACAGACATAACAACTCTAAGTGATCCCTTTTCTTTTGGAGATTTATTACAGCATGTGTTATTTTATTTGCAATTTTCTTCTCTATTATGCCTGGGAGCAGTTATTAAAGTGCAGCTCTTCAGAAAAGGTTGAGAATCAGCCTACATTAGCATTTCCGTAAGATTGCCCTCTCCGAGGCTTATACGGGAGACCATGAGGGCTGTTTGACCTTGGCTGCCCCTCTTTGCACCTGTGAGTCCTGGCACATTGAGGCCCTGAGGGCATGAGGCACAGGGTCTGTGGGGGAAGTGGGACACACTGGGGCCACTGTCCACTCTGCTATTTGGTGATTGGGTTGAGCTGGGCTGCAGTGTGAGTAAAAATAATTTTCTCTCTGGACTACCCCAATCTGTAGGCATGATTCTCCAGGGATTTCCACTGAAAACCTGTCTTTGTGTTCTCAACACAGAGAAATTGAAAACATGATTTCTTTCCATTTTAAAGGTCTTAAACTGTTCTTATTAATGTTCCGTCGCCCATAGCCTCAGAATGTGGGGAGAGACTGGCCGTGTTTAAGGGTCCTGAAATCTAGTTTGTCAACCACTGGGCACTGCTTTTTCTGCCTTAAACAGCGGCCCCTCCTGGCCTGCCGGTCTGGAGCCATGCTCAGGTCACCACATGCCCTCAAGCCTGCATGCTCATCTGCACTTCCTCCAGGGCTTCAACACCTGCCGCCTCTTGTTCTTACAGCCCTTCGGGTCTGTCTCCTTGGCACCTGCAGCGAGGAGAAACCCTGTCCATCTTAGAGATCTTCCTTAGCTCTTTAGCCCCAGCCCGTGCAGCCTCGTGGCCTCAGCATGCAGCATGTTTCCAGGGTGAGCAGCCCTGCACTCTGCAGCCCTGTATGCATCGCTGCTCTCGGCGTCATGTGACTTCCAAAAGCTCTGCCCTGGTTCTGTCCCCAGCAGTGGCCTCTGCCTGGGGAAAGGCAGCCACCTCTTACCTCTGGGACTTCCTCCTGATTTTACCCAGAGTCTTTGCTGCCTTCATAGCTCATGGAAGCCCCTAAGTCATTGATGACTGTAATTTACTCTGTTGTTCCAGCTGCTCTCAGTGGAAGCATTTCTGCCAATAACTTCTCCTTCCTAACAGGAATTGGAGGTCCACGCCTCTTTTTTTTTTTTTTTTTTTTTTTTTTTTCAGAGAGCTACTGAGATGTGACCAGACCCTTTCCCTTAAAGAAGTTAGGTCTAGGTCAATGCATTTACCACACATACTTTAATTATAAACCCCACACCCATCAATCCCACAAGGCTAGCTTAATCATCTCCTTTTCACAGCTGCAATAACTGATAGGCAAATTGGTGGGTGCAGGTGTGGCCATGAGCCCAGCTTTCCACCACGCCACCTCCTGGGAGACAGAGAATGGAGGGGTGTCTCAGTGAGGGACAACACAAATACATAGAACAGACATTTTCATACACTACTGGCCATACTGAAAGCTTTTAGGTCACTTTCTGGTCTTTATGCTACAAGGCCCTTGAAATGTGTCACTTTAATCACATAAGGACAGCAGTCTGATTACATCTATGATTTCCATTGTCCCCTGAAAATTCACAATCGCTTCTGTTTTCCTTATGGGTGTGTAGATGGAACAAAAACAATTTCTTTTCTTTTTTCCCCTGCATTAACCTGAGGATCATTGTTCACTAAGAAAAAATGTTTGCTTAATTAATGTCACTAAATTTTTTTTGTAGTCATCTCAATAGAAAATGTATCTGTGGAAATGTTTTCTTTTTATTATTGTTGCATTCTGAGATGGCTAATATCACTCTTGTTATTTTGGGTTGGTGAAGGGAAGAAGAATTCCTGGATGTTTATTTGGAAAGGTTGGGGAAATGCTGGAGGCAGCTCTTCATGGGCGTAAACATATTAACGTCCGGGAGAGAGGACAGGATGTGGGGATGGTTGAGTTCCACAATCAGTTCAGTGAGACTACATTGCCATGTTTTGATTCTCCTTTATGTCAACTGACAATGAGAAATTGTTTGTTTAAATTGAGCATTGTTACTAAAAACAGTGAGACCCAGGCTTGTATTTGAGTCCTAAAGTTGCCACTTTACAAACCTTTGCTTTGTAGATGCAAACTCTAAATTCATTGTGTCGACTATTGATTCCCTATGGCATGAAGATGAAAATGAAAATCTTAAGACCTTCCCTTAAGCCATTCTGGTGAATTAAATAGATATTTGCCTGAAGTAAACACAAAATATAATCATTGTAATGATTGTTATTATTTTGTTTCATTTAGAGTTTATGTTAATCCTAGTTTTTTCCCTGTAACAACACACACACACACACACACACACACACACACACAGAGAGAGAGAGAGAGAGAGAGACAAGAACAAGAGCAAGGGAGCTGTCCAAAAGTTGCAGACCCCTGAAATCTGTCCTTGGCTTCAGTTGGGGGATCTCGGCCCCCTACATTGGTCACCTGCCAGCCTGGAGTAGGGGATGAGGGGATGACTCAGGTCTGCAGAGTATTGCGGGCAGGACCGTGGCTGGGGTTCATGTTTCCACACCGTCCAGAGAGCTCTTCCCTGCCAGGCCACTTAGGACCATGACACCTGAGGCAGGAAGTTGGGGTGCAGGGGGACCTGGACAAGGCAACTCAGCCTCTGACGGAGCCCACACTCTCAGGATGAACTCCTCAGCCAGGGAAAAAATGTTGCTTCCTGTTTAGGACCCCCTGTTTCTATTTTCTACCTCCCAATTTCTGCCACTTTTGTAGGAGGTAATAAACCAAGTACCCTGAGGTGTCCCTCCCTAGAAGCAAACTGAACCATTAAAGAGTGACATTGGAGCAACCAGCTACACATAGGAGGCTAAATTCTTTCCTTCGGTATGAAATAGAATAGCTACCTCCGCTTTTGACAGCCTTAGTCAGAACAAGTCCTACCACTCCCTCCACCTAGGGCTGTGCTTTGAACTGGCCACATCCTAAGCCTGTCACCTCAGTGTTGTAGTTGGAACCTTGGGCTAGGAATTTTACACCAGCGCCCCCTCTAGGGGAAGAGTTACCCACTGTTGTCTGGGGCTTTGACCCATCCTAGAATCACCCTTGCAATATTAACTCAATGGATTTATAGGAGAGGTCAAACTTAAGATGAATAAGAATCCAGCCAGTTTTCCCAGACCAAGCCCCCAAATCTCATGGCGAATGAGTACTGATGAGGTGTGACTGGACTGGAGGATGACAGCTTCAGAGACCCTGGAGGGAACGCATCACCAGCAAGGTGGGAAGGCTGTGGGCCCTGAGCTGATAGCTTTCCATGGCTAAGATGGCCCCTGCTCCCCTAGCTTTCCTGTGGAGACCAGGCTCATCTCAAGTGTGGAGTGCTTTGGGGACACTGGAGGCTGTTGCTGGGACTCACATGTCTGCTCTCTGCTGGTGTCTCTGCCGTGTTGTTTCCTGAACTATATCCTTTCTTAAAGTGAATTAAACTTGGTTTGGAGTGAAGGCTTTTCTTTGTCAGGAGTTTGAATGTCAACTCAGGATGATTCTAGGCAGGCAACCACACTTTGCCTTGCGTCTCTAACTGATATCTTGCTTGCCATCATTGAGAAACCTCTAACCTTCCAGTCAAAGACCTTCCCATCTCCTCCATCTCAACTGGCTCCTGGCCTGGCCGTCTTTCACTTCTGAGGAGGTGGAGGTGTGTATTCCAGAAGCACAGAGAGGCTGTGGCCATCTCAACAGGAACATTTGGAAATGTTTTCTGAGGATTCGTCCTTTTACCTGGACTTTGAAGACAGGGTCACAAGGTGAGAGTGAGACCTGGCTGAGTTTTGGGGGTGCTCTGCCTGCATGGAAGTGTGCACCCCACTGTGGGAAGTGTGCTCAGGCCATTCTCTGAACAGGAGCTTCCCACTTTAAAGCATTTGGGATGGAAAATTGCCACGCTGCAGATTTTGAACAAGGCTGGCCTGGATTCAATTAGTCTGTGGAATAAATTGTATGTGAGTGTGAAATAGTACATTGAATAGGCACTTTTTTTTGAGATGGAGTTTCGCTCTTGTTGCCCAGGCTGGAGTGCAATGGTGTGATCTCGGCTCACTGCAGCCTCTGCCTCCCCAGTTCAAGTGATTCTCCTGCCTCAGCCTCCCGAGTAGCTGGGATTACAAGCATGCGCCACCACACTCAGTTAATTTTGTATTTTTAGTAGAGACGGGGTTTCTCCATGTTGGTCAGGCTGGTCTTGAACTCCCAACCTCAGGTGATCCACCCGCCTCAGCCTCTCAAAGTGTTGGGATTACAGGCGTGAGCCACCACGCCCGGCCCTTGAATAGGCACTTTTGAAGCTTGTCTCTCCTACATGTTTTCAACAATTCACTTTTGTTTCGGTCAATTTAAATAACCAACAGAGAGAGGTTCTCTAAAGAAAATGGTGTTTATTCAGGAATAGGGCATTGCAATGGAATACACATGGCTTAATAAACTATGTTTATATTCAGGGAGGTAAAGGAAGACAAAGGTTTTTAAAGGAAAAATGAGGAGGATTACCGAATTGTTTTGAAATAATTATCGTAGCTACAAGGATCAATAATAAGGTGACATCAGATCTGAGGCTGGACACACAGTTGCTGGGCAGATGTCACTGCAAAAATAGTTTTTTGTATATTGTTGTGATGGACTTTGTGCAAGGTTGCGGTTTTTGCAGAGTCTTTTGTGATGGTTTTAACAGGTATACAAGCAGGAGAACCCTGTCTTCATAGCTTTCTCTGGCCCTATTTGTCAGTTTTGTTTGTTTGTTTGTTTGTTTGTTTTAAATACAAGTGGCTCAATTTTAATTCTGACACCTTTCACAGTTCTCGTATAGTGGGTGCTCTTTGACTGGCTTGAGAATGGACAGTTTCACTCCACGCCTAAATCAACAGTTATGGTTTGATGCCTTGGGTCTTATTTGCAATTGCTACTTCACGGTTCACACCATGGAGCTGAGTAGGGAGGGTGCCATACCTCTTCTTTTCTCCTCAGTCATCTCATGAAGTTACTTTCATAAATCATAATTTCTCATTTATCTTCTTTGTTCCTCTGTCAGCACCCAAAGGAAGAGAAAGTGTTGCAGGATTTACTGGGTTAACATTTGGTGCTCCTGTGTTCTCATGATTTCCTCTGAGATGAAATCTCTAGCTTACTGAAAACAAATTAGAGAGACTTCCTAGTAAAGAGGGTGTAATGAACCCAGTTCTTAGAACCTCCCTCCCTCAATTCCTGATGGAATTATTAAACAGTAGAAACACTAGCAAAATTTCCATTATCAAATAAAGAGGTATAAACTCATGCTATAGCATTCAAGAATGGTAGCCGAGGAAAGAAATAGAAGATTTTCAGACAGCGTCTAACTCCTTCACAGCTCCTCAGAGGCCATATGGGGAAGAGAAACAGCAGCCACACAATCCTAACAGTTCTCACATATGTTCTCTGATCACGGGAGAAGTGGACATGGGGAAGGTTCAGGTGTGGGAGCTCTTACCTACCCCTGTGGAGTCTCAAGATCTCCGCAAAGGCAAGGAAATTACTAGGTTTTGACATTTTCTGGGACTGCACACTGAGTTAAGGAAAATGCCCAAACTGATATATCCACCATGAAGCTGATACTGTCCTGAGTAACAGAGTGGCATTTAGTGCAATTTCACTGAAGACAGCAGAACTCAGAAAATCCAATAAAGCCTAACAGAACAAGACAGAAAGGCAATTTTAGAGCTTATAATGTCAAGTGAGTATCAAAAAACAGCACCCTTATATAACTAAAAATATACACTAGGAACAGACTATATCTGGCTAAAATTTAATCAACTCTTCTAGAGGAAAGGCTTGAAATTACTGTGAACACATAGGTGTTGTAGAGAGATATGAAAGCACTTTGAAAAAACAAAACAGATTTGATAAGTAGATATAGATGATCCAATATAAATAAGATTTAAAATGTATGAACCTGAATTAGAAAACCTAATCAATGAATAGAAAGTGTTTTCAAAGTGTAATAGAAAAAAAATCATGAAATTAGGGAAACCTGAATGTAGATTTGTATTGAATTTATATTGAAACCTGAATATAGATTTATAGTTGTACATCTTCAATCTATAAGATGAACCTGAATATAAATGTGTATGTGAGTGTGAAATAGTACATTGAATAGGCACTTTTGAAGCTTGTCTCTTTTATATGTTTCCAACAATTTACTTTGGGTTTGGTCAACTTAAATAACCAACAGAGAAAGGTTCTCTAAAGAAAATGGTGTTTATTCAGGAATAGGGCATTGCAATGGAATACACATGGCTTAATAAACCATGTGTGCATTCAGGGAGGTAAAGGAAGACATAGGTTTTTAAAAGAAAAACGAGGGGGATTACTGAATTGTTTTGAAATAATTATCCTAGGCTACAAGGATCAATAATAAGGTGACACCAGATCTGAATATGTATAAATCTATATTCAGGCTCATCTTACAGATTGATGATATACAACTAGGAAATACCCTAGAAAAAATTATTAAATGGTTGTATTATTAAGATAACATTATTTTTTAAAAAAATTATTAAACTTTAAGGGAAAAAAAGTCTTTAGGTTTTGAGGAAAAAAATGCAATATACGTAGAGAAAAAAATCAGGCTGACCACATATTTCTTAGTAATACTCAATGTGAAAAGATAATTGAGCAAATATCTGGGGCAATTAAACTGCTACCTTTAAATGTTAAACCCAGTAAAATTGTTATTAGCTATAAAAGCAATAGAAATACAGGACCAATGAGTGCTTGCTTAAAAAACAAGTCCTGTGAAGCAAGGCAGTGGACTCCAAGGTGAGTGAAAAGGCAGAAGTGGATGAGCTGGGACTGTGCTCAGGGCTGGAGGTGAGTGACCAGTGGCCAGGGAAGGAAGGCAGACGCAGGAACCTTATACCCAGCCAGTGTTTCTTTCAAATACTAGGGCCATAGACAGACATTCTCAAGTGAGCAAATCTCAGAGAAGAGATCACCCGTGTACCTTTCCTAAAAAAAGGTACCATGAAATCCAGCAGCATAAGATGAATAAAAATGTAGAAAAGATGAATAAAAATGAATAAAATGAAAAATAAAAATGAGTGAAAGATGAACAAAAATGTAGATGAATAAGAATACAAAAATTAACAAAATAACTGGAAGAGTATATTGAATACATAGAACATAATCCATATAGGGATGTTTTGGTTATCAAATTGAATATAAATGTCTTAATCCAGGACAAAACAGAAAGTTTTCAAAAAATGTATAAGTAGGTGGAGATAGATGGAGTAAGTACTAATTTTCTCATCACTCTTAATGTTTTGTGTATTTAAAACATCTTTTAGAAATCCAGATGATCTCTTCTGATGAATAAACATTTATTTGAGACTTAGCATTTAATTGTTTCACCTCAGTTTCTTTTAAAGATATATTGCAAGTAAATTCAATTTAAACATTTTAAAATTAAAGTTAGTATGTTCAGGATAATTCCATCTTAATACTATCTATCTATCTATCTATCTATCTATCTATCTCTATTTATCTATCATCTATCCATCCATCATCTATCTTCTATCTATCTATCTATCTATCTATCTACCTATCTATCTATCTATCTCTCTCTCTATCTATCTATCATCTATCTGCCTATCTATCACATATCTATCTGTGAAGGTTATCAGAATCAAAATGGAATCACTAATGTTAAGAAAACCCCGATAAATAGAGCCAGGGAAAGCCATGAAGAGAGGGTTCTCACATTTATATGCCTGATAACAAAAAAGACTCTTAAAAAAACACAACCTTGCACAAATGCCATGGCAACCTTACACAAAAAATACTTCTTCAAGGACCTCTGCCTAGCAACTGTCTGTCCAACTTTGGACTGGCATCACCCTTGTTATTGATATTTGTAGCCAAGGATAATAATTTCAAAACAATTATGTAACTCTTTTCATTTTTCTCTTTTAAAAACTTTTATCTTCCTTTACCTCCCTGAATATGCATGTAGTTTACTATGTCTTGTGTATTCCAATTGCAATGCTCTATTCCCAAATAAATATATTTTCTTTTAAAGACAATTTCTGTAGGTTTACATATCTACCTACCTACCTACCTGCCTTATACCTTCTAGCTGTATTTGTGTAATATTTCCATTTTTGTGACATCATATTTCTCTAGCCTTACTTCTGTGCATATGTATGTATGCAGAGATGGACTTTGGAATCACAGTAACTATTATTTTATATTAGTCAGCTCAACTTGCCATAACAAAACACCACAGACTGGGAGGCTTAAACAGCAGACAATTATTTCTCACAGTTGTGGAGAGTGGAATTCCAAGATCAAGGTGCCATCTGAATCAGTTCCTGGCGAGGGCTCTCATGCTGGCTTGCAGACAGCTGCCTTCTCATTGTGTCTGTCCTCACATGGTAGACAGAAAGCAAGAGCACAAGCTCATGGTGTCTCTTCTTATGAGGACACTAATCCTGTTGGATCAAGGCCCCACTCTTATGACCTCATTAAACCTTAATTACCCCTTAAAGGCACTCTCTCCATATACAGTTACTTTAGGGGTTGGAGCTACAACATACAAATTTTGGGGGACACAAAACATTTAGTTCATAACACATTGGATGGCAAAATTGTTTTTTTCTCTTTGTGTCTTCATATTTTAAAAATATTTTATAATAATTATTATAAATCTTATAAAGGGTGGAGAGGTAGAAGTGGGAAGTGTGATGAGAAATTACTTGGTGCAATGTACATTATCTGTTGATGGATACACTGAAAGCTAAACTTCACTACATGTAACATGTGCATGTAATAAAATTGCACCAGTACCACTTAAATGTATACAAAGAAAAAAAATTTAAGTCATTTTGTAAAAAAGTATTGCTGATGTTATAGATTTTACTGGAAGTAATAATAGCTAGCATCATCGCTATAGATTTTTTACATGAATCACAAGCACCTTCATTTATTCATGTGACTCCAATCAACTTAAGGTCGGTAGGAAAACAGGCTCAGAGAGACTCTGGTGTCCCAGTTGGTGAGTATCAAAGTCTAAACTCACAGCTTTATTTTTCAGCATCTCTTTCTTTTTTCTACGTGATAAAAGGTTGTACATTTCAAGGTGAGTCTCAATCATTTGCCTTCATGTGTTTACAAATTCAGTAACAAAGTGTAAGATCTCACACAGTAAAAATCAATTTGCTTCTGTATTTGGGAAGAAGTAAAAACAGCATTACTGTCCTTAAGAAATTATGGTTACAGGAGGGAGAGTTCTGCCCCCTGTTACTGTAGCCTCTCTTGTGGCTGCAGCGACACAGAAATTGGAGCCTTGTAGAGGAGTGTGGCTCTGCTGCTCTGCTGCCGGCCTCGCACGACCCAGGAGGTCACCGTGCTGGGTGACTCAGCTCCTGGTCTTTCAGAGGCCAAAGTGACCTGGAGAGCTGGCAGCTGGTACTCAGATATCCCATTTGTTGAGGCCTGGCCCCACACGGCAGGCTCCAGCACTCATCGGTTTTGTCAGATATTCCTGAGAGTTGGATGCCCAGGAGGGAGAGGCTTGGAAGGTAAACACGCATCCCACCACCCATTTGGATGATGCTCCTCCTCTCTGAGCCCTCCAGGTAATCACAGCCGTCAGCTTTGGCTGTGCCCAACTGCTCCTTGGGGCTCCTTCAGCTTTCTCTGTTGTCTCTTCCTTAAGAACAAGGTGTTCTTCTGAGCAGCCCAGTTCTCCATCAGGCACCAAGGAGTCCCTCCGTGCAGCCTGACAGATACACATCTGCTCCTTTCCCGCCGAGTTCACCCGCTGTCCCGTGCTCATGCCCATTTCTGATGTCCATCCTTGCTAGTCGTTCCTTAGGCTCTTCCACTGTTCAAATCATTTCACTAAGGAGTTCTGGTCTTTCAAATATCTTTTCTATTAAAGACTCTTTCTGTCATTTAGGTTGACATATCTACCTGCCTGCCTACCTTCTACCTTCTAGCTGTATTTATTCAATATTTCAATTTTTGTTTCAAACTATGCATTCATTGTTCATGAGGACAGTGAAAAGAATCAAATTTGGATCTGCAGTGACCTGCATTTATGATTTCAGACTTTGTTCTTTAGGTTTATCCCCATTGTTGCTGCACATGTCTCTCCTCTGCCCTGGCTCCCTATTCTCTCTACCTTTGAGGTTCCATGACAAATTCACCCCCCGCGGGTTCCACTGTAAATAGGCTCTCGGGAGGTGTCAGTCTATGGCAGGCCAATTCTCCCTGACAGTTACACAGACAAATTTCCACAGCACTGCCTTAACATTGAGCAAATAATTAAACCTAGAGAAACTGATGCCCAGACATCAAAGCTAGAAATGAAACATGTGGTCAGTAGGAGCCTTGCATAGAGTTCTCCCTAACCTGGAGCAAGTCAAAGTAACAGAGACAGCCTTCTATTCCTCGTGCCAGCACCTGTCTCAGGTCGGCAAAATCTGAGATGAGTCCAGGTAACACAGGCAGCTGTTTAAATAGATTTATTGGAGAACTGAAGGCAGCTGTCCCGACCAAGCTGTAAATGAGATAAGCTAGAAATAATCACTCCAGTACCACGGTCTTCACTAATCAGAATTTGGGAGACAGGCCTTGAAGGTACTGGGGCCCTCACAGCCTGATCAGACTTAGAAAGCATTTTTTTTTTTTTTTTTGCCTCTGACCTTCTAGTTGACACAAAATTAGTTACCTGTAGACTTAGGCAAATGTGATACCGCTCGTAGGCACGTGACCCTAACCCGTATAAGCACTAAGAAAATTGTAACACTTTGAGTTGGTCTGGTGGAATTATCTCTGACCTTCTCCCTGTAGCTGGTTACAGCAATAAATTCCCTTTTTTCCTAGTTTGTCTGCTTCTCATTACTGGGCCATGAGAAAACTCAGCCGGACTCAGTTTGGTTCCTGGAACAAGTCCACAGGGAACAACCTTTTTTGCTGAAAGTGAACTGTGGGCCCAGCTGTGTCTTGCTGCTGAGAACATCGTGGGGACTGGTGTAGCCCTCTCAGCACCTGAAACTAGGCCTCATAAAACTTAGAAACTAGGCCTAATATAGAAAAAATTAACACCAAGTGGCTCTGGATAGGGTCCCACCCTGCCTCAATAGGGTCCCACCCTGATAGGGTCCCACCCTGCCAATTCCGGGAAACAACCTCATGGGGTCCCACCCTGCCAATTCCGGGGGTCCCACCCTGCCTCGAAGTTCCCGGAATCAACAACTCCAGGAAAAAAAACCTCATAAGGTCCTGCTCTAACCAATTAGCATAAGACACCTTGCTCAGGCCATAGACAGACCCAATTACCACGCGCCTAAAGCTTTGTTTGCATTTCGCGCCCTAAGCTGTGTTTAAACTTGTATTTGCCTATATAAACAGCCTGTAACAAGCAGTCGGGGTCCCAGGGCCAACTTAGAGCTTGGGACCCTAGCGCGCTAGTAATAAATAACTCTCTGCTGTGAATCTCGTGTCGGTGATCCTTCGCGGCGACCCCTGCCCAGGAGGGAATCGACAGTTCGGTTCCAACACACCCTGGCCCGGTTCAGTCTCCTCTTCTGGGCAAAGATGCCTTCAGCATCTCAGGAGAGATACATTCCATTGGCTATTCATTCCTGTGGAGTGGGTTCTCCTTCCTGACAGCTTCACCAAAAGTCTGGGAGTGGTGCCAGTTGCCACAGATGGGCTACAGGCTCATCCCTGAGTCAGCCACCATGCAGAGTGAAGGGAGTTCATGGTGGACACAGCCCTGGGCCGGGGGGTGGGGTCAGCCCTCGGGACCCAGGCACTGGGAATGCCAGGCGGGGAAGAACACTTCTTAACTTCTAGTGGGAAGTGTAAAGTGGACAACCCTTTTGTGGACAATTCAACTTCTTTCTTAAATCGACCCCCTCGCACTGCTAATATATACTCTCTTTTTTTCTTTGCTTAAGAAGATGTAGTCCAAGCACTGCTGGGAAAATATTTTGTTTCTTTGATCTTCACAAGAAAATTTCCTTTTGCACACACAAAATATAAAGCCAATAGTTCTTTTATTCATATTTTTAGAAGTCGTTTTCTTATTTTTATTTTTTCAGGAGTGAATTTCAAAATGTTGAAAAGTCATGTTCTTGTATTTGGTTGTGAGCTCTTTAAATATAGTAATTTATGGAGGAGGAGGTCTAGTTGGGTGTTAGTCAATATTATTTCAAAATTAATACAAAATTATTTATTAAACATTCCTGCACTATGTGGGACACAATAATCGCATCTAAGTGCAGCCGCCACTACCCTCCACTGGGCAGAACTCCTGGGCCTAAGGCTGTCTCTGTCAACTCCTGTTTCCTGGGGGCCCCGCCCTCAGGGGTTTTCCAGTAGATGTGAATGTTATTTGCTCTATTGTTATATCTATTTTATTAAAAGCAAAACTTCCTCAGTTTCCTACTAGCTTGCTTTTAGAAAAAGTTTCCAAAATGTATACCACATTCCACTTAAGAGTTTTTTTCTGAGTTAGGAAAGGAAGCCCCCCTTCCGCTTGGTTCAGAATTAGAGAGACACTCCCCTGTCCCACCTCACTGAAATTCATTTGTTTATCTCATTATTTCAGCTGCAGTTTTCTAGAGATATGCCAACCACCAGAGTAAAAATTAAGTGAGACTGTCCCCCAGCAATTAAGGGGAGCAAGGTGGGGGAAGGGCAAGTGCATTCATGAGGGGAGACAGCCTGCCTTCCTACGATAGCAGGAAAATGACACTGGACAATCCCTCCCAAGTCTTGTTTCTGGGAAAAATTAATATCTTTGACACTAAGCTTATTGGCTTCTACTCTTTTTTTTTTTTTTTTTTTTTTTTTTTTTTTTTTTTTTTTTTTTTTTGAGACGGAGTCTCGCTGTGTCTCCCAGGCTGGAGTACAGTGGCGTGATCTCGGCTCACTGCAAGCTCCGCCTCCCGGGTTCACGCCATTCTCCGGCCTCAGCCTCCCAAGTAGCTGAGACTACAGGCGCCCGCCACCACGCCCGGCTAGTTTTTTTCCCAATTTTTAGTAGAGACGGGGTTTCACCATGTTAGCCAGGATAGTCTCGATCTCCTGACCTCGTGATCCACCTGCCTCGGCCTCCCAAAGTGCTGGGATTACAGGCTTGAGCCACCGCGCCCGGCCTTGGCTTCTACTCTTTACCTCTTAACTTATCTTTCTTCCCAAGATTTGTCCTTAGACAGAGCAGATAATAAAGTACACATGATGCAATGGCAGTGCGAACAATTCAGGACGTGAAATTGAATTCCACCATCCAGGTGAGCATGGCTCATGACTGAAATGGCACTCGGGCAGCCCTAGCAGCAGGGCTGGGGTGAGCCTGAGAGGAGCAAGGACCCTCAGAGAGTCTCCCCATGCCCAGGTGGGATGCTCAGGGAAGAGAGGGTGTCCTGGAGGGGCTTGAGCTGAGAAGAGAGTACAGAGACCAGACCATGTGGACAGGTTTGGAGCTTGCTGGTAAGAAGAAGACCACCAAGGATGCTTGAACAGAGAGGCGAGTTTGGAGATCAGACCCTGCTGATGGGCTTGGAGGGGCAGGCAGGGGTGGAGAGTGTTCAAGGCATGTGTGAGCAGAAGGTGGAGAGAGAGCAGCCTTAGGGAGGGAGTGGGTCCAGCCATCAGGGAAGGAGCATCCCTGAGAAGGCAGACAGAAGTGTGAGGGGGAGGCCAGGTGGTGTGGATGGGGCAGGGATGATTCAGCAGAGTTGATAGGAGGGCCACACCCTGCCCAAGGGCGGTGGAGGGGAAGGGAGCTTCCCGTCTTTAATTGTACTCCAGGGACATGGAAAGACTTGTTCTCGGGTCTTTGTTGGGAAAATGGTTATTAGGGTCAGCATGGGGCAAAGTGGATCCTGGTGATCCCTGGTGGCAAGTGACCAGTGGGCCAAGCTTTTGGAGGAGTGAAAGAAGTTACTGTAGGGGAGCACGGGCGGGGAAGGAATTTTGCCTGTGTTGCCTGACACCCTGGCATGGAGAGCAGGTGGGGCACCCCATGCCTTGAGAACTGGGGTCCATACATTGAGGATGGCTCTGGGAGTGAGCAGTATGGAGGAGGGGTGTGGAGCCGCCTTCTGAGAAGCTTGCCCTGTGGCATTTTTCTTCCATCTCCCTTTGGTCTCTTGAGTGTCTATGTATGTGTGTCTCTGTGGTTTTGTTTGTCTGTGTGTGTCTGGGTGTATCTCTGTGTGGATGTTTGCGTGCATCTGTGTCTGTGCATGGGCATGGTGTGTGTCTTCGTGTGTGTGTGCGTGCATGTTCATGTGCATCTGTGTGTCTGTGCCCACACACATGCATGCCTCTGTGTTTCTGTGTGTGCTTTGCATGTGCGTGTTTGCCTCTGTATGTAGGACTTGGATGTAGACATTTGGGGTTATAAGTAAACCCTCCAGCTCACAAGCCTCCTGCCACATCCAGGCTGTGTTAAATCAGCACACTATCATCATAGTAAAATTCACCTGCTGCGTTAGCCTGGGATGACTTTACTCCCATCACTCCTGTAGTTGTACATGTGTGTTGAGCTCCCTCTAACTGGACCAGGGCTGGATGTCAGGGCTGAGCAGAAACAGCAATGGAGCAGGTGTGAAGAAATGTTGACTGAATGGAGTTTTTGTAACTCAGGAATTGAGTCAAGGGAGAAAATAGATATGGTTTTTAATTAAACTTCAAGTTCACATTTTCTCTAATACCTGCTAAACTGCCCTTGCCACCCTCTTAGTTTTCTATCCTCAGTTGTGTGTTACATACTGGTACTTGGTAAATGTTTCTATAAGTGGATAAATAAACAGGGCTCTAGGAATGGAGAGCAGAGCTAAAGTCCAATAACGCAGGAACTATAAAAACAGCCAGGAAGCAAGGGAATCCCGCAGAGGAGCAGAAGAAGGAGCAGGAGAAGGCCTTAGTGTCTGCTCTGTGGTCAGTGTAAACGCGTAGTTGGAATGCAGACAGTCTTAGCAGCTATGGTGGGAAAAGGTCAGACTGGGCTCTGAGTGATCATGACGTGACCATTCACTTGGAGCTTCCTGACTGCCCTAAGCCTTGGAATTAATGAAGTGACACAGATGAGAGCATGATTGATAAATGTTGGTTGGGTCTGACTCTAATTTCCTGTTGGCTGGATAAATTTTAGGTTCCAGTTCCTCTTCATCTTTGGTGATACTCAATTTTTTCTTTTCTCTCTCCCTTCCTCCCTTCCTTCCTTCCTTCCTTCCTTCCTTCCTTCCTTCCTTCCTTCCTTCCTTCCTTCCTTCCTTCCTTCCTTCCTTCCTTCCTTCCTTCCTTCCTTCCTTCCTCCTTTACTTCCTTCTTTTTTTTCTTTTTTTTTTTCTGATGCAGTTTCACTCTGTAGCCCAGGCTGGAGTGTAGTGGTGCAATCTCAGCTCACTGCAACCTCTGCCTCCCGGGTTCAAGCGATTCTCCTGCCTCAGCCTCCCGAGTAGCTGGGATTACAGGCATGCACCACCACACCTGGCTAATTTTTGTATTTTTAGTAGAGATGGATTTTCACCATGTTGGCCAGGATGGTTTCGAGCTCCTGACCTCAAGTGATCTGCCCACCTTAGCCTCCCAAAGTGCTGGGATTATAGGTGTGAGCCACCGTGCCCGGCAGATACCTATTTTTTTCTTTGTGAACAATATCAAGAGTCTAATAATCCTTCAAATCATTACTCTAAATGGCAGAAACAGAGGGCCAGTGGTGGATGGATGCTGGTCCTGGAAATGTGCAAATCCTTTGACTTGGGCTGTCACCCCTTATAAATTCCCAGAAGCAAATAGCAAGTTTTGTGAGTGCCACATGTGTCCATCATCTTGGAGATATCCAGAATTGCCAGTCATAATAATGGAATTATATGAACAGTGAGTGTCTTCTTATCAGCTGTTTCCAGACTTTCATTTCTATTTCTAATGGCCTCTAAAAGGAAATGCAGAGTTAGTCCCACCAGGGTGTTCATTAAGCATCTTGGTAAGAGTGGTTTCTAAGACAAAGGTGTGCTAAGATTTTCTATCCTGTTACTTTAATCAGACACGATTTATCAGTGGCTTGCATTTGCTTTTACATTGCTTGGCAGATCTTTGTTTATAAGCATTTGCTTCCGTCATATGGAGGAAATCTTAAGATAGTAGCCTCTTGATGAGGTTTTAAGGGGTTCTTTGAGTCCGATTCACAGACAAAAGTCTCCTATGTGTCTGGAAATGTTTATTATCCTGAATGTCATATCAAGTTCTGTTGAGAAAACTAGAACCATTTAAAGAAGAATAGTGCAGGCTGAAGATGGAGCTTGTAACGTTCTAGCCTTAGTGTTCTGGAAACCCTCTCAAATATTTCAATATATTGACTTAATATTTTTAAAGGATAGTTTTATTAAGTCTTATAGGATTATAATATATGTTACAGTATCTTTCTATGCTTTATACTTCAACTACTGCCTAAAAGGTTTCAAGGCAGCTTAAAAATAAAGGCTGTTGAGAAGGATTGACTTTTAAAATAGTGGATATTGTGAACCTGCTCTCCCACAAAAGCAACAAAATAATGGCAAAACAATAGAAACCAATACATTTTAGAACTCTGGAAATTACCTAGAGATACAGAACAAACTGAAAAAAGCATCCATTCAAGAAAAGAAACCACTGAACCTCAGTAAGAACAGCAGAGTATGTGGTGGCTTAACTTGAGGCTCTTCTCATCTGTCCTTCCTCCCCAGCTCAGTGGCATGAGCATGATAGCCCCCCGACACACATGCACACACACATATGCATACACAAACATGCACACACAACACACATGTACACACACATATGCATGCACAAACATGCACACACGCATGCACACACATCCAGCTGGCAGTCTCACAACCAACGGAAAAGAATGATTATTTTGAGAGCTCTATTAAAAGCCCCATCAGAATAGAGTCAGTAGTTCAACTAAACTAGAAGCAACTTGGAAAATTTCTCCCATGGAGTATATGTTCCTCGATTTGATTCAGAATTTAGCTCTGGAAAGAAAAAGCCCTATCCCATTATTGAAAACAGTAGCAGTTTGCTGGCAACATTGCAACTAGGTGAGGTTGTGATTTCAGTTAGGACAAAAACAGCCTGTCCAAACATTTAAAAGGAAGACCTGAAGAGCTAGATAACCACAGGGAACTTCCCAAAGTTCTGACGTATTCCTGGATGTGTGCAAGTCTGTGTAGATGCTCAGGAAAGATCTGGGAAATGAGAAGACCTTGTCTGGCTGACCTCAAGATCCCGCGTAAGCAGGAAATGAAAGCCAAGGTTGTTTTGTAAGCTGCCTCAAATTTTAAGGTGTGCCTTTACAAACACCCTTGGCAAAGGGTGGCTTAAAGTATCGAAGAACATTTTCTGATGGATATTTGGCTGACCGCTAAATTATACTGAACGTAGGGTAATTTTTAGGGATCCAGGCTTAAAAACAAAAAATAAAAGCTTAAAGGAACTCTAGCAGAGAACTCAATGACAGCACATTGCAAGGAATATAGAATCTACAGAATTAATCCTAGAAAGTTATTAAAATAAGCAGCTCCAAGAGCAGGAACAATGAAATAACAGCAACAACGAATTCTGGGATGAGGGGATAATCTGACCAGAGTTGTTACAATATGTTATCTAAAATGCCCAGTTTTCAACAAGAAGACATAAAAGAAGCCCAAGGAACGTATGGACCATGCACAGAAAAAATAAAAAGCAGCTAATAAAAGGTGTTCTGAGTGGCCCAGTTGTTGGACTTTGAACACAACAACTTTGCATCAGCTGTTTTAAATATTTTCTCTCTCTTTTTTTTTTTGCCAACTGAAGAAGATATCCAATATAAATATTTTCAAAGGACTAAAGGCAACTATGTTTAAAGAGTTAAAGGAAAGTATGGCAACTATGTCTCACTAAATAATGAATATCAATACAAAACAGAAACAATAGAAAAGAACTAAATAGAAATTCTGGAGTTGTAAAATATAATAACTTCAGTAAAAAAATTAAGAACAAATTTGAGTTGGCAGAAGAAAGAATTCGTGCATTTGAAGAAAGACCACTAGAGATTATCTAGTCCGGGGACCAGAAAGAAAAAAGAATGAAGGAAAATGAACAGTCTCAGAGATCTATGGGACACCATCAAGTATACCAACATAATGGTAGTTTCAGAAGGAGAGGAGGAAGAGAGAGGAAGAAAAAACTATTTGAAGAAATAATGGCTGAAAATTTTCCTATTTTGATGAAAAACATATTTACTCATCCTAAAAGTTCAGAAAACTTCTATGTAGAATAAACAAAAAGGGATTCAAATCTAAACATATCATAGTCAAACTGAAGAAAGTCACAGAGAAAATCTCAGCTGGGTGGAGTGGCTCACACCTGTCATCCTAGCACTTTGGGAGGCTGAGACAAGCAGATCACCTGAGGTCAGGAGTTCAAGACCAGCCTGGCCAACATGATGAAATCCCATCTCTACTAAAAATACAAAAATTAGCTGGGTGTGGTAGCGTGTGCCTGTCATCTCGGCTACTTGGGAGGCTGAGGCATGAGAACTACTTCAACCTGGGAGGTGGAGGTTGCAGTGAGCCAAGATTGAACCACTGTACTCCAGCCTGGGTGACAGAGCATGTTAAAAAAGAGAGAGAGAGAGAGAGGAGGAGGAGAGAGAGAGAGAGAGAGAGAGAGAGAGAGAGAGAGAGAGAGAGAGAGAGAGAGAGAGAGAGAGAGAGAGAGAGAGAGAGAGAGAGAGAGAGAATCTTGAAAACAGCAAAACAGCAAGAGAAAAATGATTTATCAATTAGGTTAACATTTGACTTCCCATCAGAAGCCATGAGAGTCAGAAGATAGTGAAATGATATATTCAAAGTGTTGAAAGTGTTGAAAGAAAGACTGTCAATTCAAAATTCTATATCCAATCAAATTATTTTTGAAAAATGAAGGAGAAATAAAGACATTTTCAGATAAACAAAGACTGAGAGAATTCATTGTCAGGGAACATGCCTTGTAAGAAATACAATGGGAGTCTTTCAGATTGAAAAGAGAGGACACTAGACTAGCAACTCAGATCCACATGAAGAAATAAAGAAACCAGCAAAGATTATTGTATAGGTAAAATATAAAAGACAAAAGATAGTATAAAGATATATTTTAAAACTCTTTTCTTCCCCTAACTGATTTTAGATGACAATTGAATAAAACAACAATTGCAAAATGGTGTTACAAGCTTTTAGTGTATAAAGTTGTAATTTATATAACAATTATAGCACAAAGGAGTGGGGAGAGAAGATACTATACTGAAGTCAAATTTCTCTATACTATTGCAATAAAGATTAAGTTAAAATATGTAATGTAATCCTCAAAGCTAGTGCCAAAAAAATGACTTAAATATTTAGTAAAGATAACAAAGGAAAATTTAAGAAATATTAGAAAAGAGTAAAAATGCCAAATCAACAGCCTAGGATTTTATTCTAAGAATTCTAAAAATAAGAGAAAACTGAACAATTAAGATTAGAACTGAAACCAATGACATAGAAATAGAAAAAAATATTGAGAAAATCAGTAAATCCAAAAGTATTTTTTGAGAAGATCAACAAAATTGGCAAAATTTCTATTATTGGAAAAAAAGGAAGAGGAGACACAGATGACCAAAATTAATAATGAAAAAGTGGTATTACTATTGATCTTTCAGAAATTAGAGGATTAAAAGGGAATACTAAAAAGAACTTTATGCCAATAAATTCAACAACATAGATGAAATGGATGAATTACTAGACAGACACATACTACTAAAACTGACTCAAGGAGAAATAAAAAATCTGAATAGAACTATGAGAAGTAAAAATACTTAATTAGTAACTTAAATTAATAATTTATAAACTTCTCACAGAAAAAGCCCAGGCCCATATGGCTTAATTAGTAAGTTCTACTAAACACTTAAAGAAGAATTGACAACAATTATTCACAAAGTATTCTAGAAAACAGAATAAAGAGGAAACAGTTCCTAACTGACTGTATGAGGCCCTGATACAAAATTCAGTGAAACATACCATAACAAAAAGCAAAACGACACTACAAACCCACATCTCTTACGAATATAGGTGCAAAAATTATCAACAAAATACTAGCAAACTAAATTCAGCAAAATCTAAAAATGGTTAGACACTATGACCAAGAGGGATTTATCCTAGGACTACAAAGTCGATTTAATGTTCAATAAATCAACTAATATTAATAGAAGAAAGGACAAATGCCACATGATCACTTCAATAGATGCAGAAAAAGTATTTGACAAAATCCAACACCCATTCATGACAAAATACTCTCCATAAATTTGGAAAAGAAGGGAATTTCCTCAGCCTGATAGAAGTCATCTATAAAAAACCTAAACTTGTATCAGGCAAAGATGTGTACACTTGCCACTTCTTTTCAAAACTTGCTGGAGGTTCTGCTGGAGGTTCTAGCCAGATCAGTCAGGTAAAAAAAGAAAAGAAATAAAAGGCATCTACATTTGAAAGCAAGAAGTAAAACTGACTGTATTTGCAGAAGACATAATCTTGCATGTAGAAAATCCTAAAGAATACACACACACACGTACACACCTACATGCTGTTAGAACTAATGATCAAGTATAACAAGGATGTAAGATACAAGATCAGTTTACAAAAATCAACTGTATTTTGCTTGAACCCAGTAGGTGGAGGTTGCAGTGAGCCAAAATGGCGCCACTGCACTCTAGCCTGGCAAAAGAGTGAGACTCCAACTCAAAAAAAAAAAAAAAAAAAAAAAAGGCCGGGCGCGGTGGCTCATGCCTGTAATCCCAGCACTTTGGGAGGCCGAGACGGGCGGATCACAAGGTCAGGAGATCGAGACCATCCTGGTGAACACGGTGAAACCCCGTCTCTACTAAAAATACAAAAAATTAGCTGGGGGTGGTGGCGGGCGCCTGTAGTCCCAGCGACTCGGGAGGCTGAGGCAGGAGAATGGTGTGAACTCGGGAGGCGGAGCTTGCAGTGAGCTGAGATCTGGCCACTGCACTCCAGCCTGGACGACACAGAGAGACTCTGTCTCAAAAAAAAAAATTGTATTTTTATGTACAAATAACCTGAAAATGAAAGTAAGAATACAATACCTCTTACAAAAGCATCAAAAATAATAAAATAAGTAAGAATAAATTTATCAAAAGAAGTACAAAAATTGTATACTGAAAATTATGAAACATTGTTGAAGATGCCAGCCAAGATAAACTTAGATTCTTTCATTACTGTATGCCAAAATAACTCAAAATGTATTATAGACTTAAATGTAAGAGTTAATAAAATAAAAATCTTGAAGAAAACCTAAGAGAAAATCTTTGAGACCTTGGGTTAGGCAAAGATATCTTAGATATAACACCAAAAGCACAGTTTGTAGAGGAGCAAAAACTATAAATTGGACTTCGTCTTAACATTTTTGCTTCAAAAGATAAGAACAGATTTGGAAAAATACTTGAATAATAAATGCTGTTTCAAAAGAAATTCAAATCAAAAGGTTGTTTAGAAGAGAAGGAAAGCTAATGTGATAGTTCAATGAGTTGTGGAAGAGAAAGCTTTGAAGTTAGAAATATGAATTCACATTTCAGCTGAGCCATTTCCTACTTTTTTTGCTTTGGGACACAATTTTCTGAGCCTGGGGATCATCAGGTCCACAGGATTGAAGTGTTGCTTGAAGACTGTGGTTAGAGGTAAGCTCTTAACAAATGATAACTATTATTGTCATAATAATACATGATATGGTCTTATTAAATAAGATAATGCATGTAAAGCACCTCTTTTTTTTTTAATACTTTATTTTTATTTTTATTTTTTTTAAATTTATTTATTATTATTATACTTCTAGGGTACATGTGCATAACGTGCAGGTTTGTTACATACGTATACTTGTGCCATGTTGGTGTGCTGCACCCATCAACTCGTCAGCACCCATCAACTCGTCATTTACATCAGGTATAACTCCCAATGCAATCCCTCCCCCCTCCCCCCCCTCCCCATGATAGGCCCCGGTGTGTGATGTTCCCCTTCCTGAGTCCAAGTGATCTCATTGTTCAGTTCCCACCTATGAGTGAGAACATGCGGTGTTTGGTTTTCTGTTCTTGCGATAGTTTGCTCAGAATGATGGTTTCCAGCTGCATCCATGTCCCTACAAAGGACACAAACTCATCCTTTTTTATGGCTGCATAGTATTCCATGGTGTATATGTGCCACATTTTCTTAATCCAATCTGTCACTGATGGACATTTGGGTTGATTCCAAGTCTTTGCTATTGTGAATAGTGCCGCAATAAACATACGTGTGCATGTGTCTTTATAGCAGCATGATTTATAATCCTTTGGGTATATACCCAGTAATGGGATGGCTGGGTCATATGGTACATCTAGTTCTAGATCCTTGAGGAATCGCCATACTGTTTTCCATAATGGTTGAACTAGTTTACAATCCCACCAACAGTGTAAAAGTGTTCCTATTTCTCCACATCCTCTCCAGCACCTGTTGTTTCCTGACTTTTGAATGATCGCCATTCTAACTGGTGTGAGATGGTATCTCATTGTGGTTTTGATTTGCATTTCTCTGATGGCCAGTGATGATGAGCATTTTTTCATGTGTCTGTTGGCTGTATGAATGTCTTCTTTTGAGAAATGTCTGTTCATATCCTTTGCCCACTTTTTGATGGGGTTGTTTGTTTTTTTCTTGTAAATTTGTTTGAGTTCTTTGTAGGTTCTGGATATTAGCCCTTTGTCAGATGAGTAGATTGCAAAAATTTTCTCCCATTCTGTAGGTTGCCTGTTCACTCTGATGGTAGTTTCTTTTGCTGTGCAGAAGCTCTTTAGTTTAATTAGATCCCATTTGTCAATTTTGGCTTTTGCTGCCGTTGGTAAAGCACCTCTTAACAAATGATAACTATTATTGTCATCATAATACATGATATGGTCTTATTAAATAAGATAATGCATGTAAAGCACCTAGTAGTTCTTTGTGCATATTAAATATTCAAAAATGTTATCTATTATTGATCACTGAATTATTACATCAGGATCCAAAAGGAAAGCTAAAGTCATGCCCCATGATCATGATGATCATGCCCCATTTTAATTCTCTGAGTATTGTAAACAGAAAAATATATAAGAATTTCCAAGTTTTAACCAATGGAACACTTGTTTTAAAGCAATAGTCAGCTGGGTGTGATGGGAGGATTGCTTGAGCCCAGGAGTTTGAGACCAGCCTGGGCAAAATGGTGAGGCCCCATTTCTACAAAACATAAAATAATTAGCTGAGGCCAGGTGCAGTAGCTCACGCCTGTAAAGCAGTTTGGGAGGCCAAGATAGGTGAATCCCCGGAGCTCAGGAGTTCGAGACCAGCCTGGGCAACATGGTGAAACCCCATTTCTACCAAAAATACAAAAAATTAGCCAGACGTGGTGGTGTGCGCCTGTGGTCCCAGCTACTTGGGAGGCTGAGGTGGGAGGATTGTTTGAACCTGGGAGGCAGAGGTTGCAGTGAGCCGAGATTGCACCACTGCACTCCAACCTGGGTGACAGAGTGAGACCCTGTCGTAAAAAAAAAAAAAAAAAAAAAAAAAAAAAAAAAAAAATTAGCTGGGCATGATGGCACACACCTATGATCCCAGCTACTTGGGAGTCTGAGGCAGGAGGATTGCTTGGAGGAGGAGGTGAATGCTACAGTGAACTGTGTTTGCACCACTACACTCCAGCCTGAGCAACAGAGTGAGACTCTGCCTGAAATAATAAGAAAGCAATAGTCAATCATAGTAAGTCAGTAATATGACAGGAGAAATTGGAAATCCTCCAGGGTGAAGATTTTATTTTAGTACCATGCTTTATTTTAGCTCAACTGCGTACCGTGGACTTGCTGGGGATGGGTTGGGGAGGGATGATACAGTCGTTATAGAAAATCATATCATGTTTTATTCATTATGCTCATTCATTCATCACATGGTCACTTTGAATTCTTACCATACCTTATATTTCCAAGAGCAAATTTGTTTCTTATTATGCTAATATCCCTATAAATTCCCAGTCTCCGGCAGATCTGAGTTGCTTCTATTATGACTTATTCCACCTGCCAAGGGAGAAACTGTTCCTGAGAAATGAAGGGACTTGCTCGGGGCTGCAGCATTAGAAAGTGGCTGGTTTTAGACAAACTGGTGCTCTTTCTGCGTCTCTAGGGGCTGTGGAGAATACATGAGAAGACCGCATCCCCTGCTCACATGCGGGGCATACCCTACAGTGGAGCTGTATGGGGCTGCCTGGAAACCCCCTCATCCTAGGTAGAGAAGTAACTGACGCCATGGCTCCTCCAGTAGCAGCCTCCAGTGTGCAGGGAGGAGAGGCATTGAGCACCTGTGCCTGTTCCTAGTCTCTCATCCGGAACCCAGCCCCAGGGATGGGGTGCTCCAGGCAATAAGTGGAGAAAAGCAGTTAAGTTAAACTCCCTGGGAAAGGCTGGTGCACTGTCTCAGCCAGTTCGGGATCATATAATGGAATACAATAGCTGATGTGGCTTATAAATGGTAGAAATTTATTTCTCACAGTTCTGGAGGCTGCAAGCCCCAGGTCAGGGTGCCAGCACTGTGGGGTGACTCGTGGGGACCTGCTTCCTGGTAGGAGATGGTCACCTTCTTGTGGTGTTCTCACATGATGGAGCACACTCGGGCCTTTTTAATGAAGTTGCTGAGCCCATTCATGGTGGCTCTGCTCTCATGACTTAATTACCTCCAAAGGTCTCACCTCCAAATATCACCACCTTGGGGGTTAGCATTCTAACATACGAATTTTAGTCCATGATCGGCATTTCTCTCTCTCTCTCTCTCGGTGTGTGTGTGTGTGTGTGAGAGAGAGAGAGACAAAGAGAGAGAGATATAGACAGAGACGGGGAGGGACCGGGAGAGACTCCTTCCCATTGCATCATTGATCCGTGCACAGTCTTGGCTCCTGTTTAGGGGAGCAGAAGTGTTTGGCTCTGCCCTCCTTTCAGAAAGGAGTAGTTGCCTGTTTACAGTGGGTAGGGCCAGGCTGGGCTCCTCCCTCCCCTCCCTTGGCTGCGGTGCCTAGGTAACCAGGAGATGCCCTGCAGGTCTAGCCCTGGCACCTCCTGTTTGTTCTTTGCTCTTTGCTCTGCCACATCTGTTGAGGACTGAGGGACATTGAGGTGAAGTTTAGTCCTGGAATGCACCTGACCACCTTCTTCTGCCCTTTCCTCTGCACTTTGCTTCTCTGATCTCCTGGGAGAACTCTGCCATCTGCACTGTTTTTCTTTGTCTCTTTCTTTCTCCCTGTCTCCTCTTCTCTCTCAATCTTATTTTTTTGTCTTTCTCTTTCCTCTCAATCTCTCTGTCTTTGTCTCTCTCTTTCTTTGCCTTTCTCTGTCTCTCGGTGTCTGTCTCTGTTTCTCTTTTTGTCTTTTTCTCTCTGTCTCTCTGTGTCTCTCTCCATCTTTTCCAGGCAGACATCCTGCGTTGCCATTTCCTGCATGTGTTTCTCTTGTCCATTCCAAGTTCAGAGCATCCAGAAACAGCAGCCACACCCCAGTACTGACCCGAGCAGAGACCAGGCATGGACGGTTGGGCAAATCCTTATGGCTCACATCATAGACGAGGTCAGGAAAATATCGTTCTGCTGTTTCTTTTCTGGAATTCTCAAGGACTGTGGATGGTAGGTGGTGCCACCTGATTGGAGTAAGAGAATGGGTGTGTAGGTACCCTCCCGGAAGGGTGAGCAGATCTTAAATGATAAATCCACTTGAACATTCCAATTTCCCTAAATATATATATATTTTTTCTTTGAGACGGAGTGTTGCTCTGTCACCCAGGCTGGAGTGCAGTGGCGTGATCTCGGTTCACTGCAAGCTCCGCCTCTCAGGTTCATGCCATTCTCCTGCCTTAGCCTCCTGAGTAGCTAGGACTACAGGTGCCTGCCACCATGCCTGGCTAATTTTTTGTATTTTTAGTAGAGACGGAGTTTAACTGTGTTAGCCAGGATGGTCTTGATCTCCTGACCTTGTGATCCATTCGCCTCAGCTTCCCAAAGTGTTGGGATTACAGGCATGAGCCACCACGCCCAGCCTTCCCTAAGTCTTTGACTCCCTTCCTCTACAGCATATCAAGGCAGGTCCAGCATTTCAAGGCAGGTCCAGCATTTCAAACTCACTTACTGTGGGCCACCTTCTGGCCCATGTTGCAGTCAACCAACGAAACAGAACCTTTTCTAACTCCCTGAGCTGCAACATTAAATACAGAATCACTGCTTAGGGAGCCCATATCAATAAATTCAGCCTCATTCAGTCCAGCTTTTTATGTTTCTTCCACTATTATCCGACACCTTTAATATCCATTTCTACACATGATTCCCAGATTTCTGTCTGTATAAATTAGAAAAATCAAAGTATTTTTATTGTTATTTTTTTTTGGAGTATCACTGTGTCACCCAGGCTGGAGTGCAGTGGTGTGATCTCAGCTCACTGCAACTTCTGCCTCCCCAGTTCAAGTGATTCTCATGCCTCAGCCTCCTGAGTGGCTAGGATTACAGGCACCCACCACCATGCCTGGCTAATTTTTGTATTTTTAGTAGAGACGGGGTTTCACCATGTTGGCCAGGCCAGCCTCGAACTCCTGACCTCAAGTAATCTGCCCGCCTTGGCCTCTCAAAGTGCTGGAATTACAGGTACAGGCATGAGTCACTATGCCCAGCAAAAGTGGTTCTTTTGAAATGCAGCACACCTCCTCATGGGGCACACTTTGACCCTTACTGTTAAAGGCATGCTGGGACTCTGGTCTAGTTCTAGGTCTAGAAGTAAAGAGGGGTGTTGGGGTTGGGTCCCAAGGGGAATCAGCACTGTCTTGCATGGCAACTGCCTCGGGGAGGCCTTTGCAGCTTCCCCAGGCAATGTAGAGTTAATCCCCTCAGCCAGGGGTGGAGAAGCTGCTCCTACTGGCAAGGAAGACTTACTAGAACACAGAGGATCAATGTCTCCAGCTTCATCAGGGTCTTACCACATGTCCCCATGAAGAGGCTACCTTGTCTGGGGTATATAACTGGGGTTCGTCATCTTGTGCCAAGGAAATTTAGGACACGAACACACATGAGGAGTTTAGGAGTGGAGGCTTAATAGAAGAAAGAGAAAGGAGAACAGTTCTCTCTATGGAAAGAGGGGACTTCCAGGTGGAAAGACTGGCCGGCAGGGGATGTGCGGGATTTTATAGTCGGGCTTGAGGAGAGGGTGTCTGATTCACCTAGGTAGGGCTCACAGATTGGTTCCATCAGGTATGACGTTTACATAGTGTGTGGGGAAGGCTGGTTGCCCCACCCTAATCTTATTACGCAAATAAACTCTCCCCTTGGCCAGCAGCCATCTTGTCTGCTCCTTACTGTACATGTGGCTGGCAAAGAAAGGAAGTTGGGGCCGCCATCTTGAACATGTCTAGTCCCTAGTTCCTGCCGGCATGCACCCGTGCAAGCTCCCAGCCTGCTTGTCTATGTCTGCAGTTCAATGTTGCAGGCAGCTCTTTATTAGAAAATGATTTTGGGCTGCTTTTCATTAGAAAGAAAACCTTACCAAGGACTCCCATGTCCTCACTATCTGCCTAAGTGATTTGTTCTTAGGTAGCCACAGAGTCTCAGTAATGCCTGGGTAATAACTCCTGTATCACCCACACCAATTTTCAGTATTCTTTTCTTCCCAATCAATTTCTCATTTTAAGAGTAGACATCCTGCTTGGTTGTCCGATTCAATTTGTGTTGTAATTCAGCCACTTGAAGGGTGTGATTCGATTATAGTTTTGGTTTTCAGCAATTTCAGCTCTGCAGCTACAGAAAATAAGGGTCTCTTTCAGGGCAGGGATAGAAGCTTTCAGGTCATTTATGCAGAGCTTGAGCTGAACATTTGATTTCCTGAGCTCATCCTTTTCTTTCCCCGCTTTGTCCAGAGACATCAGGAGCAGTCAACCAATCTCATTATACTTGTTAGTTTGATTAAAAATATTTGAAGGTACCATATGCATGACCACTCAAATCCTTGGCTTTTATGAATTTTTGATTATGAATATTCAACAGTGATGTTTTGCATATCGCTACTGTTACATCACACACCATGGACTATCTGCATTCTGTTTACTATTAGGAGTAGTCATCAGTGCCTTTAAAGGTAATCAGCTTAGAGAGCCAATTCCAGAAACCCCAGGAGCAATTCAGAAAGCTCCTTAAGATTTAAGATCTTAAGGATTCTTAAAATCCTTAAGATTCTGTTCCTTTAGAACCATCTTCTTGGTACTAAAATCTGTACTAGTCCGTATAAACAGAATCAATAGGTTGTAGAAATCTATTTATATCTGTATTTCTCCAGCTCTATCTTGATGTCCATCTATTTATATTTATCTATAGATAGAGTAATTGGGTCATGTGATTATGGAGGCTGGCAAGTCTGAAATCTGCCAGGCGGGCCAACAGGCTGAAGACCCAGGGAAGAGTTGATATTGCAGTTTTGAGTCCAAAGTCAGTCTGGAGGCAGAATTTCCTCTCCCTTGGGGTACCCAAGTCTTTTTCTCTGCAGATGTTCAGCTGATTGGATGAGGCCCACTCACACTGTGGAGTGTCACCTGCGTTACTCAAAGTCCACTGGTTTCAACGTTAATCTCATTTAAAAACATACCTTCACAGCAACATCTAGACTGGCATTTGACCAAACATTTGGGTGTCATGGTCTAGCCAACTTGACACATATCACAAACATAACTTGAGATAGGAAATAAACATGGGAGAGTTTTGTTGAGGGGACAGGTGGCCACAGAGTCTCAGTAATGCCCTGTTCATAGCCACTTCCGAGTCCTCTGTGGATGGAGGCTAACTGGTCCCAGGAGGAGTCATGAAGAAGCAGTGGCTGGCTTTGGGAGGAGCTGCCTCACAGCACTGCTAGTCTCTCCTGAGGGCCCAGCTGCCCCTGAGGACCCAAGCTTTAGGGTGAAGACTAGCAGATGAGCAGGACAGAGAACTGCTGATGTACAGAAACTCTTCTTTTGCTCTCTTCCTCCATGCCTGGGCCTGAGAACTGGGAGTTGGCTCTTTTTGGAGTTACAGAATTGGGAGAGAGGCTTGGCCTCTCCTGCTATGACTGACTGATGACATGAGGAACAGGGATAGGTACGAGCCCTCAGACCTGGTTCCTTCAGACCTGCCTGGGGCAAGTGGTGGCCCTGGTCCTGCATTGCAATCCTTCCTTCTGGAGGGTCAGGAAGCCTGTCTATCTCTCTTTTCCTCTTTGTCCCTGGTGTGTCCTTCTGGTAAATGTGTCTGCTCTGCACACTTGAAGCTGCCCATAGAGGGGGTGTGTAGGTGGGAAGGAGTCCAGCTGTGGCCGCACGCCAGGCTCCAGGGTTTCCAGTGCACCTCACCAGTGGCAGAGTTGAGACACACAAATGTGCACACATGCACACACCCATGCACATACACATGTATACTCATGCACACACCCACAGCCACACACATACACATGCACCCACATGCACACATGTGCACACACACAGACACACATGTACATGCACACACATACACACATGTGCATACACATACACCTTTTCTATCAAATTGGCCTGTTTCCAGTTGGCTCCAGCCCACCAGGTGGGCAGTGAAGGTATGCTTACTGTCCTTAATACTTGCCCTGGGGTAGTGACCGTGCTATTACCAGCACCTGTGACTTTGTCACCAAGAGAAATCACAGATAGTTCCATATCCAGTTACGGCTATGGCAGATACTCTGAAATACAGTTTCTCACCAGTACTTTAAAATTATGGTGCTTCATGGACACAGGGAGGGGAACATCACACACTGGGGCCTGTTGGGGTTGGGGGCAAGGGGAGGAGAGCATGGGACAAATACTTAATGCATGCGGGGCTTAAAGCCTAGATAACAGGTTGATAGGTGCAGCAAACCACCATGGCTCATGTATACCTACGTAACAAACCTGCACATTCTGCACATGTATCCCAGAACTTAAAGTAAAATAAAAATAAAACAAAACAAAATAAAATAAAATAAAATTACGGTGCTTGCTACACATTCTGCTGGATCTCGTTTTATTTAATGCACAAAGAAGAAACACACACGTCACAACCTCACAACTCCATTGCCTCTCAAATCATAAGGGTTTTAGTCCATGCAATGGAAAACATTATTCTGCTCCTAGTCACCTCTTTGGACACTAGGACTCTTCTGATATGCCACAGGATAACTGTCCAAGCCAGATTCTACCACAAACGGTAGACACAATCACACTAAATTCCGAAAACCAATAGAAAATCCTGAGCGATGCATTCAACCAGGCCGAAAGGAGGAGGAGCAGAGGACGCAGGCCTTGGGGATTGCTGGGCTCCTGCAGGGTGCTGGGTTACCTCTGCTCTGAGTGAGCAGGAAAGTGCCAGAAGCTGAAGGAAGCTGACAGGATTTAAAACAGTGGTTCCGAAACATTTGCACGTGGTGTTCTTAAAAATATTGAGGAGACAGGAGCTTTCGTTTATGTGTCTCTCCATGTTTAACATAAGACACCCAAACAAAGGAATTTTAAAAATAGGAATACAAAGCAACCATTCCATTCCATTAGTCATGGGGGTGCCAGGAAGCTCCACTTGGGAGACAGTGAGAGTGAAAAGGCAATTTTTTTCTTAGTATTTTTGTCACAGGTATCCCAAAGGAGGCTGGGGGCGCCCACAGGAGTCCTCAGGGAGGCTGAGGTCAGGGGGAGGATGGGGAGCCCAGATGCTGTTTTGCATATGGCTGTGAGAGAGGCCTACAGACACCCAGGTGGAGACATCACAGACAGACTGGAAACATGAAATGGCATTAAGAGGGAAGTCTCAGCTAGAGGTAAGCATTTAGGGGTCGTCCACACAGAGGTGAACTGAGGATGGAGTGTGAAGAGGTGAGAGAAGAGGCCCCAGACTGGGAGCAGGAAAAGGTGGCACCAGAAGGGTGACGTGGAGGTAGAGGGCAGCTGGGGATGGGAGAGGATGGCACTCAGTGTATGCCCTGACCTGCATGTGCCATGTCTGTGCCCTGCTATCTAGTCGGTGAGCTGTTTGCAGAGCTCTGGCTTTTGGATGCAAACAGCTCATCAGGACCCCCATGCCTGGATGGTGGGGAAACCACTCCTTTCCCGTGAGCAGGCTCCTGTCCTCCCTTGTGTCTCCCCTGAGTAGGGAGGTGTCCTGCTCATTCTTGCAGGGACTTCAACAGAAAGATGACCTTGCTTGTAGGGAAAGGAATGGAGGTGCCTGAGACAATGCCTGGAGCCCCAGCTGTTCCCTGCTCCCCACATCCTGCTCGCCCCGAAATGGGGTTGAGCTCCCAGCCCCCCTACCCCCATGGATCTCAGTGGCCTCTGTGTGCTTCTCCCAGGAGAGTGGAGATGTAAGGTAACTGGGAGGACTGTCCAGGCCCCCAGGAGCGCCTCTGGTGAATGTCGATCCTGTTGCTCCCTAGAAAAATCGCTCCACATAGAAGAGGGCAAGGAGGGCTGCCAGCTGAGTGCGTGACCGCGGGGGAGACCACTCACCTGCTCAGAGCCCCAGTTTCCACATGAGAAATTAGATCCATCCTGACGGTTTCTGGAAGTTAGAAACATGCAGTGGCAGTTGAAGGGCTTCTCAGTTCTGACCTCGGGACACACATGGACCCTTCCTTCGGGACTGCCTGTGCCATATCCACTGGCTTGGTCATCTGGGTTCATGGTTCACACCCACCTTTCCAGGCTGCGGTTCCCTCCTGTTCCAACAGATCCAACAGAAGGACCCCGTAGTGGAGGAGTGAGGGTGTACCTGGACACCAGCGCAAGATGGGAGAGGCCCTTGATTTCCCTGACACCAGTTTGGAGCAGAGGGCCTGGCAGGAAGGTTTTGTTTTTGCGCAGGGCCACAGAGCAAGGTAGGAGGGGCAACTTCAGATACTCTCAACGGGAACTCGTCATTCACACCAAACTGTGTTCTGACCTCCACCGCCATTCATTCCATTCATTCATTCATCCACTCAACAAATAAGGAGCAGCTGCGTTCCAGGCGTTGGTTGTGGCTGTGGCAGGGTGCAGGGAGCAGAAGGACGCGGTGAGACGGTGCATGCGCGCGCAATCAGACTTGGGTTAGCAGGGTGCATCTTTGCGGTCCCTAGACCAAGCCGCCTGCCCAGACCCTGTATCTCGGGCGCGTCCCGGACGCCGTGGATTGGCATCTGCCGCCCCCTGCCGGCGGCGCGCTGTACTGCGGACACTGAGCTCGCCCAAAGGGTGCACCGTGGGTGGAAGACCCTGACTCTGCTCTTCAAACCTCAAAGGGCAGTTTCTTCTCATTGATGAAGGGGCTGGCTGCTGTCTTAAGCATATAAAAAGGAGGGCCATGCCTCTGAGGAGTGAACCGGGTTGTCTCATAGATCCGCTTAGGTTTGATTCAGAGCATCTCCAGCGCTCCTGTCCCTGGTGCATTGTAGAGACAGGAGCTGGACGGGCCTGGGGACCTGCGGACCCAGTGTCCCCTGTCCATACCCTTACATATTTCACAGACGAGGAGGGACCGGGAAAAGGGCTTTGCACGTTCAGGGAGAGTTAGGGATAAGACTATGCATGGGGCCCTCATCCCCTGACTTTCCACCCAGGGCTCCTCCCATAACCCTGGAGTCCTCAAGGAAACCCTGGGACAGCCTGATGCTCCTCCTGGGAGGACTGAGCTGGGGACCAAGGCCGGGGTAGGGGTGTCCTTGTGTGGCTATGGTCCTTCCAGTCCCTGTGAGCTTGGCTATGACCCGAGTTAATGACCTTGAGAAAGTTCTGAATCCTTTAGGCAAATGTAAGTTGGGTTATAAGCTACAAGAGCAGAAAAACTAAAGGGAGGTGAGGAAGCAGGCTTTCTGGAGGGTCTGGCAAATGCAGAGCCCAGGCCTCTGTACGGCAGAGCCAGGCCCAGGTGAGTGGTGTGGTTTGCTGGTTCGGGTCCTGGATCTCCTCATGTGAACTCCACGTTTCCCTCTCCACATCTGGGAGGTGACCAGGCTGGGCCTGACCTTGTTTATTGGGCTAAGGGCACTGCCCCTTATTAAAATGCAAATTCCTCAGGAAGGCAAGACTTCGAATTATTAAGTTACTGGTAGAAAGTTTTAAATACATTTCTTCAAAAAGATGTGCTAAGGAGATTAGAAGAAGCTGGGAGACACGGGCTGATCAGCGATTATTGTCCCCAGGTAGCTGACTTGCGCATTTCAGGTGGGGTGGTGGAGGGTGGGCTCTGTGGGAACCACATGCTGGGTACAGGCTGCCGGGGAGGACCTGATATCTGGGAGCAGGTGACAAGGCCTCTCATCCTGACAAACAGTGGGAGGTGCATAGCTGAGGAGAGAGGAGGGAGTGAAGGGAGTGGGGCCAGGCCCAGTGTCCCAGGACTTTGTTAGGACAGGCAGCGGACTGTGTTTCCAGCTCCCCACAGCAGAACATGGCTGTTATTAATCTCTCCCTTTCCAAACAATGACATGGAGGCACACAGAGACTGAGGGGTAGGGTGAGTCAACTGCTCATTTTTGCCAGCTGGTGGGATAATTTCTCTTAAGAGAATGAACTAACTATGTTTAGGAGAGTAACTAAGAGGGTAGAAGGCATAGTCCAGAGGGCATGCGCTGGGCAGAGAGAACCCAGAAACAGTGAAGCAACCCTGCCAAAGAGTAGGGACTCTGCTGCCTGGGACAGAGGAGAAATCACGAGAGAGGGAGCCATGGAAGAGAGAGAGCCAGGCCCATGGCCTTGGTCAGCAGAAAAGGCTGTGGGACTTTCAGGTGTCCAAGTTTTACAATTGCTTTTAATTTATTTGTGCACATACCCACTTAGATACATCATTTCATTTAAATACACACATGTGGTCGCATAACATTTAAAAAACTTACTTATTTAAAATAATTTTTAGATAATAATTTCTTTTTTTCTTCCTTGCCTTCTTCTCCTCTCCCTGCTGCTTTTTGCTCCCAGGGTTACTCATGTCAAAAACATTGTGGATATCCCTTTCCAGTTTCCTATTGACTTGTATGTTACCTTACAGCATTTCTCCCCATTCAACTGTCCTTAGTAGAAATCCATAGGCTAACCTGGTACCGCCAATTCATAGTCTTTAATGGCTGAATAATAACCCACAGTGGGAATGTGCTACCATGATTGATCCGGCCATCTGCCTTCTAACGGGCGTTCACTTTCTTTCCAGGTTTTTGCCATTGCAATAACTTTGCATTCAATATCTCATGCATAAATATGCCTTTATCTACTGGTGCTGTTATTTCTTTGGGACAGTCCAAAATCTTGTGATACATGTTTAAACATATGTGCATTTTGGAAAGTTACAATCTCTAGCAGTAGAGCTTTCCAAAAAGGCTGTGTTACTCGCATTCCCACCAGCAATACCTGAGGGCACCATCTTCCTTGGGTTGCCACTCAGTGGATGTTATCACTTTTTGTATTTTTCCTAGTATAATTCATATAAAGTGATATTTCATTCTTTTAAAATGTTAATGTCCCTAGTAATTTTGAGCATCCCTTCACAGTTGTTAGCTGTTCAGATTTGCTCCTCTGGAAATTTCTTTTCTTATCCTTTCTCCATTTTGACTTTTCTTATCAATATGGTAGAGCTCTTATATATTATAGATATTAACTCTCTGTCATCTCATTACAAATATTTGTTCCCGATTTATCATGTGTTTATAATGTCTTTTGCCATATGAAAATCTGTTATTCTTTTGTGAAAATTTTTAGTTAGAAATAGTTACAGACTCATAGGAAATTGTAAAAGTAAATACAGAATCCTGTGTACCCTTCGCCTACCTGCCACATTTGTGATATCTTATGTAGCTAAGTCACTAATGTTACATCTGCACAACTATGGATAGCAGTACATTGTCACAACCAGAAAACTGATGTGGGTGCATTACTGTTAACTAGGCTATAGACCTTATTTAGTTTTTACTATTTTTGGGGGGACAGAGTCTCGCTGTGTTGCCCAGGCTGGAGTGCAGTGGCTCGATCTCGGCTTACTGCAACCTCTGCCTCCCAGGTTCAAGTGATTCTCCTGCCTCAGTCTCCCAAGTGGCTGGGATTACAGGCGCCTGCCACTGTGCCAGACTAATTTTTGTATTTTTAGTAAAGACGGGATTTTGTTATGTTGACCAGGCTGGTCTTGAACTCCTGACTTCAGGTGATCCGTCCACCTTGGCCTCCCAAAGTGCTGGGATTACAGGCGTGAGCCACCACACCCTACAAGTTTTCACCATTTTTTAAAAGCTGCAGTTGTGTGCATGGTGTGTGTGTGTGTGTATGTGTGTGTTTGCGTATGTGTAGTTCTCTGCAAACACAGAGAACTACAGTAGTTCTATGTAGTTTCATCATGAGTGTAAATTTATGTAACCACCCCCACAATCAAGATACAGCAGTGCCCATCACCACAAAACAGCTGGTGCTACCCTATCTGTTCATGCCTACACCTAACCACACTCCTCCTTTTTATCCCTTGGTTGCCGCTAATCTGCTCTCCATATCTATAGTATAGTTACTTTGAGAATGTTTTGTAAATGGAATGTTATGCTATGTGACCTTTTGATATTGTTTTTTTTCCCACCTCATCCATATGTAGTATATCACAGCCGACATTTTGTTTGTAAGGGGTTTTAATTGTAGGAAGGAGGACCCTGGGGGAATGAGGCTATTCCATCTTGGCTGGAACTGGAAACCAGTTTTTCATGTTTATGTACTCAAATATACACGTCTTTTATTTTACAGCTTCTGGCTTCCAGACTTGGTTAGGAAGTTCTCTATGACCGCTAAATAGTAGATGTAGTTTCTTAGATTTTTCTTGCATTTATTTATTATTTTGGTTTTTTTTTACATTTGAGTTTTTGCTCAAGTTGGATTTGTTTTTTTCTTTTTGAGATGGAGTTTCATTCTGTCGCCTAGGCTGGAGTGCAGTGGCACAATCTCAGTTCACTGCAACCTCCGCCTCCTGGATTCAAGCGATTCTCCTGCCTCAGCCTTTCAAGTATCTGGGACTATAGGCCTGCACCACCATGCCTGGCTAATTTTGTATTTTTAGTAGAGGCAGGGTTTCACCATGTTGGTTAGGCTGGTCTTGAACTCCTGACCTCAGGTGATCTGCCGGCCTCGGCCTCCCAAAGTGCTGGGATTACAGGTGTATGCCACTGTGCCTGGCCGGATTTTTTATCTAGTGTAAGATGGAGAGCCATTCAAAAATATGTTTATTTCTAAAATTATGTGCACTATAGTTGTGCTTCTCAGACTTTAACGTCTGCTTCTGAATAGCCCGAGGCTCCACATTTTTGAGAAGCTCCTTATAATCCTGCAGCTGCTGGTCCACAGGCTGCAGTTTGAGGAGCATGTTTTCATATAGTTTCTTGCCTTGGTCGCATGTTCTTCGTCTTTAATAAAAGTGTACTTATTGCTTATCATTGCTCTGTGCAAATGGTATTTTGAAGGAAAGAAAGTTTCAAGGAGAATGAACTTCAAGGTATCGCCCTTTTGGTAATCTCCTCTAGTTTCTTGGTTTTAAATCCATTTATATGCTATAATCTCCAATTTTTTAAATCCCCAGTCTGTATTTCTCCGTGGAACCATGGACTTGTACACTCAATTTCCTATGAGGCATCTCAACTTGGACTTCAAACAGTGCTCCACATCTCAGCTTGTCCCAAACGGAGTTCCAGGTCTTATCACTCCCTACAGTTGCTCCTGACTGTCTCTCCAACTTTACAAATGGTAGCCCTATTTTTCCAGGTAAGAAAGAAGCCGTGGTATCCACTGTGGTTCCCCTGTTATGCTCACAATCCATGCCCAGTCTATGAGCAAATGCGGGGCACTCAGCCTTAGCGCATGTCCAGAATCTGACCACTTCCCTGCTGCCACCCGACTAAGCCACCACTGGCTCTTACTGGCAACGTCCTCGGAAATTATTTCCAGCCTCTGCCTCAACAGTCAATGTAGACACTAAAGTGATCCTTTCATGTGTCATTGTTCTCAAAACCCTGCCATGGGTCCCCCATTACTCAGAGCAAAAGCCAAGGTCCTTTCCAGACCCTACAGGGACCCTGTTACTTCTCTAACCTTATCACCTTCATCTGTTCAAAGCACACTATCCAGACATCCAGGAGCAATTGTTTCAGTGTTTGGTCACCTGGCCTGTCCCCTCTTCTCTTTCAGTCTTTGCTCAAAGGTCACCTTTGTGGTTGGATTTTCCCTGGTGAGGAAGTCCAGCCTCCTCTCCCCACCCTGTTCTCTCCTCCATGTTCCCCTGTTTTCTCTACTGCAGTCATCACCCCCTGCAGTAGATTCCTAGGGCTGCTGTAACCAAGGGCCACAAACTGGGTATCTTCAGCAACAGAGGTTTATTGTCTCACAGTTTGGACGCCAGAAGTCTGACATCAGGGTGTTGCAGGATTGGTTCCTCTGAGGGTTGAGAGGGAGGGATGAGCTGCAGGCCCCTTTCTTTGGCTTGGAGATGGCCATCTTCTTTGTGTCTTCACCCATCTTTCCTGTACGTATACCTCTGTGTCCAGATTTCCTCTTATAATGATGCCAGTCATACTGCATTAGGGCTCACCCTGATGGCTTCATTGTAACTAGTTACCTCTGTCCAGACCCTATCTCCAAATAAAGTTGCATTCTGAGGTCCTGAGTATTAGGACTTCCACATCTGAATTTTGAGGGAGCATAATTTAACCTGTAACACCATCTCACATACTCTAGATTTTGGTTATTTTGTTTGTTTTCTGCCTCTACTTATCAGAATGTAGGCTGCATGAAAGAAGGCATTTTTGCATGTCTTATAGACTCTTTTGTCACCCAGACATAGGGAACAGAAAAGAAATGAAAGGAAAGTCACACAGATGTGATGAGTTGGAAATTCAGAAATATGGAGCTAGAACCAGGAGAACTTGGAGTCCAGGGGAGATGTAAATCCCTAGGATTCAGAGGAATCTTGCGAAGGCTTCTGTCTTCCTGCAGAATCTAGGGTGGGCATTTGAGGGAATGTTACCTCTATCTTAGGGGCAGTACCTAGCGCAGCTGGGATCTGAAGCTGATTCCCTGGGTCCGGAGCTTCCCTCCAACATGTTCTCAATTCTCTGGGTAAAGAGCTCTGTCTCTGTCTCTCTCTTTCGCTCCCCCCATCCAGTCGGAAACCCCACACGGGGAAGACTTGCACAACGCCTGTGAGAAAATGAAGGCATGAGTTTGTGTTTTGGGTAATTTTAGGTAAATCCCCTGCATCCCTTCCCTGGGGATCAAGATCAAACCTAAGCTTGGATGAAGTGTGCCACAGATGACAACAGGCAGGGCGTGGGGAAGAGGCTGGACAGCTCCGAGAGAAGGATCTGGAAATTCGGAGGCCCATCCTTGAGTGGGTGGCCAAGGGTGGCTCTGAGGACCTCGAGTAGTCGCGTGAGCAGTTTATTTCCCACCTGGTCAGAAGAGTGGGGCTCCCTCATTTCTGAAGTGGATTTATCTACGTTAGTAGACACTGAAAATTTAACATGCTGTTTGCAGAACATTTTATGTAACTGTATTGTTACAACAATAACAGATTAAATCTGTTAAAAAAATCCAGAATCCCACTATCCTAACAAATCAACCGTTCGTGTACATCTAAATATAGCGTGGTTGTAATTTTTTACTTCTGTTTGTCACTTATCAGCTTTTTAAACAAAATTTTGTTAAGCAGTCATCATAATTGTCCCTCTGGAGGGCTGTGCCAGGTCCGTTCGTGTTGACATATCATGACGTCGCCGCGTCCTCACTGGACGTTTCACTACAGCACATTGTCATGAAAGTGAAGGCCATCAGCAACATACATGTATCTTCATGGATTCAGCCTTTCCCTTTGGGGAGGACTATTGATTTATGCAAACTGTCTAGCAATGAAATTACTGAGAAGACTTTACGGCTATTTAAGCATTACTGGCAAATTATTTTCCCTAATTGTTTTTTAAGAACATTACTATTATGGTTAATGTGCAATTAGGGTTGTTCCACCATATCCTTGCCAAGTGTCAAGTGCTTGCTTTCTGCAAACCGTCTGTTGGAGGCTCTCCTCCCACACGGTCTGCAGCCAAATGGGGATGACACTGGGCTGGGTGCTCTGAGCCAGTTCTGGTATCTGCTCTGTACCTGTTTCCCCACCAGAAAGGTGCTGCTGCCTTAGGACTCCATCCCGCTTCTTCCAAGGCCACTAATATCAAGTAGTGATTTCACTGCAGCCACTGTTTTTCTGACCATGCAACTCTAATCAACTGCTAAGATAAAAAACATTTCTCCATTCCTCTAGTCTGAGGAAAGTAACAGTTTATGCCTCCTTTGGTCTCTCCTGATTTCGTCTTGGTGCTTGGAGTTTGCGGGGGAACACTCAGCTTGTCTTTGATGTCTGTTCAGGTGCTTTCTCAATGGGAATTTTTTGTTCTTTATCTTTTAAGGAATTTCAAGAGCTTGACAAAAATTATCTGAGAGTAAAATGTGTGTTCCTAGATTGGAAGCAGAGAAAAAAAGTCACAGTATCACCATATCATTTTAGCATCCATTGGTGTCATTGAAGGGCAAGAAAATGAACTTTGATGAGAAAGAAGTAGTTATCCTGGTTAATAACTGACTTGGGGCACTAGACTCCTCTGCTGCTGAGAAGTGGTCCCAGTTCCAGGGCTGGGTATTTGAAATCCTGAGCTGGACTCTGACATCTTGGTCATCCACCCTCCATGGCCATGCCTGTCTCCCAGGGCTGTCTGTCAGGGCTCCCTGAAGTCCTTTTCTCCAGGAACACAGACCCATACCTGTTCCCCATCACTGACATGACATAGTGTCTGGGACTCTCACTGCCTCTGTCACTTGTCTAGGAAGTGGCTGATTGAAGCCTCTCCTCAGGAGTGTCTCCTGGAAGAGAGAATATGGAGCCTGCGCAGCTCAGGACGTCACCCTCCAGACTGAATTTCTCTGGCCTCCACACATCCAGTACACATCTCCCTTGGGGGCTGTGGTGGTGACTTGTATGTGTCAACTTGACCAGGCCATCGAGTGCCCAGACATTTGGTCTATGATTAGGTTGGGTGTTTTAGATGTGATTCAAGTTGACACTGGTGGACTGCAGGCAGCAGATTCCCTCCCTAATGTGAATGGAGGCCTGAATGGAACAAAATGGTGGCTTCTACCCGGAGCAAGAGAATTCTTCCTGTGTGATGGCCTTCAAACCGAAAGGTCGGCTTCTTTCTGCCTTCAGACTTGAATAGAAACATCAACTCTTCCCGATTCTCAAGCCTGCTGACTTTCAGACTGGAGCTTACATCACTGGCTTCTCTGGGTCTCCGGACTGCCCCAACCCGCAAAGCTTAGAACTTCTCAGCCACCATAATCACGTGAGCCAATTTATCTATCTATCTATCTATCTATCTATCTATCTATCTATCTATCTATCTAATCTATCTATCTCTCTCTCTCTCTCTCTCTCTCTCTATCTATCTATCTATCATCGGTCTCTATCATGTATCTATTTATCTATCTATTAATCTGTCTCTATTATCTATCATCTATTATCTATCACCATCTATCTATATCTATTCTATCTATCTATCTATCTATCTATCATCTATCTATCTATTTCTGTCTGTCTGTCTATCCATCCATCCATCTATCCATCCTGTTGGTTCTATATCTCTGTGTTAGGAGACCCCTAACACAGAGGCCGTTCTTCTCATGTTGACAGTGTCTGCTTCTAGGGAGTCACTGTGAACAGTATTGCAGCTTATTGTTTGCTTAGTTAGGTCCCAAAACTGGCCCCCAGCCCTTTTGAGGATTGGGGGGCAGTATATACCTGTGGTAGGAGCAAGTACATATGGGCTGGCCAACTCCTGAGTGGGCAAAGTGTCTGAGTGGCAGGTGGCTGCTCTGAAGGAAAACAGGGCCAGGAAATTTGGGAAGGAACAGACTCAGTGATGCCCCAGGGGCAGGGGCAGAGTTGAGAGCAGGAGTGGACCATGGCCAACCAAACCCCCCAAACTCACAGCAAAACATTAAGACAAATGAAAGATTCAACTAGAGGGTGCCAATGTCTACCCAGGAGGAGATGTGAGAAAGACTAATGAGGAACAATACTCAAAGAAATGATGAGTAATAACAATACACTAGAATCTGTCAAGAGACACTGAGCCTCCTCCTGAAAAAACCGCAGAGTGTCAGGGGCGATACATAAGAAAACACCACGTGCACACATCTCACTGAGATGGGAGACCATGGAATCGAGGAGAAGGCTCTAGAAGCCTCTAGTGAAAAACATCTTCCACCTTTAGAGGAACAAGAGATTCCTCCCAACATTTTACTTCCCAAAACCAAAGCTGAAGGAGTGTTTTCTTCAAATGTTGATGGAAATGAACTTTGAACCTATAATTTTATATCAGATAAATTTTCATTTATAACTTAGAAAATTATTATCACTATTATTTTCACTATGTTGCCCAGGCTGGTCTCAAACTCCTGGGCTTGAGTGATTTCCCTGCCTCAGCCTCCCAAGAAGCTGAGAGCACAGGCGTATGCCACCACACCTGGCTAAATTTTTATTTATGTATGACAGCAAAATTAAAATGTTTTCAGGAATATAAGAACTTAGATGATTTACTGCCCTGAGGGCCTCTGGGGCAACCCTTGGGCAAGAGGGAGCAAGTTGGAAGACATTTATTCCATTCATTGATTCAAACATTTTCGAGTACTTAGCATTGTGAGACATTCTATTAGGTGCTAAAGATAAATCAGTGAACAAAGCAGACAAAATACTTTGCCCCGTTGAGTTTACATCCTGGGGTAGGAAAAGACGGTAAACATCGTAAGTGAGCCAAACTGTGTGCCAGCTGGGGAGAAGCCATAGGGGAAACAAATAGGGAAGGGTAAGTGTTGGGTGAGCCTGTGTTTTGGGCAGGGACCACGTAGAGACCTGGGACAGAACATTCCAGGAGGCCAGTGCAAAAGGAAAGCAGGAAAAACAAATGAAAAGAAAGCATGCCGTGAAGCTGCCACCTCTGTGGTGCCTTAAAATACAGCCTGACCCGTAGATAGTGGCAACCCCTGTTCAGGATTCGAAACCTTTGCCTTAGAAGGCCCTGGTGTTAAGTGCAGAGGGCAGAGGAGAGTTGAATTCTGAATGCCTCAGTGCTGAACCACTGTCTGGCCTCTACAGAGTCCGGGGCATGCCCAGGATTGGAAGTTGGGGTCCATAGGAACTGGGGTGGGATAGGTGAGAGTTCCCAAAGGACCCAAGTCACCTTCACTACTGAAGGTCAGCCGTGAGGTGGACAATTCTCTCCAAGTCTCCCAGGTAGGATGCAAACACCAGCAGTGCTCTCTTCATAGAGGTTTGTGAGAATTAAACCATAAAATACCAGCAGAGTCCGACACCTGGGAAATAATAAGAGATGTGTATTCTCATCATTGTTGTGTGGGGTCAGAGGCTGCCTGGGTCTGCCTTTCAGCTTCCTTGACCAGGGATGCTGGGGAGGTTGGTTAACCCCAGTTCCTTCATTGTAAGTGGGTTAATGCTAGTGCTCACCCAGGAGGATTGCTTTTTGGATTAAGCGATTTAATACCTGCAGACGTGAGTAGAGCCTGGCACAGGATGAAAGCAGTTTTGGTGGATTTTGTTATTATGAGCAGGGCAGGGCCTGTGTCAGATTCGTTTTTGTATCCACAACTTTAGAACTGACCTGGGGGCTAAAGTGATGCTCAGTGAAGTTTTTCTGAATGGATTTGTATCAAATAGAAATCGATCCAAAGCTGGGCCAGCAGTGGACACATTATTTTTGCCTACCCAAAGAACCTCCCCAGTTTCGAGACTGGCCCTGTCTTTTTGGGAAGCATCCTGCTTCCTGCTTTGCTCCCCTGTCTTTCTTACAGAAGCCGCCATATTCCTTCTTGACCCTACTGGCTGCCTGGTCACAGCTGGTTAGCCCAGCTGGGCACGTGACCCAGCTGGAGGCTCTCCTTCCAGTCCTTCTCCTTACCATTTTTATATCATCTTTTCTTTTTTTTTTCTTTAAGAGACAGGGTCTCGCTGTGTTGCCCAGGCTGGACTCAAACTCCTGGGCTCAAGCGATCCTCCCACCTCAGCCTCCTGAGTATCTGGGACTACAGGCATGAGCCATTCCACCTGGCTTACGTTCTTTAAATTATATTTTATATTTCATCAAAGTAATACATGTACATGATTTGAAAGGTCAAATACTCTAGACTTTAACTAAAACCAGCAGTCATCTGCTTTATCTGTACCCATTCCAAATTCTTATTCCTCCGTGGCAATCACTTTCAACTTTTTGAGGACTTACCTGTCCTTTATCTCCCTGTTCCTAAACAATAAATTTCTTTTGCAGTGTTTGGTTTCCTAGGTTGGATGTTATCTGCTATCTCTGTGTTGGAGGTGAAGATTTAGGTCTCTTGCATAACTTCACATGCATAACTCATACTTCCCCTGGTTCCACAATGCTGATACAGTTTTATCACAGAATTTAGAATAATAGCTAGTTGATACGGTTAGGCTTTGTGTCCCCACCCAAATCTCATCTTGAATTGTAATCCCCAGTTGTTGAGGGAAGAACCTGGTGGGAAGTGACTGGATCATGGGGGCAGTTTCCCCCGCTGCTGTTCTCATGATAGTGAGTGAGTTCTCACGAAAGCTGATGGTTTCATAAGTGCTTGGCAAGTTCTTCCTTTGCTCACTCTTCTCTCTCCTGCCACCTTGTGAAGAAGGTCCTTGCTTCCTCTTTGCCTTCCACCACAATTGTAAGTTTCCTGAGGTCTCCCCAGCCATGCAGAACTGTGAGCCAATTAAACTTCTTTCCTTTCTAAATTACCCAGTCTTTGATATTTCTTTATAGCAGTGTGAAAACAGGCTAATACACTAGTGATTACATTTTCTAGTAGGCAAACATTGTTTGCAGCTCTGACATGTAGAGTACTGTAATTTTATTTTTGTTTTTGTACAAGTTTTCATTTCCAGAAGTCAGTAATTCCCTTGCTATTGTGTTTACACAGATTCCTGGGTACTCAGAGCAGAGACTGTTAAATATGTACCAACCACATCTGTCCTCTTCTTCTGGGCATATGGCTTGACTGCATTTCCTAGCCTTTCTTGCAGGTAAATGTGACTGTGTAACAAACTCTTTTCCAGTGAAATGTGAGCAGAAGTGATGAGGGACACTTCCAAGCCAAGGTGTTCGTAGTGGCATGATTTATTTAGTCTCTGCTCTAACTTCCCACCGGCAACATGCTAGATGTGGCCCAGACCTTGTTTTGGCAATGATGAAGGCCTTGGCAGCAGAACACAGCTCAGGGGAAGCTATGTCACTACTGTTTCCATCCTGCCAACCTGGAATGCTCAACTTGACCTGTTATATGAGAGAGAAATGCATTTTTTCACTCTTTGAGGTTCTGCATCTTGGGGTCTTTTTGTTACAGCAGCTTAGCTTCACCTTCACAAAAGTTAGTTCCTTGAAGCAGGAAGGTGCCATAACTGAAGTGATTAATGTGTGATTGTGGCATAGCAGTCTGGTGGTTGTTGGTGAGCAAACATATTGCAGTCTGGAAAGCTAATGCAATCTGCATTAGTCAGGGTTTTCCAGAGAAACAGAATCAACAGCATGTGTACATATAGAGGGGATTTATTTTAAAGAATTGGCTCACATCATTGTGGAGGGTTGATGCATCCAAAATCTGATGGAGGAGGCCGGCAGGGTGGGGACCCAGGGAAGAGCGCACGCTACAGTTCAAGTCCAAAAGCCATCTGCTGCTGAACTCCCTCTTGCTGGAGGGAGGTCAGTCGTTTGTTCTCTTTAGGCCTTCAGCTGGTTGGATGAGGCCCACTCCCATGAGATGTCAATCTGCTTTGGCCAAAGTCTGCAGATTTAATGTTAATTGCATCCAAAGACACCCTCGCAGAAACATCTGCATAATGTTTGACCACATATCTGGGCACTGTGGCCTGGCCAATTTGACACATGAAATTAACCATCACACTAGCACTAATTCCTCTTGAACTGAAAAATCTCTCCTCAGTACGTTCAAAACACAGAAGGTTTTGTGGCAGATATTGCCAGTCATGGAGGCGTCTCATCTGGAGGTCTCTGCCTTCCAGCTCCCGTGTAGAGTGGCTGCTCTCTAGGCCTTCTGAAAACTGCCTTCCTGGGACTTCTGTCTTCCAGTATCCTGGGAAATTCCTTAGCCTCTTCCTTGGATTTGCGCCTTGATTCATGCAACTTCCATCTTCTTTTTTGGTTTATTTTCTTATTTTTGGTGATTTGCCGAGAAAGTTTTGAAAATATTTTCTGCTAGTTTGCGGCTTTAAAAAAAAATTCTCTTCATAATGTCTTTACAAGAGCAGTTTTTAATTTTCGTGAAGATCAATTTATCAGTTTTTGCTTTTATAGATCATGCCTATGCCGTGTCTAAGTAATTTTTGCCTAATCCCAAATCAAAAAGATTTGTTCTTGTATTTTCTTGTAGAATTACAATAGTTTTAGGCTTTACATTTATGTCTGTGGTTAACTTTAAGTTCATTTTGTATATGGTGTAACCCATGAATTAAAGTTTCTTTCCTCCCGTCTTCCCTTCCTTTCTTTCTCCCTTCCTCCCTTCCTCCCTTCCTTCCTTTGCATGTGTGTTACCTGTGAAATCTCCAGTTATTTCAGATCTATTTTTAAAAAAGACTTTCTGTTCTCCATTCCCATCTGAATGCCTCTCATTTCTTGCCTTTTTGCACTCTCCAGAACCTCCCATACTATGATGCATAGAAGTGGTGAGAGTGGAATTCTTATCTTGTTCCTGGTCTTAGGGGAAGCATTTGGTCTTTTATCAGTATGATGTTAGCTGTGGGTTGTTTGTACATGCCCTTTATAAGGTTGAGGAAGTTCCCTTCTAGTTCTAGTTTGCTGAGAATCTTTAGCAGGAATCAATGCTGGATTTTGTCAGATGTTTTTCAGCATGCAATGAGATGACCATATGGATTTTTCTTTCTATCTAATAATATGGTGAATTACATTGCTTGATTTTTCTAATTTTAAACCAAACTTCCATTGAGCCTAAATTGGTTATGATTTATTATCTTTTTATATGTTGTTAATTTCAATTTGCTAAAATTTTAAGGATTTTTCTGCTTATGTGAATGAAATATATTGTAATTTTCCTTTTTTGGAATGTGTATGTGGGGTGTTCATATCAGAATAATTCTGGTCTTTCATAATGGCTTAGAAAATGTTCTTTACTCTTCATTTTTCTGGCAAAGTTCATGTAGAATTGGTTTAATTTCTTCTTTAAATATTTGATAAAATTTCCTAATGGAGCTACCCGGGCCTGGGGTTTTCTTCTTGGGCTGTTTTTAAACTACACAAATCAATTTCATTAATAGATGATAGGGCTATTTGGTTTCTTTCTTCTTGAGTGAGTGTGTGTACTTTGTGTCCTCTGAGGAACTTGTTGAGTTTGTCTAAGTTGCCAAAATTATTAGCATGATTTATTTATAGTATTCCCTTATTATACTCTTAATATCTGTATTACTTGAAGTGGTACCACCTCTCTAACTCCTGATGATAGTGACTTGTTTCTTCTTTTCCGTTTTTGACCAACTTGGCTAGAGGCTTATTAATTATACTGATATTTTCAAAGAACCAGCTTTTGATTTCATTCACTTTCTCTATAGCCATTCTGTTTTCTATTTCATTGTTTTTCACTCTGATCTATATGATTTTTCCCCCTTGTACTTAGATTTCTATTTGCTTTCCTTTTTTAAATTTTCTTAAGATGCATGCTGAAATCATTGATTTGAGGCATTCTTTTCTAATGTAGACATTTAATGCTATAAATTTCTCTTTAAACACTGCTTGGGCTGCATCCTACAAGTGTTGATGTGTTGTTATATTTTATTTTAGCTCAAAATATTTTCCAATTTCTCCTTTGATTTTCTCTTTGATCAATGTGTTGTTTAGAAACAGGTTTTTAGTTACTAAAAATTTGGGAAGTTTTCTAGCTCCCTTTCTATTATTGATTTCCAATTTAATTTTATTTTATAGCCTAAGAACATATTTTATGATATAGTCCTCTTAAATTTATTAGGGTTGGGAGTGGTAGTTCATACCTGTAATCTCAGCACTTTGGGAGGCCAAGATATGAGGACTGCTTGAGGTCAGGAGTTTAAGGCCAGGCTGGTCAACATATTGAGGCTCTGTCTCTATAAAAAAATAAAAAAATAAGCTGGGTGTGGTGATGTGTGCCTGTAGTCCCAGCTACTCAGAAGGCTGAGGCAGTAGGATTGTTTGAGCCTAGAAGTTCGAGGCTGCAGTGAACCATGATCATGCCACTGCACTCCAGCCTTGGTGACAGAGTGAAATCTTATATCAAAAATACAATAAATAAGTAAATAAATAATTTATTAAGTCTTGTTTCATGGCTCTGAATATGGTTGATCTTGGTAAATATTCCATATGCATTTGAAAAGAATGTGTATTCTGCTGCTGTTGAGTTGTGTGTTCTGCAAATGTCATTTGGGTCAAGTTAATTGATGCTGTTGTGCATATCTCTAATGTCCTTACTGATGATTTGTTTACATACTCTATCAGTTATTAAGAGAGTGATTTTGACATCTCTGAGTCTACCTGTAGATTTGTCTATATTTACTTGCCTGTATCCAGTTTTGCTTCTTGCATTTTGAAGTTCTGTTTTTATGTACATAAGCATTTAGGATTATTGTTATGTCTTCTTGATTAATTGACACCTGTATCTTTATAATAAGATTCTCTTTATCCCTTGTAATAGTCTTCGCTCTGAAATCAACTCTGTCAGGTATTAATATGCTATCACTCTCATTTTTCCAGCTTTATTGAGGTATAACGGACGTAGTTGGTTTCTTTTGATTAGTGTTAGCATAGTATACTTTTTCCCATTCGTCACATTTAACTTACTTGTGTCTTTAAAGTAAATTTCCAAAACAAAATAAAACAAAACAGTAAATTTCCCATAGGCAGTATTATATGCTTACCCTTTTTTTTTTTTTTTTTTTTTTTTTTTTACCATGCTGGACAATATCTAACTTTTAAATGGATTTTTGGACCGTTTTCACTTAACATGATAATTGACATAGTTGGATTTAACTGTACCATCTTACTATTTGTTTTCTATTTGTCCCATCTGTTCTTTGTTCCCTTTTCCTTGTTTCTCTATCTACTTTTGGATTTATTGAACAGTTAAAAATAATTCCTTATCATTTACTTTGTTGTATTATTAGCTAATTTTTTTTGTTGTAATATTTTAGTGATTTCCTTAGAGTTTATGATATATATCTTTTACTTATCAGAGTCTACCTTTGAGTGACATGATACAACTTTATATGCAGTAAAAGGACTTAAAATAGTATCCTTCCATTTCTTTCTTTTTGTTCTTTGTGCTATTGTTGTAATATATTTTACATATTTTAATACATCATGTATGTTCTATAGATGTTATCAATTCTGCAATATATTATTATGATTGCTCTAAACATTTGATTATCTTTTGTAAAGGTTTACTTTTTAAATTCTTTTTATTTACTAATTTCGTTACTCTTTCTGCTGTTCTCTATTCTTTTGGGTGGGTATAGATTTCCATCTCTCGAGATTTTTCTTTTGTTTGCATCTCTCATAGTGCAGACCTGCTGGAGATAAATTCTTTTGACTGTTATATGGCTGAAAATGTCTTTTTTTTGTTACCTTCTTTTGAAAGGTATTCTCTTTGAGTAAAGAATTCCAGGTTGACAGTGATATTTCTTTGCATTTTAAAGATGTCTTCAGGGTTGCATGAGAAGTCTGCTCTCATCTTTGTCTTCACTCCTTTCTGTTTAATGGGTCTTACTTCTCTAATGACTTTTAACATTTCCCTTTTATCAGTGGTTTTGAGCAATATGATATGACATGACTTGATGCCGTGTTTGTCTTGAACCTCTTTAATCTGTGGGTTTATATTTTTGTAATAATGAGTTTTAGGAAGGCTGACCTTGATGTGTCATGGGAATATGGGTTTTAGGAAGACTGCTCTGGACTTGTCATGGAGAATGGGTTTAGGAAGCTGTGGACAGTCATGGGAGAACAGGTTTTAGGGGGACTAATTTGGATGGTCATGGGAAGATGAGTTTAGGAAGGAAGTTCTGGATGTGTCATGGGAGGACTTTGAGAAGAGTGACTCTGAGGAGGCTGTATGGGATTTCCACTGACCTAGGACAGAGTTAACTATAGGTGTTTAGGGACAGCCTGTCACTCACATTCTGTTTCTATTTCAGCTTTTACCTCCCCAGAGGGGCTCCTCTGACACCCCAGGCCACTTTTCTCATATGCTTCCATTGCACTGGGCAGTTCTCTTGTCTAGTATCTTCCATTGTTTAATGACCTTAAGTACTTGTCTAGTATGGATCTCCCACTGGACTCTCAAGCTCCATGAGAACCCCAATACTCTGTGTGGCAGAGTAGCTAGTCAAGGTCTGTTGAGTGAGTGAAAGAGTGAATAAGTGAATGAACTGCACTCCATTGCTTCCCACCCTTTCTAGTTCTCAGCTCAGTATTTCATTTATGACTCCACATCCTACTAAAGTGAGGTATCTGGACACAAAGAAAGAGTTGAAAAATTCACCAGAAGCTGCTCCCAGGAGGCTGCGAGGAGAGGGAAGTGCAGGATGTGCCACTGGAGGGACCTGTTGGTTGGGGTGTCTTGGGTTGGGCTCATGCACCATCAGTGGCTTAATAATGTGCTACAACTCAGCCCTGTGAGCATCACGCCTCACCGTGAAGTGTTGCCTCGACTAACAACACTTTGTGAAAATTGAACATTTGGTTGTGTGGGGTGTAGGAAGATGAGAAAACTAATTATAGTTTCTTTGGGGGGGCCCGCAGCAGTTGGAGTCATGGTTACGATTCTAGTCTATGTGGGATTTGCTTCATTCTCTTTTTTTATTTCTACACTTGGTGTGACAATAGATTTACATAATGGACATTTGTCAAGGGTTTCAAGTCACAGCTTTTATAGGCTTCCATCTTTTTTTGAAAGAAGACAGATTTTCAGAGTGGTTTGAATTTCATGACAATGTGGGCCGGCCACATGGACAATTGGTCTGTTGTGAGGAACTGGAGCTCATTTATGTATCATTGTTTGGAAGTTCTGAAATAGCACCAGGACCAATGATGCTGAAATTCCTTAACAATCTAAATTATCCTGCTGTTCATTTGCTTAGATCAATTTGCCTTTAAAATTCATTATAGTACAAAAGCTATGCAAGGAGAAATGGGTTAAAAGGCTTGAATTTTCAAGCCAAGGTTCTGCTATATAAAAATAATGATGAAACTCCCAGCCTGAACAAGATGGCACAGGCTCATTTCTCTCTGCCAGTCCCTGCCAAGTCCAGAATCAACCCTGGAAATAAAACAAGAGTGCCAGAGGGGAACTCTGAAAGGTGGAAGGAGGGAAGCGGCCTGGTTTGGGACCAAGAACTGAAAAGCAGTGCAATAATGGGGGTCTTATACCCCTCCATCCAACAGACGAAGGTGACAGAAGGTGGCCCAGGTGGCCATGTCCATCCCCTAGATTGAAAGAGAGATCTTATCATCAAAGGAGGTGAGAGGCACAAGAGGGACTGGTCAGGGACCCCGCTAGTCATAAGCAGCCAGCAGGGAAGTGCTTTCCTTCCTTCTGGATCCTAGATGCCCCTTCCGACCAGGAAGTACTGAGCAGCTGGGCAACACTCAGATGGAATCCTGACACAGGTGGTCTGGCCTGGAAGCCCCTTTGTTGCTGTAGGAGTGAGATTCTATGCCCCTTCAGAGATACTGGAAAGAGATCTAGCAATATATACTATAGCTATAGAGTAATCCTGGGTAAGTGTTAGGTATAAATTGCTACAGTAATCAATACAGTGTAGTGTTGGGGAATGACAGACACACAAATCCATGGTGCAAAACAGAGAATCCAGAAATAGACCGACAGAAATGAGCCTAACTGATTTTTAACAAAGATTCAAAAACCTTTTAATGCAGGAAAGCAGTCTTTACAACAAATGGTACTGGCACAATTGGACATCCATGGACAAAACAAATAAGCAAAAAAAAAAAAAAAAAAAAAGGAAACAAAAAAGAACTTCAACCTGAACTTTGCATCTTACACAAAAGTTAACTCCAAATGGATCATGGGTTAGTATAAAATGTCAAACAATATACCTTTTAGGAGGAGAAAACAGAAAACATTTAAGATCTGGGACTATTTCTTAGATTTAATACCAAAAGCATGATCCATCAAAGGGCATTTTGATGGATAAATTGGATTTTGTCAAAATTAAAAATTTTTGCTCTGCAAAAAGCCATGAGAAGAGGATAAAAAGACCAGCTATAGACTGGGAGAAAATATTGCAAACCACATGTTTGACAAAGAACCGGTATCTAGAATATATACATTCTCAAAACTCAACAGTAAAGAAACAGATGATTCAACTACAAAATGCACAGAAGCTGTGAACATTTTTCTGAAGAACATGTAGAGATGGCAAATAAGCACAGGAGACAGTGTTCGACATTATTAGCCATCAAGTAAATGCAAACGAAAATCACAATGATCTATTACTACACGAGTGTCACCATGGCTAAAATAAAAAATAGTGATGACACCAAATGTTGGCCAGGATGTGGAGAAACTGGATCCCTCATTTCTTGCTGGTGAGAATGTAAAATGGCACAGCCACTCTGGAAAACAGTTTGTCAATCTCTTAAAAAAACTAAGTATGCCAACTACCATGCAACCCAGTAGTCATACCTGTGGGCATTTATCTCAGATAAATGAAAATTACGTTTAAGCAAAAATGTGTACCTGAATATTCAAAGACATTTCATTGGTGAAATGAAAACAGCTGAGGTGTCCTTCAACAGGTGAATGGTTAAATAAAATGGAGTATATTCATACCGTGGGATACTGCTCAGGAACAAAAGGAAACAAACTGTGGATCCAGGCAACTTGTTGAAGTTCCAAGAATTATGTAGAGTGAAAAAAGCCAATCCCAAAAGGTTACATACTGTATGATTCCATGTACACAATGTTCTTGCAATGACAACATTTTAGAAATGGAGAGTGGATTATTGGATAACAGGCTTAGGGGTAGAGTGGTGGAGCTGGGAGGGAAGGGTGGGTAGTTATAGAAGGGGAACACAAGGATGCTTGTGGAGATGCATTGTTCTGTGCCTTCACTGTGGTGGTGAATACGTGTGACAAAATTGTATAGAACTAAACATACACACACTAATGAGTACAGGTAACATTGGGGAATTCTGAAAAAGATTAGTCAGCTATGTCAATATCAGTATTAATATTCTGATGGTGAAATTGTACTGTCATTTTCGCAAGTAATACCATTAGGAGAAATTGAGTGAAAGGTATGTGGGATCTCTCTGTATTATTTCTTGCAACTGCATCTGAATCTACAAATTTTCTCAATAAAAATTTCATGTAAGAAAATAAGTGACAAGGCCTGAGTGGCATATCCAGATCCATGAGCATAGTTGGAGGATCTCAAACATGCTTACAATGAAAGCGGGATTTCCAAAATAAAAAACTAAATTGTAGTTAATATTTGTTTAGCACAAAAGACACCCCAGGCACTAAGTGTTGTACATACATAACCTTATTTCATCTGCATCATGTTTGTCTTTTCAGGATTTTCTCTCATTAGAGAAACTATGCCTCAATTTCCATGATAGCGAAAGGGTGACAATGTCTCTTATAGGGTTGATATGAGGTGTTAAATAGATCTCAACATACGAAATGCAGAAACCAGACCCTGACACATAGATGGTATGCATACCAAACTCAATATCAGTACAGGAATTTTTGTATTGATCATAATACAAAATACTTTTTTTCCAGATCATAATATTTTTTTCCAGATCCTTCTTTGCCTGATTCTTTGAGATGTACACAAACGTACTCTAGACCAAGTCGTTCCAGAATAGGCAGAGTGTGGTGACAGATAAAACTTCAGTGTGTGAGAGAGGCAAACTTATTTGTGCTCAAATAATGACAAATTAAGTGTCTGAAAGAAACAATTGTATGTGTTAAGAATCTTGGCAAAGTTTATTCAGTAGTGATGGAATATTCATATCATGATTTTAAAAATAAACTTTTAACTTTAGAATAGTTTTAGACTTACAGAGATACTGTAAAAATAATGCAGAGAGGCCCCAGATGCCCTGTGCCCAGTTTCCCTTGTTGTTAATACTTCACATCACTGTAAATTAGTGATTAGTGATCAATTAGTACCAATGAATAGACTGATATTGATGCACTGTTATTAATGAAAATTCATACTTTATTGGATTTCCTTAGTTTTTTTTTTTCTTTTTTTGAGACAGATATCACTCTGTCACCTAGGCTGGAGTGCAATGGCACAGTCTCGTCTCACTGCAACCTCTGCCTCCCAGATTGAAGTGATTCTCCTGCCTCAGCCTCCTGAGTAGCTGGGATTAACAGGTGCCTGCCATGATGCCCAGCTAATTTTTTTTGTATTTTTAGTAGAGACAGAGTTTCACCATATTGACCACTTGAACTGCTGACCTCAAGTGATCCACCCACCTTGGCCTCCCAAAGTGCTGGGATTACAGGCATGAGCCACTGTGCCCTGCCCTGAGTTTCTTCTTAATGCTCTTTTGTTGTCCGGGGATCCCATCTAGGACACCACATTCCATCAGCATCCTATCTCCTCAGGACCCTCTTGACTGTGACAATTTCCTCAGATCTTTCATGTCTTTGATGACTTTGACTATATTGAGAAGTATTGTCAGGTGTATTGTAGAATATCCTTCAACTGGGGTTTGTTTGATGTTTTTCTAATGGTTAGACTCAGGTTATGAGGTTTTGGAAAGAAGGCTACAGAGGAGAAAGAAGTACCATTATCTTCATATGATATCAGGGGTGCCTGCTGTCACCATGGCTTATCGTTGATGTTGACCTTGATCACCTGGCTAGGCAGTGTTTGCCAGTCTTCCCACTGTAAAGTTACTTTCTGTTTCCCCTTTGCAGACTGTATGTACCCTTTGGAAGGAAATCACTGTACACAATGAGCACTTAAGGGTCAGAGACTTACCTTCCTTCCAGCTCCTTGAGGGAAGGGTATCCATAATAAACTATTTGGGATTTTTTTGGTACAGGAGATATGTCTGTTCTACCTTGCATTAGTCAGAATTCTCCAGAGAAACAGAAACAATGGGGGGGGGGGTGGGGGGGAGAGAGAGAGAGAGAGAGAGAGAGAGAGAGAGAGAGATTATGAGAGATTGGCCCACATGCGTATGGAGGCCAAGAAATCCCATGATCTACTCTCTGCAAGCTGGAGACCCAGAGGGGATAATGGTGTAATTCATTCCAAGTCTGCAAGCCTGAGAACCAGGAGCTCCAATGTCTGAGGACAGGAGAAAATGAATGTCTTAACTCAAAAAGAGAGAGAGAATTCAACCTTGTTTCATCTTTTTGTTGTATTTGGGCCCTCAGTGGTTTGGATGATGCTCACCTGCATTGGTGAAGGTGGATCTTCTTTGTTCAGTCTACTGATTCAAATGCTAATCTCTTCGAGAAACACCCTCATAGACACACCCAGAAATAATGTTTCTCTAGCTATCTGGGCATCCCTTATTCCAGTCAAGTGGGCACATATTCAGACTCCCCGTTCTGTTTAAAAAGGTTGACATATAAAATTAACCATTGTAGGCTGGGCACAGTGGCTCATGCCTGTAATCCCAGCAATTTGGGAGGTTGAGGCAGGCGGATCACTTGAGGTCGGGAGTTCCACACTAGCCTGGAGAACCTGGCGAAATGCCGTCTGTACTAAAAATACAAAAATTAGCCAGACGTGGTAGTGTGCGCCTGTAGTCCCAGCTACTCGGGAGGCTGAGGCACGAGAATCACTTGAACCAGGGAGGTGGAAGTTGCAGTGAGCTGATCACACTACTTCACTCCAGCCTGGGTGACAGAGTGAGACTCTGTTTCAAACAAAAAAGAAAAAAATTAACCATTGCATCCCTCTTCATTTATCCAGTCATTTATCTAAATCATTGTAGCTTTATGGATATTTATTTTATATTTTGAATTATAGTCCAATACTAGTTTCTGAATTTTCTTGCTCAAATGGTCCCAGATTTGAAATTTGCAAACTTTCAGTTGCTTCCTATGTCCCTTTGATATGCTCTCATCACTTGCTTTTGGTTTGTTTTTAGCATTTTCTTACTTTCTTGCACTACAAAATGCTCCAGGTTCATCTCGTATATTCTTTTCCCAGACCTAGAATCAGCCAATTCTTCAAGAGGTCCTGGTTTGTTTTATTGGAGAATAGTATTTGAATCCAAGATGTGGGCATTGGTGTGCTTGATGCTATTAGGGTGTCGTTGCTTCTAGGCTGTGCAGGCACACAGCTCTATAAATGTATCTAATATTTGTTCATATATGTCTATGTTCATCCATCTGCAGGGACATTTGTATTTTAGGCTAAAGGTGAGTTCACACTGATGTCTCCAACTCTCATCCAGTACCATGTGCTTCAGTCTAGCTGTTCCTTGCTTATCTGCAATGTTTAGCTGGGCATGGTGGCTCACGCCTGTAGTTGTAGCACTTTGGGAGGCCGAGACAGGCGGATCACTTGAGGTCAGGAGTTCAAGACTAGCCTGGCCAACATGGTGAAACCCTGTCTCTACTAAAAATACATACACACACACAAAAATAACAAAATTAACCTGGTGTCGGGGTGGGTGCCTGCAATTCCAACTACTTGGGAGGCTGAGGTGGGAGAATAGCTTGAACCCAGGAGGCAGAGGTTGCAGTGAGCCGAGATCATGCCACTGCACTCCAGCCTGGGTGACAGAACAAGATTCTGTCTCAAAAAAAAAAAAAAAAAAAAAAAAAAGGAATGTATAAGTAATTTACCAGCAGATACTATGTTATTGAAAAACTAGGAATTAACTTTTCTTTATTTTTTATTTTTTGAGACAGGGTCTGGCTCTGTCACGTAGGCTGGAGTGCAGTGACACTATCTTAGCTAACGGCAACCTCCACCTTCCGGGTTCAAGCCATCCTCCCACCTCAGCCTCCTAAGTAGCTGGGACTACAGGCACGTGCCACCATACCCAGCTATTTTTTGTATATTTTTTAGAGATGGAGTTTTGCCATGTTCCCCAGGCTGGTCTCAAATCCCTGAGCTCATGCAATCCAACTGCCTTGGCCTCCCAAAGTGCTAAGATTACAGGCGTGAGCCACTGCCGCCAGCATGAATTTTCTCTCTGATAAAATAACCTGCTTAGAACATTTAGTCTAATTTTAACCTGAGGAAGTAAAAGTTTCTTGACTTTCTATTTCTTATGTTCCCAGGTACATGTTTGTGCTTTTGGTGACTTTGTTTTGTCCTTCATTTCAAATAGAACATGGGAGGGAATTCTTCACTTCTGAGAGACGTGGGCTGCTTCAGTTGTATTATCGTCTTTCCTGTGTATAGAAAAAAAAGTATAAATTTTTTTCCTAATGGGTAAACAAACTATGGTTCTTAGCCACTCTTGTTTCAATCTTAACTGAGTGACCAAATCTCCTCTGATAATAATCTTGATTTTGCCTTCCCAAGATCAAACCCTAAATTTAGAAAAATAATGGATTTTGAATTTTGTTAGTGCTTTGAACTATCCTTGTGATTTCCCAGATAGGCACCAGAAAATCACAAAGATTTGTGTATGTTCTTAACTGCAAAGGAAACACTGATTAAATCCATATGAAATAATTATGTATCGTCATATTCTAATACAGAACTTGATTCCTGCCCCCCCCACTCATTTTGATATTGTTGGTTACTGTAATAAAATAACTACAGCCCTGTCATCAACAGCTAGTGTCTGCCTTCTTCTGATTGCCTGAGAGTTCTGCTCTAGGTTATAGGCTAAGCAATTAGGTCTTTGACAAACAAGCTTAGTTTCAGAACCGCATGGAAAAGACTATTGTAGGCACTGTTTACTACTCACATTCCAGGAAATGGGTACAGACTTTGGAAATTAAGCTGACTTTGCTTAGACAACCTTCAAGCTGCATCAGTAAGTCCAAGTCAAGATTTCCCAGACTCTTTTCAGGCCAGAAGCACATGAACTCATGAAAGCAGATGCTAACCCAAGATGCCATAGAATAAGAACAAATTGTATGGGGCTGGGATGAACTGAAGAGGGAAAGTAACTAACTGTTCACTTGGAATCTTGTTGAAAACTGTATTTAATAATCTGTTTTCTGATGGATATGAAAGTAAACCTTTCTTTCTTTCTTTCTTTTTTTTTTTGAGATGCCGTCACTCTTTCACCCAGGCAGGAGTGCAATCTTAGCTCACTGCAGCTTCCGCCTCCCAGGTTCAAGAGATCCTCCTGACTCAGCTTCCTGAGTTGCTGGGATTACAGGAACCTGCCACCACGCCTAGCTAAGTCTTGTATTTTTAGTAGAGATGGGGTTTCACCATGTTGGCCTGGCTGGTCTCGAACTCTTGACCTCAAGTGATCCACCTGCCTCAGCCTCCCAAAGTGCTGGGATTACAGGCATAAGACACCATGCTTGGACATTTTCTTTTTTATTTCTAATCCTCAATTGTGTAGACTGTGCTTTAGCACACTGAAATGAAACCTTTATGATGTATCCTGTCATTAAAGTTCACATTTTACTGATATGTAGCTCATATTTCTTAATGGTGGTGAGAGAGATTTCATGAAAGTCCTTGTTAAATGCATTGTCTGAGTCCAGGCATGTTTTTTCTTAGCCCATATACCCTGGTCCTACTTATTGGACCAACCTTACTGACAAAGGAACTGTTGGCCTGGCCTTTGGGATCCCGTGGGGTGTGAAGGCTTCATCACTTCACCATCTAGATGCTTCTGTGCCTTGTCTGTACCTGTGACTTCATAGCCTAATCTGGGACCAATGCAGAGTTCTAAGATTTGTACCTTACAGAATGTATCTTTTTTTTTTTTTTTTTAATATTAACCATTCTCTTTTTCCCAGCATCCTTTATTTTAGCTCTATTGTTCCTTAGAGATTCCCAACAGGTTCACCGGTCCTGTTTGGAAATACAGTGGGCTACAATTTTAGGATAGATTAAGGAGTATCAACAACCAGAACCTGTGGCATTAAGGAGCTGATCCCTTTCCAGAGGCTTAGTGTACCTATAGGGTAGTGAATAAATAAATGCAGGGATGAATGAAATGTCATTTTCCTGATTCTGGGAAAATGCTGCTTCTCTACTCACACAACACTTCTGACAAAAAATGTGTGATTTTCTTCCCCAAAGCAAGCAATTCTGCCTCTCTGGACACCAACTGGGTGTCTTACGATCCAATCCAATTCTGAAACTATCTACCTGAAGTTAGTGTCAGATCCCATAGGTTAGAGGCCAGGTCCCACAAGACTGCCCCCACTTCACATACCATTCACAAGTCCCTGGAGCCACCTGTACTCTGGCAACACAGCTGTTAATCAAGGTTCCCATGGCCCACTCCTTGGGTTCAATAACTTGCTAGAATGGCTCACAGAACTTTTTTTACATTTGCCAGTTTATGATCAACAACTCAGGAACAGCCCCATGGAAGATGGAAGAGAGGCAGAGGACAAGTTAGGGGTGGGGGTGGTACAGAGATTCTCGGGGGTGCCACCCTCCCAGCACCTCCATGTATTCACAAACCTGGAAGCTCATCAAATCTTGTTCAAGAGTTTTACAGAGCTCAACCTCCAGCTACCCCTCCTCCTTCCCAGAGGCCACTGGATGGAGCTGAAAATTTCCACCCTTGGATCCCTTGATCTTTCTGGTGATCGGTCCCCTCCAGAGGCTCTCTAGGGGCCCCACACTAAATCACCTAATTAGCATAAACTCAGGTGTGATCAAACGGGCTTGTTATGGATAATAAAGGCCCCTACTGTCACTCAGATTTTAGGACAAAGACCAAACATTATTACTACACTGCACTTACTCTAACTTCTCAGCCTCCAGGTCTTGGGTCAGACACTGTTTCCTCAGAGTTGTCTTCCCCATCAGGCCCAAAGTAGCCTTCCCTATGGTCTCTTTCATGACACTCTGTTTCACAACCTCTTGTTAACAGAAAAACAAACTGTAAAATATTGAAAGAGGTTTATTCTGAGCCAGTATGAGTGACCATGGCCCAGGAAACAGTTTCAAGAGGTCCTGAGAAAATGTGCCTGAGGTGGTTGGCTTACAGTTTAGTCTTACACATTTTAGGGAGACAGGGATTATAGATGAAATCATGAATCAATACTTGGAAGATATACATTGGTTCAAACTAAAGAGGCAGGATATCTTGAAGTGGGGGGCATGAGGGCTTACAAGTCATAGGTGGATTCAAATATTTTCTGATAGGCAATTGGTTGAAGGAGTTAAGCTTTGTCTAAAGACTTGAAGTCAGTAGAAAGAAATGCTTAAGATAAGGGGATTGTGGAGGCAGGATTCTTGTTATGTAGATGAAGCCTCATTAAGGAGCAGGCATCAGAGAGATAAATTGTAAGTGTCTCTTTTCAGAACTTAAAAAGTGTCAGACTCTTAGTTAATCTCCCTTAGATTTGGGAAATGCCTGGAAAGGAAAGGCCTGGCTGTGTTATTGGAGATTCTCTACAGATGCACATTTCCCCCACAAAAAGATGGCTTTGGAGGGCCGTTCAAAATATGTCAAGGAAATACATTTTGGGGCAAAATATTTTGATTTCCTTCAGGGTCTGCTATCTGTCATGCAATGCTAGAATCAGGTTGGATTTGTTATCTTATGTGAAAGGAAAATAAATCTTGGGACCCCTAAATCACTAAGCTGTTGCTGACCCTTTGTTTTGTTTTTCAGAGTCTTAAAAACTTTTCTCTTGAGCTATTGATACCTTTTAACAATTTAGTATACTCCCATGAACAAAATTTGCAGCATATTTATTTCACTCTACCTGATTTCTCCAGAATTTGGAAACTATTTGGGAGTATTCTAACTTATGGCAATACAGTTATTTGCATAAGTGCAGTAAGAATGTTTTCATTTGTAACAGGACACAATTGGAGAAACTGGTTATTTTACCAAGAATTTGACTGGAATGTTGTGCTTTCCTTTAAGGAGTCAAACTTGACTTATGGAGCCAATAAAGCTCTTGGAAAATCTGGCCTCATATTTTGTGTACACAGTCTCTGTACAGGGTTTCTGGCCTGTCGTAAGTAAAGAATATCACTTTCTGACAGTCCCAGAAGCCCCATGTTTGTCTTGGAACCTCAAGAGGAGAGAAAATTCACCCAACTCACGGATATTTGATGGCACAAATCCATGGTTGGGCCTGGTTTTTTTTTTTTTTTTAAATTTATTTATTATTATTATACTTTAAATTGTAGGGTACATGTGCATAACGTGCAGGTTTGTTACATATGTATACTTGTGCCATGTTGCTGTGCTGCACCCATCAACTCGTCATTTACATCAGGTATAACTCCCAATGCAATCCCTCCCCCCTCCCCCCTCCCCATGATAGGCCCCGGTGTGTGATGTTCCCCTTCCTGAGTCCGAGTGATCTCATTGTTCAGTTCCCACCTATGAGTGAGAACATGCGGTGTTTGGTTTTCTGTTCTTGTGATAGTTTGCTAAGAATGATGGATTCCAGCTGCATCCAAGTCCCTACAAAGGACTCAAACTCATCCTTTTTTATGGCTGCATAGTATTCCATGGTGTTTATGTGCCACATTTTCTTAATCCAATCTGTCACTGATGGACATTTGGGTTGATTCCAAGTCTTTGCTATTGTGAATAGTGCTGCAGTAAACGGGCCTGGTTTTATAAAAGTCTTATCTGGGATTCCTTCTATGGAACAAAGTTCCATCAAAGCCAATTTAAAACCTATGTAAAAATATAATTATTCTTGCTGCACTGTATACAAATAATTAAGTCAAGTATAATAAAGCAAACCAATCCTACCATGATTTATCTTTAGCAAAAATGGAAAACTGGAGAGAGAAAAATTATGTTTTAAAAACTATAACACACTCTAGTCTTGTCTAATGTTTTTCAGTTTTTATTATTTCTACAGTTCTGGCTGAATTATAATTTTTTCTTGGCTACAAGTCTTCAAAATAATGTTTTCATTATTTTTTCTTTTTTTCCTCGTTTTTTCCCCGTTTTTCCTAATTTGGAGTCACTGAAAACTAAGCTGTGCTTTCTTGAAACCCTGCCAACTGAAGCCAAACAACTTAAAGTTTCAAAACCAAAAAACCAAAAAACAGCAACCTATTTATATACATAAGCCACTTTCATACCTGCCTACTAATGTATGGACTTCAGAGTAGTGTGGCCTATATAGATTTTTCCAGGATTGTTCTTTTGTTTGTTGTTGTTTTTTCTCCCTTCCTCCCCCACTATTTTCTCTTCACAGTACATGAGACTTCACAGTCTGCTAAAGATGAGCATTAACCATCCTAACCGTGAGAGATCAGATGAAACCTGAGACCAAGGACTTATTTTCTTGTAGAATGCTTTCTCCAAAAGATTTTAAAAAAGAAAAGGGGGGAAATGTGAAAGAAAAATAACTCTTGGGGCCCCCAAATCACTAAGCTTAAGGAAAAAGTCAAGCTGGGAACTGCTTAGGGCCAACCTGTCTCCCATTCTATTTAAAGTCACCCCTCTGCTCGCTGAGATAGATGCATATCTGATCGCCTCCTTTGGAAAGGCTAATCAGAAACTCAAAAGAATGCAACTGTTCACCTGAAAACCCTCTCCTTGCTTTGAGTCTTCCTGCCTTTGCTTCAAGTTGTCCTGCCTTTTCAGATGGAATCAGTGTATTTCTTACATATGTTGACTGATGTCTCATGTCTCCCTAAAATGTATAAAACTAAGCTGTGCCCCAGCCTCCTTGGGTGCATGTTGTCAGGACTTCCTGAGGCTGTGCCACCTGCATGTCCTCAACCTTGGCAAAATAAACTTTCTGAATTAACTGAGACCTGTCTCAGATTTTCTCAGTTCACATTTGTTACCACAAAGAGTCTGTTTTTTCAGTCTTTTGAAATCTATTTGAGAGTTAATGCTAATAAGTTGTGCCCAAACTCCAAAAGAGAGGGGGTAGAATGAAGCCTGTCCCACCTCCCTTCCTGTCATGGCTGGGAATTCAGTTTTTCAGGTTTCTCTGGGGTCCTTTTGGTCCAGAGGGGCTCTGTTCAGTTGGTTGGGGGGGCTTAGGATTTTATTTTTGGTTTACATTCCTATGTGTTTTTGAGTGTTTGTGTGTTCAGTGCTTGTGTTCTCCACGGGGGAAGGACTGTGCCCATCCTGTCCACCACAGCTCACATGAACCTGGGTTCAGCCTATGCACAGAGAGAACACTCAAAAATCTGTTGGGTCGTGATGTCAGAGGCATTTGAACCAGAGCAACTCTGTCTTGAATAGGGGCTGGGTAGAATAAGGTTGAGACCTATTGTGCTGCATTCCCAGATTAGTCATTCTAAGTCACAGGATGAGACAGGAGGTTGGCACATGATAAAACAGCCTGCAGTAAAGAAGCCAGCCAAAGCTCACCAAAACCAAGATGGTGATGAGAGTGACCTCTGGTCGTCCTGACTGCTCATTATACACTAATTACAATGCATTAGTATGCTAAAAGACACACCCACCAGTGCCCTGATAGTTTACAAATGCCATGGCAATGTCTGGAAGCTACCCTATATGGTCTAAAAGGGGGAGGAAACTTCAGTTCCAGGAATTGCCCACTTCTTTCTTGGAAAACTCATGAATAATCCACCTTGTTTATCATATAATCAAGAAATAACTTTAAGTATACTCAGCCACTGCTCTGCCTATAGAGCAGCCATTCTTTTATTCCTTTCTTTTTTTTTTCCACTTTCTTTTTTTGAGACCGAATCTCTCTCTGTTGCCCAGGCTGGAGTGCAATGTCGTGATCTTGGCTCACTGGAAACTCCACCTCCCAGGTTCAAGTGATTCTTCTGCCTCAGTCTCCTAAGTAACTAGGATTACAGGCATGGCATCACCACCCCTGGCTAATTTTTGTATTTTTAGTAGAAACAAGGTTTCACCATGTTGGTCAGGCTGGTCTCAAACTCCTGACCTCTGGTGATCTGCCTGCCTAGGCCTCCTGAAGTTCTGGGATTATAGGCGTGAGCCACCGTGCCCGGCCTTATTCCTTTACTCCCTTAATAAGCTTGCTTTTACTTTACTCTGTGGTCTCACCCTGACTTCTTTCTTGAGTAGGGCTCAAGAACCCTTTCTTGGGGTCTGGATTGGGACCCCTTTCTGGTAATAAGAGCAAAGAGAGTATCTGTTCCTAGAAATAAAACAAGGGATAGATAATCTAGCCAGGAGAATGAAGGTTGAATATACATATATTTTGCTTGTGGATTTAGGGTTGATTTGAGTTAAATTTAGGAATTCAGGGGAAAAAATGACCCTTCTTCTATTCCATTTTCTCTGGTTCTGACCACAATGGGGCCATTTGCAGAGCTGGTCACAAGCATGGCAGATGGTCTGTCTGCTTCCCAATGTTGTACATGAAAGATTTAACATGAAACATGTAGCTTTAGGCAGACGATAAGGTCAAATACAGGTTAATCAGATTTTGGGCACCTATGATGAGAAGGGAATTGACAGCACAGAAAGAAGGTGGGTTTGAGGACAGAGGTCAAACTGCACATACCATAGTACGATTTTCTTAAAAGTTCATTTAATCCCAGTTTCTTTCTATGTAAACAACACAGTTCTTGTGTGAAGATTCATTGAAATGTGAGAAATTACAACAGAAAGAGCCGTGGCTCTGCAGGCAAGGGTGTAGGCTGTGAGGGTGCGGAGTGCCCCCGAGGTTGTGTCTGTGGCCTCTGCAGTGGCTAACACACTGTTTTCAGGCCCTGATTGACAGCATCCTGCAGCTGCCTGGCTTGGGGTATTTGCAAGGGCTCCAACCCCCTTTTCTCAGTCACTCAAAGGAACTAGGCTAGAGGAGACTGTGGTGTGAGACGCTGTTAGAGGGAGGAGAGGGCTTTGTTCTTGGGTGTAGGAAGCTGGGGCAGTCCTGTGTGTGGAGTTGGATTGGTTCATCCCAACTGCTGGTGTGCTGAGAGGGACAGGAGAGAGTGACTGCAGCTGTACCTGGAAGGGGCTTCTGTGCTCAGGAGAGGACTGCAGTGAGGAGGGTTTCAGAGCAAGTCTTGGTCTTTCTGCTTCAAGCTCTGATGGCCTGGAGCCATCCCTCGGCACCCATAAGTGGGGTGCTACTGTGGTAACCAGAGAGGAGGGCCAGGCATGTGGGTACACGTGTGTGTATATGCATGTGCGTGATGGTGCTTGTGTTTGTGCACACTGCAGTGTGTCTCAGTGGTGTGTGCACAGGAGCGAGTGTGAGTGTGTACATGTGTATGAGTGTGAGTACATGAGTGCATGTGAGTGTGTGCATGTGTGATTGCATGAGTGTGTGAGTGTGTTTGTACGATTGTGTGTGTGAGTTTGCGGGCCCACTCTGGCTGGATGGCAGACGCTGTGCACATGAAGTGTGCAAGTGCAGAGAGACCGAGAGGACATTACTTCCAAGGAGGAGAAGCTGGCCCCAGCAGAGGGTGGGGAACAGCTGGGAGGGTCAGGACCCCCGTAACCCAGGGCTGTAGTGGGTATGGAGGTGCTGGCCAGTGTCAGGCCTTTGTGCTGGAAAAATCCATTCCTGCATACTCAGGGATAATTCTGGAGATTGAATATTCCAGCACAGGGTCTTTGATTAGCCTTGGCAATGGCTCAGGAAAGGCCATGTCTTAGCACTCTGAGTCTGAACTCATCCACTTTCTATTCACTCGACACCTGCTTATTGTCTGCCTGCTTGCTAAGCCTCAGGATTTCAGAAGAGAATAAGATGATGTCCTTGCCCTCTAGCGTCATATAGTCTGGTGAACTCAGGTTCAAACAGTCCGATAAGCATTTTCTTGCTGTACTAGTCAGGGTTTTTGAGAGAAACAGAGCCTATGGGAAGAGTGTGTGTGTGTAGATTTATTTTAAGGAATTGGCTTATGTGATTGTGGAGGTTGGCGAGTGTGAAATCTGCAGGGCCGGCCGGCAATCTGTAGACCCAGAGAGGGGTTGATATTGCAATTTTGACTTCTGAGGCCAAATGCAGCCTGGAGGAAGAGTTTCCTCTTCCTAGGGGACCTCAGTCTTTTCTCTTAGGGCCTCAACATTATGGAGGGTCGACTGCTTTACTCAAAGTCTTTTGATTTCAGTGTTAATCTCATTTAAAAAACACCCACACAACAACATCTAGACTGGCTTTTGACCAAATATTTGGGTACTGTGGCTCAGCCAAGTTGACATAAAACTAACCGTCCTACTTGCTGTGGTAGGAAACCCTGAGAAGCCAAGTGTGGAGCTGTAGGGCGGGAGAGGCCGTGTGAGTTGGGGGCCCAGGGAATCAGTGCCTGGTGGAGGATGGGACCAGCCACAGTAGACGATGGAGTGGGAAGCAGAGGGCAGGCACTGCAGGGAGAGTAACGCGGACCGCTAGCGCTGTGGTGCCAGTAGCGGGGGCAGGTGGCACCTGCAGCCTCCTAGCCCATGGCTCACGGGGGTGTGAAGGGGCTGAGTGGGGAAGCCCAGATCAGCTGCAAGCTGGGGGAACACTGTGCAGGGCCTGGGAGGGAGATACCCCTAGATCAAAGGCTCCTGGCATTTAGAGAGGCCACGTTCTCCGTTGCACCTGTGTGTGTGAGCCTGGAGCTGGGTGGTATCATGTGTGCTTTTACATGATGTGACTCAAGTTGGGAAGTCAAAGGTCTTTATGAATTGAGCTTATTAAAAACATTGGCAGTGCAGGGGAAAGTGTGTGTAGATGGGCTCATTGGGATGCCCCCTCTGACCCTGGCCACGTGGGTGACCCGGAGCTCAGCTATTTAACTTCTCTGAGTCTCAGTTAAATAGAGACCCTTGTAACATTTCACAGCTCATGGTGACATTTAATGGTGTCTGTGATGTGGCCTGGCTGTGTCCCCAGCGATGGTGACAGTGCTCCTGGCAGCAAGGCCAGTGCGTTCAGTGTTGCTGCAGAGTGGCTTTGCCTGTCATTCCAAGTTTCCTGAGGAAACTCCATAGGGGTGTCTTAGGTGAATCCTTTGTTAATCCTGAAACAATGTTCTCGTGGAAAGAGTGCAGAGTACAGGCAAAGCACATGGAAGGTAAGGAAGACTTACAAACTGAAGGGTTCCCGGAAGCATGGTGGTCACTTACCTTGTTTCCAAGGCTGTTGCACCTGGGACAGTGCTTTGTACCTAGTGGATGCACCATAGATATTTGTTAAACCAGCGTATACTAAGCGAGTGTGTTTGGTATTTGTTAACCGTTTGGGGAGCTTACATTGCAGGAGGAGCTTCAGGAGCTGAAGCTGCATGTGGTTGGTGGTGGGATCCCTGCTCAGACACAGCACAGAGCTCAGCCCATGGAATGTATTCGGAGACTGCCCGGTGAAAGGGAAACCTAAAAATTTGTGTGGACAGCCTCACGACTCAAATATCAACAAATACCAAATTGCAATCCTGGAAGAAGAGAATCTCATAAGCTTGAGCAGTAGTCCAAGAGGCATTTTAATAACACTTCCTGATTTTCCCGCAGCATATGGTCCTGGTAATTAGCACAGCTCCACATGGCCTCCCCTTGCTGTAAGCCGGTGACATGACGCAAGAGAAATCAGCAGGATATTGCAGTTTATTTTGACTTAGAATGCATGCAGCTACATATGGCTTTAATAAGCTTTGAATTAATAATCCCTTTAGCCTCATTAATGTTTTTAGAGCAGGCTCTTCTGGTCTTTCCTGAAAGATAGGGATACCAAAAACGTGGGATCAATGCGGCTTTGCTCTAGTGTGGCTTTGCTCTAGTGCAGCTTTGCTCTGGTCCCCATGCATCTCAGGTCTCTAGAATGTCCCATGTGCATCTCTTCTGGGTACTAACTAGTGAATCTGTTGGTCTAGAGGGAAGTCTCTGATGGCCACCCGGCTCTGTCCCTGGCCGTGTCTTGATTAGCATATTTATCATAGCAAGGGGATTCATGAAATCTGCAGATAACATGGTGAAAGACCATTTAAAATAGAGTCAAAATCTAAAATTATCTTGCCAACCTAGACAAATATCTCAAGATAAAATCTGTGAGGGACAACTCTGAGGACTTTGATGGGGACCATTTGGCTTCAGAAAGTGTGAAAAGACTTGCTATTTGAGAAAAGTGTTAGGCTAGTGGGATGCCGCTTTAAGAGAAGCCTGTGTCTTATACAGGGCAGCCTCTATGCAGGATGTTGTGCATCATTCTGGGCAGCACTGTGTCAGGGAGATGTAAATCAGAAGGATAGAGAACTGATGAAACTGACAGAAAAGAAAACCCATCTCAGCACTTTGGGAGGCCAAGGCGTGTGGATCACAAGGTCAAGAGATCAAGACCATCCTGGCCAACATGGTGGAACCTAGTCTCTACTAATAATACAAAAATTAGCTGGGCATGGTGGTGTGCACCTGTAGTCCCAGCTACTCGGGAGGCTGAGGCAGGAGAATCACTTGAACCTGGGAGACAGAGGTTGCATTGAGCCGAGATTGCGCCACTGCACTCCAGCCTGGCAACAGAGTGAGATTCTGTCTTTAAAAAAAAAAAAGAGAGAGAGAGAGAGAAAAGAAAACCCAGAGTTTCTGGGCACATCAAACCTCTTTCTTCTCTTTGTCTCCTCAATGCCTGTCTAGGAGGAAACATCCCTGAAAGGCATTTAAGCTTCTGATTGGTTGGTCTCTTAGCTGTTCCGTTGATGAGGTATTACATATTGCTGGTGGGAGCGGCAGAGTCTTCCAGCATTTCCAGAGAGAAAGCTGGGGTTTTATGGGAGCGTGCAGTGGGGCTCAAGGACAATGGGAGGAGCTGAGGGCTGCCTGGGGTAGTGTCCTGGCCCTATAATTCACCTGAGAAAGTTTGTGGTGCTCCCTGAGCTTAAGTTTCCTCTGCTGTACTGTGTGACATCCCAGTACCATTGTGAAAGTTAAAGATGATCAGGGACACTGAGGTAAACTGTAGAGTCCTGTGCCAGGGAAAGGGTCATTTTCTTACCCCCAAGGTATTAAGATGGTAGCTAGGAATAGAATCACCCAAGCTTTGTCTTCAGCCAACTTCCATCTTCCAGGAGGTTGCCAAGGGAGATATGCACAGTCAGCAAAAACAGAAGAAACAGAAGAAGAATCTCTTTGTTGCTTCCTGGGGTTTTGTCCTAAACTAATGCAGTTTTATAGTGAGTTGGTCTCCTATTCTCCAGGTTGGATGTAGCCTGGTACTATGACCCAGGACAATCTCCACCCCTTTCCTTTAAGCTCACACAGGAGACTCGGACCTCCACATCTCATTACTCCACTGGAAGAAGCAGCCACCTCCAGGACTGCGTGGGCCAGAGAGAAAAAGCAATACAAAAAAGAGAGCAGAGGATGTCACAGAAAATGGCAAAGTTAGGAACTTCAGGGCTCTCTCCCTCCAGAAAATCAACTAATGAGCTAGACAGAATGTTAGAAACAATTTTGGCAGAACTCTGGAATCTAGTGAAAAAATCAGTGGAAGGCTTGGTAAAGAAAGAAGCAGTGTCTGGGTGTGGCAGCTCACACCTGTAATCCCAGCACTTTGGGAGGCAGAAGTGGGAGAATTGCTTGAAGCCAGGAGTGTAAGACTAGCCTAGGCAACAAAGGGAGACCCCGGCTCTACAAAAATTTTTTTAAAACGTTAGCTGGGTGTGGTGGCATGCACCTGTAGCCCTAGCTACTCAGGAGGCTGAGGCTGGAGGATCACTTGAGCCCAGGAGTTTAAGGTTACAGTGAGCTATAAGTGAGTCACTGTACTCTAGCCTGGATGACAGAGTGAGACTTTGTCCAAAAAAAAAAAAAAAAAAAAAAAAAAAAAAAAAAAAAAAAAAAGCAGCCAGCTGCATTTCAAATTGCCTGCCTACCATCCTCCATGTCCCAGACTGGCAGAGGTCATAAGGACAGCAGGCCACACTTCTGTGGTGCAGGTTAGCAAGGCCAGAGGGAGCAATATAGACCCCTATCCTGAAAGAATTGTGGTTGTGGGCTTTAGCCTGTCTTATATATTGGTTGTTCCTTAATTCATCTATCATTGCCTTCTTTTGACATTAATTTTTTCCAGTGTACTATTTGAAAAATGATATGCAGGCAATTTTAGCTGATTTAATCATTCCACATTGTTTACATTTATCAAAGCATCATGTTGTGTCCCATAAATCTATACAAGAATGATTTGCTAACTAAAAATATTAAAAAAATTAAAAGATATAGAGAAAGGAATTAGCAAAATGTCAGAAGTTATTCCTTACTAGTAATTACCTTAAATGTAAGTGGATTTAATTCTCTAATTAAATGATAGAGACTGCCAGAATGAATTAAAAAACCATGATACATTTATGTGCTATCTACTAGAGACTCACTTTAGATACAAAGACAGATTTCAAGTGAAAGGATGGACAGTGATATTTCATGCAAATAGTAACCAAAACAGAGCAGAGATGGCTGTGCTAATATCAGACAAAATAGACTTTAAGACACTAATTGTTATAAAACACAAAGAAGGAAATTATACATTGATTAAAAAGTCAGTTCATCAAGAAGATATACTAACATACATACCTAATAATAGAACCCCTAAACATTTAAGGCAAAAAATGCTTGAATTGGATTGAGTAATAGATAGTTACATGATAATAGCTGATAACTTCAATAACCCACTATCATTAATATATTGAACAACTAGATATAAATAAATAATTCACCAATTAAAAAATGAGTTGAATCACATTATAAACCAACTGGACCTTATAAAAATATATAGAATACCCCAAAACAACAAAATACATATTTTTATCAAGTGCACATGGAACATTTTCCAGAAAAGAACATATGTTAGGCCACAAACCAAGTCTCAATAATTTTAAGGATATTGACATCATATGAGTGATTTTTCCAACCACAATGAAACAAAACCAGGAAAGAATGATAAAAGAAAAATTGCAAAATTCACAAATGTGTGGAATTTTGAGACAGATTCCTACTCTAAAGCCTAGGCTGAAGTGTACTGGTGCTATCTCAGCTCACTGCAACCTCCGCCTCCAGGGTTCAAGTGATCCTTCTGCCTCAGCCTCCTGAATAGCTGGGATTACAGGTGTGCGCCACCACACCTGGGTAATTTTTGTATTTTTGGTAGAGATGGGATTTTGCCATGTTGGCCAGGCTGGTCTCAAACTCTTGACCTCAAGTGATCCACTCACCTCAGCCTCCCAAAGTGCTGGGATTACAGGTGTGAGCCACCGGACCTGGCCAAACGTGTGGAAATTAAATAACATAAATGATGAATGAATTATAGAAATTGCAAGTGAAATTAGAATATATCTTGAGATATTTTCTCAAGATACCAAACCTATAGGTTACAGCAAAAGCAGTGCTCAGAGGCAATATGTAAGTGTAAAATGCTTACATTTAACAAGATCCCAAAGCAATAAGCTAACTTTACATCTTAAGGTGCTAGAAAAAGAAAACCCAGCTAAATCAAAAGTTAGGAGAAGAAGGGAAATAGTAAAGATTGGAACAAAGGTAAACAAAATGGAGACTAGAAAACAATTGAGAGATTCAACAAACCCAAAAGTTGGTTTTTAATCTGCAGAGCTGGCAAAACTTTCGCTAGTTTGACCATGAAAAAAAAAGGGAGAAGACTCAAATTAGGAAAATCAGAAATGAAAATGGAGGCTACAGATCTTACAGAAATAAAAAGGATTATGAGAATAATATGAATAATTATACATCAACAAATTAGATAATCTACATGAAACAAATTCCTAGAGACACACAAATTATTAAAACTCATTCAAAAACAAATAGAAAACTTGAACAGAACTACGAAAGTAAAGAGATTCAATCAGAAACCTCCCAACAAAGAAAAGCCCTAGATCTGATGGCTCCCTTGGTGAATTCTAATGATCCTCTTAAGAACCTCTAATAGAAACCTTTCTTGAACTCTCCCAAAAAATGGAAGCAGAAGGAATATTTACTACCTTATTCTATGAGTCAGATATCAAAGCCAGATGAAGACATCATAAAAAATTATAGACCTAGGCCGGGCGCGGTGGCTCAAGCCTGTAATCCCAGCACTTTGGGAGGCCGAGACGGGCGGATCACGAGGTCAGGAGATCGAGACCATCCTGGCTGACACGGTGAAACCCCGTCTCTACTAAAAAATACAAAAAACTAGCCGGGCGCGGTGGCGGGCGCCTGTAGTCCCAACTACTCGGGAGGCTGAGGCAGGAGAATGGCGTGAACCCGGGAGGCGGAGCTTGCAGTGAGCTGAGATCCGGCCACTGCACTCCAGCCTGGGCGGCAGAGCGAGACTCCGTCTCAAAAAAAAAAAAAAAAAAAAAATTATAGACCTTTATTCCTATAAATATAGATGCAAAAATCCTGAACAAAAACCAACAAACTAAATCTAGCAGCATATTAAGGGGATTATATTATATATCATGACCAATTTGGATATATTGCAGAAATGAAAAGGAAGATTCAATACTTAAAAATCAATCAACATAATATTAGAAGGACAGATAAAACCCCATGTGGTCATCTCAATTGAGGGTGTAAAAGCATCTGACAAAATCTCAAACGCTTTCATCATAATAACACCCAACATAGTAGGAATAAAAGGAAACTCTTTCAAAACAATAAAGGCCATTTATAAAAACACAGCTAACTTTATACTTTATACTTAATTGTGAAAGACTGAAAGCTTTTCCTCTAAGACCATGGTGCCTGCTTTCACCACTTCTGTTTCACATTATACTGGAACCTGTAGCCAGAACACTTAGGTAAGACAAAGAAAATAGAAAGCATCCAATAGGAAAGAAGGAGGTGAACTTACTCCTACTTGCAGATGAGACAATCTTATATGTAGATAAACCTGAAGACATACCAAAAAAGTTGAAAACTATTAGAACAAATTCAGGCAAGTTGCAGGATACAAGCTTAGCACACAAAAATAAGTTCAAGGCCGGGCGTGGTGGCTCATGCCTGTAATCCCAGCACTTTGGGAGGCCGAGGCAGGTGGATCACAAGGTCAGGAGATTGAGACCATCCTGGCTAACACGGGGAAACCCCGTCTCCACTAAAAATACAAAAAATTAGCCAGACGTGGTGGCGGGCGCCTGTAGTCCCAGCTACTCAGGAGGCTGAGGCAGGAGAATGGCGTGAACCCAGGAGGTGGAGCTTGCAGTGAGCCGAGATCATGCCACTGCACTCCAGCCTGGGCGACAGAGTGAGACTCTGCCTCAAAAAAAAAAAAAAAAAAAAAAAAGTTCAAAACTATAAACCATTAATAAATGAAATAGGGACAACACAGATAAATGAAAAGACATCCCATGTTCCACCCGTGTTCATGGATCAGGAGAATATTGTTAAAATGTCCATACTACCAAAGTGATCTATAGATTCAATGAAATCATTTCAAAATCTCAATATCATTCTTTATAAAAACAGAAAAAGTCCCCAAATTCATATGGGACCACAAAAGATCCCAAATATCCAAAGCAATCAAGAACAAAGCTGGAGGCACCTCACTTCTCAATTTCAAAATACATTACAAAGCTATACTAATCAAAAAAGTATGATAGTGGTATAAATACAGAGATAAAAATCAATGGAATAGAATAGAGAGCCTAGAAATAAATCCAAATATTTAAAATCAGCAGATCTTCAACAAGGATACCAAAAGCACACAATGGGTAAAAGGATAATATCTTCAGTGAATGATGCTGGAAAACTGGATACCCACATGCAAAAGAAATAAATTGGGTCTTTATCTCACCCCATATAAAAACCAATTCAAAATACATTAAAGGCTCAAATGTAAGACCTAAAACTATAAAACTACCAGAAGAAAACATAAGGGAAAATCTCCACAGTATTGGTCTTGGCAATGATTTTTTTTTGCACAAGCAATGAAAGCAAAAATAGACAAGAGGATTGCATCAAACTAAAAAGCTTCTATCCAGCAAAAGAAACAATCAACAGAGTGAAAAAGCAACCTACAGAATGAGAGAAAATATTTGTAAACTATACATATGTTAAGTGTTAATATCCAAACTATATAAGAAACACACACAAGTCAATAGCAAAACCAACCAACCAACCAAACAAAACCCCCCAAGTTATCCAATTAAAAATCGGCAAAGGACCTGAACAGAAAATTTTCAAAAGAGGACATACAAATGGCCAACAGATACAGAAAGAGGTGCTCAGCATTGCTACTTATGAGGGAAATACAAATCAAAACCACAGTGAGATATCACTTCATGCCTATTAGAATGGCTACTATCAAAAAGACCAAAGATAACAAGTCTTGTTGACAATGTGGAGAAAATGAAGATTCTGCAAAAGATTAGAAGTAGAACTACTATATGATTTAGCATTTCTGAGTATATATCCAAAGGAAATGAAATCTGGGTATCAAAGAGATATATGCACTCCCATGTTCACTGTGGCATTATTCACAGTAGCCAAGATATGGAAACAACCTAATGGCTGAATGGATAAAAAAAAAATGTGGCGTGCGTGTGTGTCTGTCTGTGTGTGTGTGGTGTATGCATGTGAGTGTGTCTGTGTGTGTGGTATATGCATGTGTGTGTGTGCACACAATAGGATATTATTCAGCCTTAAAAAAAGATGGAAATACTGCCATTTGCAATAACATGGATGAGCCTGGAGGACATTATGTTAAGTGAAATAAGCCAGACACAGAAAAAGAAATGTTGCATCAAATGGATACTAAAATAGCCAAACTCATAGAAGCAGAGATTAGAATGGTGGTTGCTGGGGTTGGGGGTGGAAGTGAGAAGGAAATGAGCAGATGTTGGTCAAAGAGTGCAAAATTTCCGTTATGCAAGATGAATTTGTTCTGGAGATCTAATGTACAGCATGGTGAATACAGTTAACAATACTGTATCGTATACTTGAAATTTGCTAAAATTATAGATCTTGTGTTATCATCACACATAAAAAAGAAAGAAAATGGTAACTATGTGAGGTGATAGATATGTTAATTAGCCTGATTGTGGTGATAATTTTACAATACATACATTTATCAAAATATCTAGTTGTATATTTTAAAAATACACAATTCCTATTTGTCACTTATACCTCAATAAGGCTAAAAATAAGCAATAGCTATCAACACAGTGTGGTACTGGCATAAGGATAGACATATAGATCAATGGAATAGAATCAAGAGTCCAGAAATAAACCCCATACTTTCATGGCCAACTGATTTTGAACTTGGTGCCAAGACCATTCAATGGGGAAAGAATTGTCTCTTCAACAATTTGTGCTGAGAGAACTGAACATTCACATGCAAAATAAGGAAGTGGGATCTCTACCTTATACCATATATAAAAAAGAAGTCAAAATAGATCAAATGGCTAAATGTAAGAGCCACAACTATAAAGCTCTTCAAAGAAGACATAAAGATAAACTTTCATGACCTTGTGTATTTGGCAATGGATTCTTAGATATAACATTAAAAGAACAGCAACAAAGAGAAAACTGACAAACTAGACTTCACCAAAATTAAAAACTTTTGTGAACCAAGAAGACTATCAAGAAAATGAAAATACAACCTACAGAATGTAAGAAATATTTGCAAGGCATATATTTGATAAGGGTCTAGTATCCACAATATACCAAGAACTTGTGCAACTCAACAATCAAAAGACAAACAATCCAATTAAAAAATGAGCAAAGTATTTGAATAGACATTTCTCTAAAGAAGATATATAAATTAGTGACAAGAGCATGAAAAGATGCCCAACATCATTCTTCATTTGGGAAACACAAATCAAAACCACAATGTGATACCACTTCATACCCACTAGGATAGCTGATTAGAAAATGGAAAATAAGTTTTTGCAAGGATAGGAGAAACTGGAACACTTGTACATTGTTGGTGGGAATGTAAAATGGCTCAGCTACTGTAGAAAACTGTTTGGGAATTTCCCAAAAAGTTAAACATAGAATTACCATATGACCAGTAATTCCACTTCTAGGTATATACTCAAAAGAGCTGAAAACAGATATTCAAAAGCTTGCACATAAATGTTCATAGCAGCACTATTTCTAAAAGCCAAAAAATAGGAACAACCCAAATGTCTATCAGCTGAGAATGGATAAACAAAATATGGCATACCCATACAACGAACCATTATTAAGTCATGAAAAGAATGAAGTATTGATACATGCTACAACATGGATGAATCTTGATAATAAAATGCTCATTGGACCACCTCCCTAGCTTGGAGTGTCATCTTCAAAGTGTCTCCTTGGCTTTGGGAGTCATCAGATGGCTCTGCCACAGCCTCTGTCCCCTTGTGACCTACAGGTACTGGGAGATCCATAAATAAGATGACAGAACACCCTGGAAGCTGGGAAATGGGACTGTTGACATTCAGGAATGTGATCAAAGAATTCTCTCTAGGTAAGTGAGAATGACTGGACCCTGCTCAGTGGAAATTGTATAGGAATGTGATGTTAGAACTACAGAAACCTGGTCTCCCTTTTTGTCTCGTTCTCCAAGCTGAACCTGATCACCTATCTGGAGCAAAGGAAAGAGCCCTGGAATGTGAAGAGGCAGGAAATAGTAGCTAAAGCCCTAGCTACGTATTCTTATTACAACCAAGGTTGTTCATCAGAGGAAGGCATAGAAGATTCCTTCCAAAAAGTGATACTGGGAAGATATGGGAGCTGTGGCCTTGAGAATTTACCCTTAAGAAAAAACCGGGAAAGTATGGGTAACTGTGAAGGGCAAAAAGAATGTTATAATGCATATAACCAATGTATGATAACTACTCTTAAGAATAATTTAAGTGCCAAAGGAGACTAAGAACATAAAATATCTCAGAATAAACCTCAATTTATGTCTGCAACTTCTACAGAACCCTGTTTTTTTTTTTGGTAAGAGTCTACGTTAATTTTTGAAATATATTTTTTTGTAATGAAAACCAGGAAAACTTTAACAATGGCTCACATGTTAGTAAACATCAGAGTACTCATTTTTCAGAGAATATTTACAAATGTAACAAATGTGGGAAAGCCTTTCACCAGTCCTCAAAATTATTACCAGAGTATTGATATTCAACAGATGTCTTACAAATGTAATGAATGTGGTAAAACTTATTTTTTAAACTTTTAATTTTTATGGGTACATAGTAGGTGTATATTTGTAGGATATATGAGATGTTTTGGTACAGGTATGCAATGTGTAATAATCGCATTATGGAAAATTGGGTATCCATCCCCTCAAGTGTTTATCCTTGGTATTACAAACAATCCAATTATACTCTTAATTATTAAAAAATGTATAATTACATTATTATTGACTATCATACCCCTGTTGTGATATCAAATACTTGGTTTTATTCATTCTTTCTCAATACTTTTTTTGTACCCATTAACCATCCCCACCTTGCCCCTGGCCCTCACTACCCTTGCCAGCCTCTGGTAACCATACTTCTATTCTCTATGTCCATGAGTTCAATTGTTCTGATGTTTAGATCTGACAAAGAAATGAGAATATATGATATTTGTAGAAAAAAAGAGAAGAAAATACAATGCTTATTGAAAGACCTAGACACAACAGGTTACATATTGTATGATTCCATTTACATTAAATACCTAGATAGGTAAAGCCATAGAGACAGAAAGCAGAGTAGAGGTTGCCAGGGTCTGGGGGCAGAGGAGAAAGGGAGAGTGACTGCCTAATGGATACAGGGTTTTATTTGGGGCTGATGAAATATTTTGGAACTAGAGGTGATACTTGCACAACATTGTGAATATACTAAATGCCACTGGTTTGTACAATTTAAATTGGCTAATTTTATGTTAGGTAAATTTTACCTTAATTTTTTTTAAAAAGAAGGCAGCCAGAGTAAGACAGGACACCCCGATGTCCAGAGTGGCGTTGGCTGTAAGTGAGCAGGTGAGGGGATAAAATTATGGGGGAGATAGGACCTCTTCCTAAGGTATTTGGTATCTGTGTGGAGGTACCATGTAGTTGTGAGTGAGCAGGATGTGGAAGGGTCGGTAGTGGAAGACCCCAGTGCCGACTTCACAAGAAAAGCACATCCAAAAGGACAGGGTGGACATTCACCTAGGCTGCTTGGCACGTTCAGTGAGCCCTGCTCTGTAATGTGTAGGACTGGGTGCCTGTTGGAAATGCAGAATCTTAAGCCCTGTTCCAGACTCCCTGGATTAGAATCAGGTGTGATAACATCATCACGTGATCTTTAGGTACGTTAAGGTTTGAAAAATGTTGTAGAGAAAACAAAGCCCCAAATATTTCATTGAACTTGACTAATCCATAATAAATTTCCTTGGAAATGAGGCAGAGAGGGAGTGAGTATTTCCTGGTTGAACGACAGAGAAACTGTTCCCAGATACAAGTCTGCCCAATATTTGCCTTTCATGGTAGCATTTACTGCAGGAGCTGAAACACCAAAATGAACACATTGAAAACCTAAAGGTATGTATGTCAATTTTTACAATGCTTGAAAATTGGGAAATAAAGAAAAGTTGAAAAAAATAAACACGTCAATCATAATCCCATCTCCAAGAGATAACAAGTATTAACATCCTGCTTTCACAGACATCCTACACAGCCTAAGGATTGGCTGAAGATGTACCCCTGAGAGCCTTTTCCTTTAAGTGCGGTCATATGCACCAAAAGGAACTGAAGGACTTCCAAAAAGATGCTCTCTCTACATTGCATCTCTGCCACCAGTCTTCCCGTCTCTCTCTCTCTCTCTAGAACAGCTGCTTGGAAGGAGCAAGCTGCCCACAGTATGTTCAGTCACATGGAGAGACACTTCTCTGTATTGGAGCCAACATTTACGGAGAAAGAAGAGCTCAGCCTGGGTCATGTTCCCACTGGATCACTGCACTAGCATGGTACTTTGGGCTCTAGTTATGTGGGTGGAGCAGGGATGGGCACAGTGGGATTGCTTCAGAATTCTACTGCAAGACTAAAACATAGATAGTTCAAGGAAATATTGAGGGATTTATGTAAAGTAAACTAGGTTTAGTTAAAATTGACTTATTTTGGACACATGAATCTGTTTAGTTTCTAAGAAAAGATGATGAGAATGTAGGATTATCTTTGTCACATTCAGAGTAATAAGAAAGATACTAACACTAACTTTAAGAATTTGGAACCAGTTTTCACTAAAATACTCTTATATTTGAAATGCCTAAAAAGTTGTTTTGTAACTTTTTATTTTGAAATAATTATAGGTTACCAGGAAGTTGCAAAAATGGGAAAGAGGGGTTGTGTGCACCTGTTACCCAGTTTTTCCCGATGGATACATTTGATATGGTTTGGATGTTTGTCCTTTCCAAATCTCATGTTGAAATGTGACTCCCAATGTTGGAGGTGGGGCATAATGGGAGGTGACTGAATCATGGGAGTCAATCTCTTGTGAATGGCTTAGCACTATCCCCTTGGTGATAAGTGAGTTCTTGCTCAAGTAGTTCATGTGAGATCCGGTTGTTTAAAAGAGTCCAGAATCTCCCCCTTCTCTCTCTCTTGCTCCATTTTGCCTTGTGTCACTGGCTCCTCATCACCTTCTGGTATGATTGTGAATTTCCTGAGGCATCACTAAAGAGCACATGTTGGCACCATGCTTTACATCCTGCAGAGCCATGAGTCAAAATAAAGTTTTTTTCCTTATAAATTGCCCAGCCTCTGGTATGCCTTTAGAGCAGTGGTCCCCATCCTTTTTGAAACCAGGGATTGGTTTCATGGAAAACAAGTTTTCCATGGACTTAGGGTTGGGGGACATTAGATTTTCATAAGGAACATGTGACCTCAATCCCTCGCCTGTGCAGTTAACAATACGGTTTGTGCTCCTTAGAGAATCTAATGCTGCCCCTGATCTGACAGGAGGTGGAACTCAATCAGTAATGCTCACTTACCTGCTGTTCACCTCCTGCTGTGCAGCCTGATTCCTAATAGGCCATGGACCAGTACTGGGCTGGAGACCCCTGCTTTAGAGCAACACACATGGACTAACACAGAGAACAGGTACTGATAATTGGGGCATTGCTATAAAGATACCTGAAGGTGCAGAAGCAGCTTTGGAACTGAGTAACAGGCAGAGACTGTAAGAGTTTGGAGGACTCAGAAGAAGACAGGAAGAGGAGTGAAAATTTGGAAGTTCTTGAAGACTGGTTAAATGGTTGTGACCAAAATCATAGAAATATGGACAGTGAAGGCCAGACTGATGAGGTCTCAGATGGAAATGAGGAAGTTATTGGAAACTAGAGTAAAACTCACCTATTTTATGCCCTAGCAAAGAACTTGGCTGCATTGTGTCCAAGCCCTAGGGATCTGTGGAAGCTTGAAGTTAAGAGTAATGACCTAGAGTATCTGGTGGAAGAAATTTCTAAGCAGCAAAACATTCGAAATGTGGTGTGGTTGCTTCTAACTGCCTACAACCAGACATGGGAGCAAAGAAGTTAATGTAAAACTTTGAATGTAAAAATTTGAAAAATTTGCAGCCTGGCCCTGTGGTAGAGAAAGTTTCCAAGCAGGCTCATTAAAAGGGAGCCAAGTGCTAATATCCAAGACAATAGAAAAAAGGCCTTGAAGGCATTTCAGAAGACTTCAGGACCTCCCCTCCTATCACAGGCCTAGAGGCCTAGAAGGAAAGAATGGTTTCAGGGGCCAGGTCCAGGATACTGCTGTCCTGCTTATCCTCAGGACACTGCTCCCTGCATTCCAGCCACTTCAGCTCTAGCCTTTGGTCAAAGTGGCCCAAGTACAGCTTGGGTTGCTGCTCTAGAGGGTGCAAATTATAAGCTTTGGTGACTTCCACATGGTGTTAAGTGGGTGTAAAGAATGGAAGTCATCTTTCTTTCTTTCTTTGTTGGTCTAGCTACCAACAAAGAAACTACCAAAGGAGTTTACCAATTTTGTTTATCTTTAAAAAAATATTTTCATTTCATTGATTGTTTTTATAAGTCTATTTCATTTAGTTCAGCTCTGATCTTTATTATTTCTTTCCTTCTACTAATTTTGGGTTTGTTTTGTTTTTGCTTTTCTCATACCTTGAGGTGCATCATTAGATTATTTGAAATTTTTTTATTATTTTGATGTATGCATTTATTGCTATAAACCTTCCTCTTAGCACCACTTTTGCTGTATTCCATAGGTTTTGATATGTTATGTTTTGATTTTCACTTGTTTCAAGAAATTTTAAAAATTTCTTCTTAATTTCTTCCTTGACCCAATCATCATTCAGGAGTATGTTGCTTAGTTTCCAAGTATTTGCATAGTTTTCAAAGTTCCTTTTGTTATTTGTTTCTAGTTTTATTCTATTGTAACCTGAGAAGATCTTGATATAATTTTGACTTCCAAAAATTTGTTGGGAATTGTTTTGTGTCTTAACATATAGTCTATTCTGGAGAATGTTGCATATGCTGATGAGAAGAATGTGTATTCTGTAGCTATTGGGTGAATTTTCTGTAAATGTTTGTTAGGTCCTTTTGGTGTAGTTTAAATCCAATGTTTCTTTGTTCTGTCTAAAAGATCTGTCCAAGACTGAGAGTGGGGTTGTTGACATGCCTAACTATTTTTGTGTTGGAGTCTCTCTCTCTTTAGATCTAATCATATTTGCTTTATATATCTGGGTGCTCCAGTGTTGGGTGCACAGATGTTTAGAATTGTTATATCCTCTTGCTGAAGTGATCCTTTTATCATTATATAATGACCTTCTTTGTCTCTTTTTATTGTTTTTGACTTAAGATCTGTTTTATCTGATAGAAGTGTAGCTACTCCTGCTCACTTTTCTGTTTGTTTGCATGAAATGTATTTTTCTATCTCTTTTCCTTTCACTCTATATGTGTCATTATAGGTGAATTGAGTTTCTTGTAGGCAGCATATAGTTGGGTTATGTTTTTTTCATCCATTCAGCCAGTCCATATCTTTTAAGTAGAAAATTTGATGTGTTTACATTCAGGGTTATTATTGATATATGATGTCTTATTCCTATCACTTTATTAATTATTTTTTTGTATATGCTTTGTTTTTTCCCTCTTATTGTTTATCATTGTGGTTTGATGGTTTTCTGTAGTGGTAACAATAAGGCCTTTCTCTTCCTTATTTGTGTTTGCTCTACCAGCAGATTTTATACTTTCATGTGTTTTCATGACGGTAGATATCATTCTTTTATTTCCAGGTGGAGGTCTCCTCTAAGCATTTCTTGTAGAGCTGGTCTAGTGGTGATGAATTTCCTGAGCTTTTGCTTGTCTGGGAAAGACTTTATTTCACCTTCATTTATGAAAGATAACTCTGCTGAGTTTGGTGCCCTCAGCTGGCAGTTTTTTCCTCCCAGCACTTTGAATATATCATCTAATTCTCTCCTGCCTTGTAAAGTTTCTGCTGAGAAATCTGCTGTTAGTCTCATGGGCATTCTTTTATAAGTGCCTAGATGCTTTACTTTTGCTGTTTCTAGAATTCTCTCTTTGTCATTTGACAATTTGACTCTAATGTGCCATGGAGAAGATCTTTTTCAATTGTATCTATTTAGGGATCTCTTAGCTTTCTGTATATGGATGTTTAAGTCTCTTGCTACAGTTGGGAAATTTTTAGCTATTATTTCATTAAATAGGCTTTCTAGCCCTTTGATCTCTTTGTCTTCTAGGACACCAAAAATTTGAATATTTTGTCACTTTATGGTGTCTCAAATGTCATGTAGGCTTTGCTCTTTGGTTTTAAAATTTATTTTTCTTTACTTTTTTGTCCAAGTAGTTAACTTCAATAGACCTTTCTTCAAGTTCTGAAATTCTTCTGCTTGATCTAGTCTATTGTTGAAACTTTTTTTTAAGACAGAATTTTGCTCTTGTCACCCAAGTTGGAGTGCAATGGCTTGATCTTGGCTCACTGCAACCTCCGCCTCCCAGGTTCAAGTGATTCTCCTGCCTCAGCCTCCCGCGTTCCCAAGTAGCTGGGATTATAGGTACGTGCCACCAAGCCTGGCTAATTTTTGTATTTTTAGTAGAGATGGGGTTTTGCCATGTTAGTCAGGCTGGTCTCAAACTGATCTCAGGTGATCCACCTCCCTCGGCCTCCCAAAGTGCTGGGATTATAGGTGTGAGCCACTGCACCTGGCCTAAAACTTTCAAATGTAATTTTTATTTCATTCAATTAATTCTTGTTCTCTAGGATTTCTATGTGGTTCTTTTTTGATATCTATCTCTTTGATAATTTTTTCATTGATATCCTGAATTATTTTTCTGATTTCTTTATATTGTTTACCTGTGTTCTTTTGTGTTCCACAAAGCTTCCTTACTATTACTAATTTGAGTTCTTTTTCTGGGAATTTATAAATTTTTTTTTTTCATTAGAACCTATTGCTGGAGAACTATTGTGTTCTCTTAGAGGTATCATACTTCCTTACTTTTTCATGTTTCTTGTTTTCTTACACTGATATTTGTGCATCTGGTGTAACAGTTGCTTCTTCCAAAATTTTTTTGGATTTGCTTTCATAAGGGAGGACTTTTTTCCTGAAGATGTATCTGTGATGTTCATTGAGTAGGGCACTTTGGCTTTCATTCTGGGTGTGTGCCATGGTGTATTCTCCATATAATTTATTTGGCTTTCAACTGCATCAGTGGCATTTATGATTTTCTCAGTGGCTCAGAGTGTAGTTGTTAGTGGAGGCTGTGGTGAAATTTTGCTGGGGACAGGGTTGGGGATTGGGCCTGTGCTTAGGCACCAATGGGGGCAATAGTGGGCTTAGTATGAACATCTTTGGTTTCCAAAGTGATGCAGACTGGAACCAGTTTTAGTGGGTCCAGGCATCTTTCTTGGGTGTTGGCATTCACAGTGGTGGACTTGACAGATGGGAGAGTGTTCAGGTTTCTGAGCAGCAGGTGTGATGTGAGCCATGGCAATAGCAGTAGTGGGACAACCCTGTGGCTCCCAAGTGGTTTGCACTGATGTTGGTGGTGGTTACAATGGGTTGGGTAGATCAGTCCTTTGGCCTGAAGGTGGCACACGTAGGTAACTGCCAGCTCTGGTGTTAGTTATAGCCTGTGTGAGCCTGTCTTCAGGCTTCTGGGAAAAGTGCTCAGGTGCTAACAGGGCAGGATGATCCTGAGGCACCCAGATGGTGTGCTTGGGCATTGTGGAGGTGAGTGGGGCCAGGCTGGGCAAGCCTGCCATCATGACCCCCAGTGGTGCATATGGTTGCTGATTGTGGTGGTAGGGGTATGGTGATCCATAGGCTTCTGGCAAGGTGCTCAGATGGGGATGGCAGTGGCTACACTGCAGTCCTACTCCTGGTGAGGGCAGGGTTGCTTTCAGTGTCAGCAGCTATGGGCAGGTAGCTGGGGAGCTCACACTTCTGCTCCAGGTGGTGGCTGTGGGTGGGATAGCCTGTCCTCAGCGTGCTTGTAAATGTATAGCGGCACCATACCTAAGGATTATGGGATTGTTGCCAGTGGCTTGCGCTTTGGTCCCAGTAGTAGCAGCCAGCAGTGACAGCTGTGGGAGGGGTGCTGTCCTCAGGGTGTTTGTAAACGTGTAGTGGCTCTGTGGCTGTGGGTGGCAGTGTCACTGTCAGTGAGGTGCGCTTTACCACCTGGAGGCAGCAGGCAGTAGCGGTGGCAGATGCAGGCAGGAAAGTCTATTGTCAGGGCATGTGTAAATGCACTATGGCCCCAGTGCTGGAGGTAGCGGGATTGCCGCTAGTGGCATTCACTTCCACCCCAGTGGCATCAACCAGCAGCAATGGTGGCTGCAGGTGGGGGATGTCAATGGAGTTCCAGGGATGTGGAGATGCAGAGGCTTTTGGTCCCAGGGCCAGATGCAGTACGATGGAGGCTGGACTTCCAAAATAGTCCTGCACTGTAGCTGCTTAGGACTCAGGGGGAGTATGGGACCTGGCGTGAGCTCCCTCTCTGGAGCAACATCAACCACACAGTCTCTAGGCAGCTCTCTACATCAGTTTCAGGACCCACAAAGGTCAAGGGCCTTTCCCATGGCTAGGATTGGAGGAGTCTGTGGTGGAATGTGGACAATTGGGAGTCTCTCATTTACCCTTTTCCCACACTGGGGAGCCTCTCTGGGCTCCCAGATGATCCTGGCTGAGCAGGCTGCCTTGTTTCCATTTACTCCCTTGCTTTAGGTGTTTCCTGTCACTTCTATGTTGAATTCCAGTATTCTCTATTTGATGATCCATTTGAAGTGTGATTATCTACTCGCTATTTTTGTTCTTCTTTGTGGAGGAGGTGAGTGTCAGGTGTCTCTACTCAGCTATCTTGAAGCTTCTGACATTTTATATTTAAAAATATGATCCATTTGAGTTAATTTTACAATAAGTATAAGGTTTAAATCGAAGTAATTTTTTTTTTTTTTGGTTATGCCTGTCTAAATGTTCCAGTGCCATTGTTGAAAAGGCTATTTTTCCCTCTACTTAGTTTCTTGCTCTTTTCTAAAAATTCAGTCGGGTGTATTTGTGAGCATATTTCTGGGTTCTTTATTCTGTCCACTGATCTATGTGTTTATACCTCTGCAACACTACACTGTCTCGATTACTGTAGCCATACAGTAAGTCTTAGCATCAGGTAGAGTGACCTTCACATGTTTTCTTGCTTTGAAAAAAAAACTTTTTAAGCTAGTTCCTTTCCCGTTACATATAAATTTTAGAATAAGCTGGTCAATATATATAAGATATGTTACTGGGATTTTGGTAAAATTATATTAAGTCTACAAATCAATTTAGGGATAATTGAAGACTACTATATTGAGTCTTCCAATCCATGAACATGATATATCTTGCAGTTTATTGAGACCTTCTTTGATTTCTTTCATCAGCATGTTGTAGCTTTTTGTGTATAAGCCCTGTGACTGCTTTATTAGAATTATTGCTTAGTATTTCATTTTTAAGTGATTGCAAAGGGTATTGATTATTTTATCTTGGTTCTAACATGTTAGTTATTAGTATATAGAAATATATTTACTTTTTGTATCTTAATTTTGTGTCTTGAGACATTAGTGAACTCTGTTGTTAGTCTAGGATTTAAAAAAATATATTCTTTGTGATTTTCTACATACTTCCTTTTCTTACCTGTCTGACTAGATTTTCATTACTATGTTAAATAACAGTGGTGGGAGAAGACATTATTGCATTGCTCCCAATTGGGGGAAAACATTAAGTCTATCACCATTATGTATGATATTACCTACAGGATTTTTTTCCTTGGGTAGATGTTCTTTATCAAGTACAGAAATTTCCTTTCTGTCCTTAGTCTTTTGCATGTCTTTATCATAAATTGGTGTTAAATTTTGTAAAGTGTTTTTCTGAATTTTTTGATATTATTATATGATTTTTCTTCTTTAGACTGTTCATATGGGGAATTGCATTGATTGAGTTTCAAATGCTGAATTAGCATTGTATCCCTGGAATAAAACTTAGTTGGTCATGCTATATAATTATTTTTATATATTGCTGAGTTTAATTTGTTACTAATTTATTAAGAACATTTGAATCTATGTTCCTGAGAGATTTGGGTCTATATTTTCAGTTTTGGTACTATCTTTTTCTGATTTTGGTATCAAAGTACTACCGACCTCATAAAGTGAGTTGGGAAGTGTTTTCTCCTCTTCTATTTTCTGGAGGAGATTTTGTAAAAATGTATTGTTTCTTCAATGTTTAGTAGAATTATGTGGTGAAATCAGTTAAGCTTGCAGGTTTCCTTTTTGTCTGTTTTTAAGCTGTGAATTTGATTCATTTAATAGGTATAGGGATATTCAAATTATCTACTTCATATTGAGTAATTTTGGTAGTTTGTGCCATTCAAAGATTGGTCTGTTTTATCTAAGTTGTCAAATTTTTGAGTGTTCTTTTTTTCAAGTATTCTTTTATTATTCTTTTGATGTCTAGTGAGTGTGTAGTGATATTCCCTGTTTCAGTTTCAATATTAGTTGTATGTGTCTTCTCCGTTTTTTTTTTTTTTTGTCAGTCTTGATAGAAGTTTGTTAATTTTATTTGTCTTTTTTAAAAACTAGCTTTTTGTCACATTGATTTTTCTGTTGCTTTTCTGATCTAATTTCACGGATATCTGTGCTTTTTAAAAGTATTTCCTTCATTGTGTTTCTTTGGGTTCATTCTTCTTTTTTTCTAGTTTCTTGAAGTGGGAGCTTGGATTATGTAGTTGAGATTTTTCTTCCTTTTTAATGTAAGGATTCAATGCTATAAATTTCTCTTTTGGCACTGTTTTATCTGTGTCTCACAAATTTTAATTCAGTTCTAAGTATTTTTTAAAAATTTCCCTGAAACTTCCTTTTTGAGTCATGGATTAGTTGTTTAATTCGTCAGGGTTTGGAGATTTTCCAGTTATCTTTCTGTTATTGATTTCCAATATGATTCCACTGTGATCACAGAACTTACTGTGTATAATTTTAATTCTTTTTTGGTGAGGTTTGTTTATGACTCAAGATATGGTATATCTTGGTAAACGTGTAAAAAATCATGTGCATTCTGCTGTAGTAGGGTAGAGTGTTCTAGAAATGCAAATTAGATCCTCTTGGTTGATGGTGTTGTTGAGTACTTCCATATTTATGATGATGAATTTTATGTGCAAACCTGGAGGGTATTTTCTTTCTTTTTTTTTTTTAAATTTATTTATTATTATTATACTTTAAGTTGTAGGGTACATGTGCATAACGTGCAGGTTTGTTACATATGTATACTTGTGCCATGTTGGTGTGCTGCACCCATCAACTCGTCATTTACATCAGGTATAACTCCCAATGCATTCCCTCCCCCCTCCCCCCTCCCCATGATAGGCCCCGGTGTGTGATGTTCCCCTTCCTGAGTCCAAGTGATCTCATTGTTCAGTTCCCACCTATGAGTGAGAACATGTGGTGTTTGGTTTTCTGTTCTTGTGATAGTTTGCTAAGAATGATGTTTTCCAGCTGCATCCATGTCCCTACAAAGGACACAAACTCATCCTTTTTTATGGCTGCATAGTATTCCATGGTGTATATGTGCCACATTTTCTTAATCCAATCTGTCACTGATGGACATTTGGGTTGAATCCAAGTCTTTGCTATTGTGAATAGTGCTGCAATAAACATACGTGTGCATGTGTCTTTATAGCAGCATAATTTATAATCCTTTGGGTATATACCCAGTAATGGGATGGCTGGGTCATATGGTACATCTAGTTCTAGATCCTTGAGGAATTGCCATACTGTTTTCCATAATGGTTGAACTAGTTTACAATCCCACCAACAGTGTAAAAGTGTTCCTATTTCTCCACATCCTCTCCAGCACCTGTTGTTTCCTGACTTTTGAATGATCGCTATTCTAACTGGTGTGAGATGGTATCTCATTGTGGTTTTGATTTGCATTTCTCTGATGGCCAGTGATGATGAGCATTTTTTCATGTGTCTGTTGGCTGTATGAATGTCTTCTTTTGAGAAATGTCTGTTCATATCCTTTGCCCACTTTTTGATGGGGTTGTTTGTTTTTTTCTTGTAAATTTGTTTGAGTTCTTTGTAGGTTCTGGATATTAGCCCTTTGTCAGATGAGTAGATTGCAAAAATTTTCTCCCATTCTGTAGGTTGCCTGTTCACTCTGATGGTAGTTTCTTTTGCTGTGCAGAAGCTCTTTAGTTTAATGAGATCCCATTTGTCAATTTTGGCTTTTGCTGCCGTTGCTTTTGGTGTTTTAGACATGAAGTCTTTGCCCATGCCTATGTCCTGAATGGTACTACCTAGGTTTTCCTCTAGGATTTTTATGGTATTAGGTCTAACATTTAAGTCTCTAATCCATCTTGAATTAATTTTCGTATAAGGAGTAAGGAAAGGATCCAGTTTCAGCTTTCTACTTATGGCTAGCCAATTTTCCCAGCACCATTTATTAAATAGGGAATCCTTTCCCCATTTCTTGTTTCTCTCAGGTTTGTCAAAGATCAGATGGCTGTAGATGTGTGGTATTATTTCTGAGGACTCTGTTCTGTTCCATTGGTCTATATCTCTGTTTTGGTACCAGTACCATGCTGTTTTGGTTACTGTAGCCTTGTAGTATAGTTTGAAGTCAGGTAGCGTGATGCCTCCAGCTTTGTTCTTTTGACTTAGGATTGTCTTGGAGATGTGGGCTCTTTTTTGGTTCCATATGAACTTTAAAGCAGTTTTTTCCAATTCTGTGAAGAAACTCATTGGTAGCTTGATGGGGATGGCATTGAATCTATAAATTACCTTGGGCAGTATGGCCATTTTCACGATATTGATTCTTCCTATCCATGAGCATGGTATGGGGTATTTTCTGATGAAGTTAACATTTAAATAGGTGTACTTTGAGTAAAGCAGATTGTTTTCCCTAGTGCGGGTGGGCCTGATCCAATCAGTTGAAGGCCTGCATAAAACAAAAAGACCAGCCTCATCAAGCAAGAAATAATTCTCTGGATGACTGCTTTTACATTTTATCTGTGCCATTATCTCCCCTTTTTATCCAGCCTACCAGCCCACACAACAGATTTTGGATTTGCCAGACTCCATAATTGATTGAATCAATTCCTTTTAATACATTTCTTTACAGACACACATAAACACACACACACTCACACACACACACATCTTATTGGTTCTTTTTCCCTGGAGAATCCTGATTAATACAGTGTTCTTCCTGATTTTCTGTCTAGTTAGTCTGTCAATTATTGAGAGAAGAGTGTTGAAGCCTCCAGTTATAACTGTAGATTTCTCCATTTCTCCTTTTTTAGTTCTATCATTCTTTCTTCATGTATTTTGCAGCTCTGTTGTTTGGTGCATACACATTTGGATTGCAATGGCATTTTAGGGGACTGGCCCATTTTAATTATGTAATCTGTCTCTCTATCCCTGGTAATTTCATTTGCTCTGGGATTTATCTTATCTGGTTTTAATGTTGCTACCCTAACTTTCTTTTGATTAATTTTGGCATTGTGTATCGTTACACATCCTTTTCCTTTAGACCTACCTCTATTGTATTTACAGTGAATTTTTTGTAAACAGCATATCTTTCGGTATTTTTTTCTTCACTCTACGAACATCTGTTTTTAAAAAATATTATATTAGACCATTTATATTCAATATAATTATTGATATGCTAATACTTAAATGCTTAAGTGTGTAATTTTATTTTTTGTTTTTCTGTTTGTTCTCTGTTTTTATTTTTTCTGCCTTCTTGTGGGTTACTTGAACATTTTTAGAATTCCATTTATATATATTTGTGTGAGGTATAGAAACTTTATCTCTTTTTAAGTTTCTTTACTCTCTTTCCTATATAATTATCTTAAATATTTCCTCTACATTCATGGATAGCCACTTAAGAAAATTTTATACTTTTTGTTTCAAGTGTGAAATATAACTTAGAACACTAAAAAATGGAAGAAAATTCATTATAAATGCCATTATTCTTTTTCTTTCTGCTGTCCTCATTTTCCAAAATTATGTCTTTTATACTTTTTGTTTATAGAACTTCCTACAGTCATTCTTTCAGGGTGGGTCTATCTCTTACTTTTCTTTCACTTGCAAATATCTTTTCTTCTCTCTAATTCTGAAATGTATTTTCACTGGATATTGGATTCTATCTTAACAGTTCCTGTCTTGCAGTGCTTGAAAAATATTATCCCACTTGCTTTTGACTTCCATGGTTTCTGATAAGAAATCTGCTGCCATTTGAATGTTTTTCTCTTCTATAAGTAAGGAGTCATTTCTCTCTTGCTGCTTTTGTGATTTTTTTCCTGTCTTTAGTTTTTAGTAGTTTGTTTATTATGTCAGTGGCAATGTTTTGGAGGGGTTTATAATGTTTTCGGCTTGCTCAGTTTCTTAAATCTGAAGATTTGTGATATCTTTCACCAAATTTAGGGAATTCCAGTCATTATTTCTTTAAGAACTTTTTAGCCCTCCTCTCTTTCTTCTCTTTTCCTTGGACTCTGATGACACAAATGTAAGATGTTTTGTTATAGTCACACAAGTCCCAGGAGTTATGTTCATTTCTCGTCAGTCCATTTTTCTCTCTTTTGTTCAGACTGGGTATTTTCCATTGTTATGCACTGAGGTTTTTTATTTTGGTTACTGAGTTTTTCAGTCTTAACATTTCCCTTTCGTTGTTCTTTAAGTTTTCTATTCTTTGCTCAGGCTTCCTAGGTTTCCATTTGTTTCAAGTGCATATGTTATTGCCTGTTGAAGTATTTTTATGATAGTTGCTTAAATTTTTTTTTGGTACAAAAGTGAATGCTTATTTAGAATTAGAAAATAAATCCAAACAAATTTCTGGAGGCTTGGAGATTCAGTGCTTTCCTTCTGAGAGCTCCTTAGGCAGTTTACCAGAAATACTTATTTAGAAATGCTACCTGAAAGCAACCTGCCTTCTCTTCCTCCCCTAGAAGGTCTACAAAAGCAGCAGCCAGCAGTGCTTGTGCAAATGGAGACCCTGGAGCTATGATGTTAGCTGCTTGGTAAACACACTTCTGCCTGTTGGAGAAAACCTCTAATTTCAGTTTAGGGGTAAAGAGGAAGGAAAGAAAACATAAAGGGAAAAGAGCCAGGGGAAGTGGGATTTATGGTTTCTATTTGATTTTTTGTTAGTACTATTTTCTCTAGCTCCTCTTACCTCATTACTTAAGGTCTCTCCTTTTTTTGAGCTCCTACTCCATTTAATTTGAAGTAAAAAAATTTACGTGATTTACAAAATGTTGTACAAATGAAAATGGGTACTGGTACCACTCATAAATGTATTAGTAATAGTGGTAGTAATAGAAGTAGTGATTGTAGTAGAGGTGAAAAGAGTGATAGTAGCAATAATGTTAGTTACAACAGTAGTTATAGTAGCAATAGTAGCAGTAAGAGTATTAGGAGTAGTAGCAAGAGTAATTGTGGTATTAATAGTACTAGTAATTGTAGTAGTAATGGTAATAGTAGTGATAATAATATGGTGGCAATAGTAGACATAGTAGCAAGAGTAGTACAGGTAAAAATAATAGTAATAGTAGTAATAGCAATAGTGTTAGGAGTAATAGTAGTTTATGTAGTAATAGCAGTAATAGTAGGAAGAATGGTAGTAGTGATTTTAATAGTGGTATGAATAGTAGTAGTAATAGTGGTAACCATAGTCACAATAACGGCATAGGTAACAGTAGTTACTGCTTAAAATTTCTTTTTTGTTTTTTATTTTTGACACAGGTCTTGCTCTGTCACCAGGCTGGAATGTGTTATCATAGCTCACTGCAGCCTTGACTCCTGTGCTCAAGTGATCCTCCCACCTAAGCCTCCCAAGCAGCTAGGACTACAGGCACACACACCAGCACACCTAGCTAATCCAAAATTTTTTTTTTTTTTGAGTGGAGATGGAGGTCTCACTATGTTACCTAGGCTGGTCTTGAACTTCTGGCTTCAAGCACTCCTCCCTACTTGGCCTCCCAAAGTGTTGGGAATATAGGTGTGAACCACTACACCTGGCCTGCTTAAAATTCTTATCAAATAATTGCAACATCTGTGTCATCTTGATATGGTATGTGTTTGTTAGAGTAGGTGGTTAGGCAGACATGTGCAGGGCAAGAAATGCACCTCCCTCCCCCAAAACCCAAAGAAATGTCAGATGACCATCAAGTGGTGGTCAGGTGGCTGTCAGCATCAGGGAAAGATGTTTCCCAATAGACAGAAAACACCTGGAGTTGGTGATCAGCAACTTCCTGATACAATCTCAAGTGTTGGGTGACGGGGCTCATGCATGTGCAACAAGAGGCAAAATGGCATACTTTAACTGGTATATGACCTTCCTCTGGTAAGGCTTGACTGGTAAGGGAAAAAAACATCAAGTGAACACATGCACAAATTCAGTAAACACACTGTGCATACGGCGCATCCGAAGTGCTGGCAGGCCACTGTGCATGTGGACAGCCCACCCCATGGGAAGAATCAAGGGAGGAGAAACGCAAATCCCGGAACCATGCCAATGTATAAATGCCCAAGTCAAGGGTCTGGTGGGCACTTGATCTCTCAAATGCCTCCCACCAGATTGGCCCTCTTCCAAGTATACTTAGCTTCCTTTCATTCCTGCTGTAAAACTTTAATAAACTCTCACTCCTGCTCTAAAACTTGCCTCAGTCTCTCCCTCTGCCTTAAACCTACTTCTGTCCCTCGGCCGAAATCTTTCCTCTGAGGAAGCAAGGATCGAGTTGCTGCAGGCCTGTATGGATTGGCCACTGGTAACATGTTCATTGTCTATTTTCATTCCAGTTGAGAGTTTCAGGTTCTTATGATGATAAATAATTTTAGATTGAATCCTGAGCATTATGGGTATTAGGAGACTCTTCATCTTATTTAAATCTTCTATTTTAGCACATCTCCTCTGATACTACACTGGTTGGAAAAGTGGGGCACTGTTTCTCTCTGGCAGTTGGGATACAAGTCTGGGTTTCAAGTTGTCCTCCATCTACACCCCAAAGGTATAGGACCTCCTCATGCTTGCTGGCAGGGGTAGGAGCCAGGCTCCCTTTGAGGCCTCTGCTGACACAGCAGGGCTGGAAGGGGGAGGGATACCTCTTTGCTGCTTCCCACATAGTCCCCCACATACAGCTTGTCAGGGCCTTGTGGCCAATGGGTGGTGACCTCCTGTGACATCACCCTAGCAGGGAGCAGAGGGACCTTCACTGCTGCAGCATGAGGATGAAGGAACCAGCTCTATACTTGGTCTTCTCTGATACCACCCCATAGGGAAGTAAGGGTGCCTCATTCCAGCCTTGAGGGAGTGGAAGTCTGGGATCCCCAAGTGCCTTTTGGTGGTGTGCATGGTGGTGTGACCACAGTGTTTTCTGCAGTGTTTGGATGGAGGAGGGTGGTTATTGTATATAAGTTTTCTATCTTGCTAGGCCCTCTCTTTCCTGGTCCTTTGAACGGGAGAAAACAGGCTTTCCTTGGGGTCTTTTTTTTTTTTTTTTTTTTTGGTCTATGCTGAGTATTGTCTTCTTCAGCACCCAGTCCAGGACATATGAGGCAAAAAGAACACAAGAAATGCAGTGCCGTGTCATTCTTCAAGTCCCGATGTCTCTAGCTAGTTTGCCTAATTTTATCCAAAATTTCAGAGTCACTTAAAAAAAAATTAAGTCAGAGGTTTTCAGCCATACCCCTCAAAAGGTCACTTTTTGATTCAAAAAAGTGTAACTGATTTGGTTCATTACTAAGATCTTCTGTTGAATAATTTAGGATCCCCTTTTTTCATTCAAGACAAATTTTCTTTTCTTTTTTTTTATTTTTATTTTGAGTTGGAATCTTGCTCTGTCGCACAGGCTGGAGTGCAGTGGCGTGATCTCAGCTCACTGCAACCTCTACCTCCCGGGTTCATGCCATTCTCCTGCCTCAGCCTCCTGAGTAGCTGGGACTACAGGCGCCCGCCACCATGCCTGGCTAATTTTTTGTATTTTTAGTAGAGACACGCCACCATGCCTGGCTAATTTTTTGTATTTTTAGTAGAGACAGGGTTTCACTGTGTTAGCCAGGATGGTCTTGATCTCCTGACCTCGTGATCCGCCTGCCTCGGCCTCCCAAAGTTCTGGGATTGTAGGCGTGAACCACCACAGTCGGCCCTCAAGACAAATTTTCTAAGCAGTTACAATGTATACACTATTAGCCCCGAGGATGCTGCCTCTGCTATAGAGAATGAATTGTATATTAATTCCCACATTCAGTGTTATGACAAGGACATAAAATACTGTCAGAACTGGGAGAAGAAAGCGGTGAAAATCCCTGTCCACCTGACAACAAAAGGAGATGCAGTTATGAGCACTGATAAAAGACTTCAGTATTAAATGAAGAAGAGAAAAGGTGTTCCTAACTGAAGTAACACCATAAGCAAAAACATGGAGGCTGTAAAGTATGATAGATTTGACAAACACAGATGCACTCAGGGTGACCAGAGGTAGCTGAGCAGGAGAGTATAATAGATGAAGACACAATGGAGGACCAGATTGTGTCTTCGTCTATTACACTGACCTGACCCTGAAGGTCAGGCAATGTGTCTGGAATCTGGGCAACAAGGAGCTATAGTGTTTCTCAGTTCTCTGGACAATTCTTGAAGGTATTTTGCTATTTTTATTCCAACATCTTGACTATGGAGATATGACCAGGGAGTAGACAGAGAAAATTACGTTAAACTTAAAGATAACTAACGCGTTGCCTTTGAGTCATTGCCCAGTTGGTGTGTGGCCAACAGCCGACTTCATTCCAACTCCCTTCCCTTGTCTTCTGGGAAGTTGAGGGTGACCTGCCCATTATAGGATTGGAAGGCAGCAGCATCTTGAACTTAGGCAGAAAATGGGCTGATTTGTTTTGTCCACAGGTTGGCTGTCATTTGAGTTATACAAATGACAAATGCTCCTTGCAGACTCTAGACATAGATGACAAGGGGGATGCTGCTGCTACTGCAGGAGTGATAGTGGTAGAGGATTAGAGTATTAAAGCCCCTACATAATGGAGCCTCACATATTGCAGGGGCCATGGGGATTCCTTAGCCGGCTCCCTTATCTACAACCTGTGCAGTGCAACACAGTGTCCATAATTCCATTTGACCTTCATGGAAATCTGAAATATAGGTAACATTATTCCCGTTTGACAGTTGGGAAAACTGGGGCTCAAAAAAGGCCATAACTTTCTCCACCCCAGATTACTTGGTGGACAGCAGAGAATAAGAATCAGTCAGCTAGAAGCTACCCATGGCCATACATACTTGGTGAGGATTTAGTCCAGACAATTATATGAGTAGGGCAATGGGTTCTCAAAGTTACCTGAAGGTCACCTTATGGTGATAAGGGCAGGTGCTTCGTGGGGAAGCTGGGAGCTGATATGTGAGGCCAGTGTGGGTTGGCTAGAGACAAGCTGGGGTAGAGGACTTGAACGGGGTGAGTGGGAGTGAATATTACTTTGCTTTTCTGAGCTGAGTGACCTCAGACAGTGATGTCCTTTTGGACTTCGCTACCTTATTCTCAAAGTAGAGATAAGGATTCTTGAATTAGGATGATCTTCAGCCTCCCTCAGTGTGGTGACACACAGAAGACCCTCCTCAGGGGCCTTGTGAATCTAAACTGGAGAAAGAAGATCCCCTAAGCTCTTTCCCTGGGATCTCACACCAAACCACTCAGACTTTCTATATTTGAATTCTTGAATCCTTACACAACCTTGTAGTCGCGACAACGTGCGACCTTAGTGTTTATTTGGGAGCTTGTATTTCATTGACTGTATGTGTGTTTGAACAGATATTTGAGTTGACTGGCAAACAAATGGCTAATTCTATAAGTGTTATTAACCCCAATAGATTTCAAACCATGACTTCAACTGCCTTGGCCTGGGGCGATGTACTTTCATTCCTGAACTCTCCAGTATCAATCACATCTGGACCCAGAGCGATCTCTTGACAAATTCCTACTTGGCTGAGCTGTTGCTGTGGAAGAAAGTTTCACTGATGTCTTGGCCACCAAACAGCCACAAGGCCCCCTGAGCTTGCCTGGCTGTGGCCCTGATCACAGTCTGCCTCACTGTGAGGCCAAACCACTAGCTGGCAGGCTCCTCACTGCTGTTTGGTTGTGTGCCCGGGTGCAGGCTTGAGACTGCATTCTGGATACTCCACAGGAAGTCTGTGGGTGCTATAGTTGAATAGTTGCCTCAGAAAGACTTCCTGGTAAAGAAAGGAAAGCAATTCTCAAGCACATCCCCAATCCATCATGGCTATTGCTTCCATCCCAAGTGTCCTGAGAATTCTCTAAGGAGACTTGACACTAACTTGCAGAAGTGAGGGAAATATGCCAAAAAGCCAATGGGGACCCAAGTCAGCTTAGTCAAATCTCTATTAATGAGCTTCCTGAGACGAGAGTCTTAGAGGAATTCCACCACAGCCTACATCTGTATTACAGGTCAATCAATCAATCAATTTCATTTTGTGTCACACTACATTATATGCTTGACTAATTCTGGAGGGAGAGAGAGTGAATAATTCATGCCACTTAAAACAATTAATGCTACATCTTAAATTCCTAGAGTTCTGGAAAATTAGTCACCATAGGAAATAGAGCTGTTCATATAGGAATAACTATAAATAGGGATATTAGATTGGCTTTAACTCTCACATTCATTTTCAAGAATAAGAAGGTCAGGAAGGAGGACTCCTGCTAGTTGCAGACACTTCAGAACACGGGAAAGTGCCTCATTTATTCAACATAAGCTAAACATTTGTCTTATCTGTTCATCCAAAGAAAGACCATAGGAGGAAGGAGAAGGAAGGAATAATACCAAACCTAGAGCAGAGCTGCTCCAGAGCAGGACAGGGCTGTAAACAACTAATGCACCCTCTCCGCTCTGAGGCAGCCTCAAGCCTGTCTGGGAATGGGTGCTGAGATTATTCCTAAAGTCTGCCAGGTTCTAGGGGTGGTGAATGCTCATGGGGAAATGACAGCTGCACTTATAAACCCAAGGAATGGAAATTTACCAGAATTGTAAGACCAGCAAGAACCTGCCTTGGTACCATAGTCTGCTCTGGAAAAATGAGACCACAGAGCTCAAGTACATGACTTATTTGAAAGCCCCATCCTAGGCAAACAGAGAAAGAAAGCTTTCCATAAGGACGACCAGTGACCAGAATCAGAGAAACTGGATAGTTTTCTGTCCTTCTGCTGGCCTTTCAAGAAAATCCACCTTGGATGTTAAAGCACAACCACATAACTTTTTGCAGACCTTGGTGCAACTCTGTCCACCGTTAAGACCTCCTTTCATTGATCAGATCTCCAGAGTCATAAACCGTGCAATAAGTGGGATTTCCAACCTCCCTCCATACTTCCCTGGCGTTAGCCACAGCTCAGCTTTCTGACAAAGGATCACTCCTTCTTCTCTGGGTTTCCACAGAGATTTTTCTCTGCAAAGAGAGCTGTCAAGTAAGACGCACTGCTGAGGAACTTTTTTTAGAAGTCTCAGAAAATTATTCTATTTAAGATCAGCTTTGTGCTGACTTCGGCATCTTTCAACCTGCGTCATGTCTGCTTCAGGATAAGACTAAAGACTTGGCTTTGGTCCTTGAGTCTTTCTGTGCTGAGGATTCCACAAATTTAGGCATGATTATAGGAGAAAAACCCATGGAAGTTCATACAGATAATATATAATTAGTGAGTTTCCAGTCCTGAATAAGAAATCTTTGCCTGCCTGAAGGTCATGAAGATATTCTTATGTATTCTAAGAGCTTCATGATTTTAGCTTCCACATTTTGGTCTATGATACATCTTAAATTAATATTTGTATAGTATGAGGTAGCAGGTTTCTGTTTTCATATGAATAGTCAGACCCTGAGCATCATTTATTGAAAAGACTCACCTTTCCCAGTTAAATTCTTTTGGTGCCTTTCTTGAAAATTATGTTACCAATTGTGTGAGTATACTTCCGTTTGCTATTCCGTTTACTTGGTCTGGTTATGCTTGTGCCAATACCACAATGCTTTGATTACTGGAACTTTGTAGCAAGTCTTTAAATCTAGTTATGTAAGTCTTCTCTAGTTATGTTTCTCCTCCAAAATGGACATATATCTCCATTTACTCAGTGTTCTTTGAATTTTCTCAGCCATATTTTATAGTTTTTAGTATAGAGGTCATGTAAATATTACACTAAGTGTATTTATATTTATTTTATGTGATTTGATGATACTGCACATGGTTTTATTTTTGTGAATTTCATTTTTCAGTTGTTTTTCTTGACATTCAGAAAGGCAATTCATTTTTGTATATTGACCTTGAATTCAGGTGTTGAATTTTATAGTTTTTTGGGGGATGTACTCAGATAATTATATAATTTCCTCCTCTATTCTGTGAAATGTGTGGATTATATTATTTGATTTAATTATCAACTTTATTATAACATATAAAATAAATTATTCACTTGAAGCATACAATTGGATAGGTTTGACAGATGTATATGCCAAAAAACCCCACACCATAGTCAAGATACAGAACATTTTCCAGCGATCTTTTAATGCACCTTTCTATCTGCCCTTGGCCACAGATAATCACTGATCTGCTTTTTATCAGCATGTATCATTTTACATTTTTCTAGAATTTTATATAAATAGAAACATACACTATGTGCTCTTTTATTCTGACTTCTTTCACTAAACATAATGCTTTGAGATTTATTCATGTTGTTGCACACTGTAGTAGCTAATTCCTTTTCATCACTGAGTAGTATTTCATTATATAAATATACCATTTAGCTTAATCTGTTGATGGGCCTTTTGCTTTCTCCTAGTTTTCGTGTGGACTTTTATCAAGTTTATTGAGGCATAACCAACAGGTTCATGACTAGGGTGAGGCAAGAAAGACTCCTAGGGAATAAATTTAAAACTTGAGGAGTCATTTTCAAGTCAGGGTCTGAGCACCTCCTTGAATTTTGGACCATAGGAGCCTCTCTTGCCTCACCTTCATTCTGGCTCTGATGATTGATATTCAACAAATTACACATATTTCAAAGGCAAATTTGATAAGTTTTGACATATGTATGCACCCATGAAATGTCACCATAATTATGATGGAGAACATATCCATTGCCCCAGAAGTATTCTCATGCCCCATGTAATATCTCCCTCCTGGCTTTCCCTGCCATTTCTAGGCAATTATTAATTACATTCTTTCACTATAGAGTAGAGTTGTATGTAAATAAAATCATACAATATGTACTTTTTGTTGTTTGGCTACCTTTACTCATCATGATTATTTTGAGATTTAATCTGGGTTGTTACGTATATCAATACTTCACTCCTTTTTGCTCTGATTATTTTGTTGAATTGATATGCCATAATGTGTTTATCCATTTGCCTGTTGATGGACGTTTGTGTGGTTTCCAGTCTTGGCTATTGTAAAGAATGCTTTTATAAATATTTATGAATAAGTACTTTAATGGACATTTGCTTTCTTTTCTTTTGGGTAAATACCAGAAGTGTAATGGTTAGATCATATGTTAGTTTTATGTTTAACTTCTTAAAAGACTAACAAATTGTTTCCCAAGTTGGTGGAACCATTTCATGTTGGCTCCAGCAATGTATGAGAGCTCTAGTTCCTCCACATCCTTACCAACACTTGGTGTGGTCCATCTTTTTAATCTTAGCTATTTAATAGGTGTGTAGTAGTGATAATTATGTTGTGGATAAATATAAGTTTATCAAAATTTAAAACTTTTAGTTATCAAAAGACACCATTAAGAAAACAAAAAGGGAAATCACAGAATGGGAGAAAATATTTATATATCTGACAAAACATTGTACAAACAATATATAAATCGATAAGGCAAAACAAATAAAGTATGAGGATAAGACATGAAAAGGGAAATTACCAAAGAAGACATACAAATGGCCAATAAACACAATAAGTATGCTCATCATTAGCCATCAGGGAAATAGAATTTTAAAAGCTCAGTAAAATATAACTATAAACTTATTGGAATAGCTAAAATAATGCTAACAAGGTCAAGTGTTGGCAAGATAGGAAACAACTAGAACTCACAAAGTGTTGATGAGAGCAAAATGGAAGAGCTATTCTAGAAAACAGTTTTGCAAGCTCTTAAAAAGTTAAATACAGGGAGACATTAAAGATGGCCGAATAGGAACAGCTCTGGTCTGTAGCTCCCAGTGAGACCAACACAGAATTTGGGTGATTTCTGCATTTCCAACTGAGGTACCCTGTTCATCTCACTGGACTGATTAGGCAATGGATGCAGCCCATGGAGGGCAAGCAGAAGTAGGGTGGGGTGTTGCCTCACCTAAGAAGTGCAAGAAGCAGGGAGCCTCCCTTTTCCAGCTGAGGGAAGCTGTGAGGGACTGTGCTATCCAGCCCAGATGCTACGCTTTTCCCATGGTTTTTGCAATCTGCAGACCAGGAGATTCCCTCATGTGCCTACACCATCAGGGGCCTGGGTTTCAAGCACAAAGCTGGGTGGCTGTTCAGGAAGACACTGAGCTAGCTGCAGGAGTTTTTTTCATACCCCATTGGTGCCTGGAACCCCAGTGAGACAGAGTCATTCATGCCCCTAGAAAGGGGGCTGAAGCCAGGGATTCAGGTGGTCTTGCTCAGTGGGGCCCACTCCCACAGAGCCCAGCAAGCTAAGAACCACTGGCTTGAAATTCTCATTGCCAGCACAGAAGTCTGATGCCAACCTGGGATGATTGAGCTTGGTGGGGGAGGGGGCATCCATCATTACTGAGGCCTGAGTAGGCAGTTTTCCCCTGACAGAGCTAAAAAGGCCTGGAAGTTCTGACTGGGTGAAACTCAACACAGCGTGACAAAGCAGCTGTGGCCAGACTGCCTTTATAGCTTCCTCCTCACTGGGCAGGGTATCTCTGAAAGAAAGGCAACAGCTCCAGTCAGGGGCTTATAGATAACACTCCCATATCACTGGGAAGAAAACCTGGGGGAAGGGGAGGTTGTGGGCACAGTTTCAGCAGACTCACACCTTCCTGCCTGCCAGCTCTGAAGAGAGCAGTGGATCCTGACAAGGAGGGTGCTACCAGAACAGTGTTCAAGCTCTGCTAAGAGACAGACTGCCTCCTCAGGTGAGTCCCTGATCCCCATACCTCCTGACTGGAAGAGACCTCCCTACAGCGGTTGACAGACACTTCATATAGGAGAGCTCCAGCTGGCATCAGGTCAGTCCCCCTCTGGGATGAAACTTTCAGAGGAAGGAGCAAGCAGCAATCTTTGCTGTTCTGCAGCCTCTGCTGGTGATAGCTAGGCAAATAGGATCTGGAGTGGACCTCCAGCAAGCTGCAGCAGACCTGCAGAAAAGAGGCTTGACTGATAGAAGTAAAACTAACAAACAGAAAACAATAACATCAATATCAATTAACTCCCACACAGAAACCCCATCCAAAGGTCATCAGCCTCAAAGATCAAAGGTAGATAAATTCATGAAGATGAGAAAAAAATCAGTCATAAAAATGCTAAAAATTCCAAAAAACAAAATGCCTTTGCTCCTCCAAATGATTGCAACTCCTCTCCAGCAAGGACACAAAACGGGATGGAGAATGAGCTTGACGAATTGAAAGAAGTAGGCTTCAGAAGGTGGGTTATAACAAGCTCCTCTGAGCTAAAGGAGCATATTCTAACCCAGTGTGAGGAAGCCAAGAACCTTGAAAAAAGGTTACAGGAACAGTTAACTAGAATAACCAGTTTAGAGAAGAACATAAATGACTTGATGGAGCTGAAAAACAGCACGAGAACTTTGTGAAGCCTACACAAGTATTAATAGCCAAATGGATCAAGTGAACGAAAGGATATCAGAGATTGAAGATCAACTTACTGAAATAAGGTGAGAAGACAAGATTAGAGAAAAAAGATTGAAAAGGAATGAACAAAGCATCCAAGAAATATGGGACTATGTGAAAAGACCAAACCTATGTTTGATTGGGGTCCCTGAAAGTGACAGGAAGAATAGAACCAAATTGGAAAATACACTTCAGGACATTTTCCAGGAGAACGTCCCCAACCTAGCAAGACAGGCCAACATTCAAATTCAGGATATACAGAGAACACCACTAAGGTACCCCTTGAGAAGAGCAACCCCAAGATACATAATTATCAAATTCTCCAAGGTTGAAATGAAAGAAAAAATGTTAAGGGCAGCCAGAGAGAAAGGTCAGGTTACCTACAAAGCAAGCCCATCAGACTAACAGCAGATTTCTCTGCAGAAACCCTACAAGCCAGAATAGAGTGGGGGCCAATATTCGACATTCTTAAAGAAAAGAATTTTCAATCCAGAATTTCATATCCAGCCAAACTAAATTTCATAAGTGAAGGAGAAATGAAATCCTTTACAGACAAGCAAATGCTGAGGGATTTGGTCACCACCAGACCTGCCTTACAAGAACTCCTGAAGGAAGCATTAAATATGGAAAGGAAAAACTGGTACCAGCCACTACAAAAACACACCAAAATATAAAGACCAACGACACTATGAAGCATCTGCATCAATGAATGTGCAAAATAACTAGCTAGCATCATGATGACAGGATCAAAATTCACACATAACAATATTAACTTTAAGTGTAAATCGGCTAAATGCCCCAATTGAAAGACACGGATTGGCAAATTGGATAAAGAGTCAAGACCCATTGGTGTGCTATATTCAGGAGACCCATCTCATGTACAAAGACACACGGAGGCTCAAAATAAAGGGACAGAGGAATATTTGCCAAGCAGATGGAAAGCAAACAAAAAATCAGGTGTTGCAATCCTAGTCTCTGATAAAACAGACTTCAAACCAACAAAGATCAAAAAAAAAAAAAAAAAAAAAAAAGGGGCATTACATAATGGTAAAGGGATCAATTCAACAAGAAGAATGAACTATTCTAAATATATATGCACCCAATGCAGGAGGACCCAGATTCATAAAACAAGTTCTTAAAGACCTACAAAGAGACTTAGGACTCCCACACAATAATAGTGGGAGACTTTAACACACCCCTGTCAACATTGGACAGATCAATGAGACAGAAAATTAACAAGGATATTCAGGACTTGAACTCAGCTCTGGACCAAGCAGACCTAATAGATATCTACAGAATATACATTCTTTGCACCCCAAATCAACAGAATATACATTATTCTCAGCGCCACATAGCACTTATTCTAAAATTGACCACATAATTGGAAGTAAAACACTCCTCAGCAAATGCAAAAGAATGGAAATCATAACAAACAGCCTCTCAGACCACAGTGCAATCAAATTAGAACTCAAGATTAAGAAACCCACTCAAAGCTGCACAACTACATGGACACTAAACAGCCTGCTCTTGAATGACCATAGGGTAAATAGTGAAATTAAGGCCGAAATAATGAAGATCTTTGAAACCAATGAGAACAAAGAGACAACCAGAATCTCTGGGGCACTGTGAAAGCAGTGTTTAGAGGGAAATTTACAGCACTAAATACCCACGTCAGAAAGCAGGAAAGATGAAAAATCGATACCCTAACATCACAATTAAAAGAACTAGAGAAGCAAGAGCAAACACATTCAAAAGCTAGCAGAAAACAAGAAATAACTAAGATCAGAGCAGAACTGAAAGAGAGAGGGAAACGAAAAACCCTTCGACAAAATCAGTGAATCCAGGAGCTGGTTTTTTGAAAAGATTGACAAAATAGATAGACTGTTAGCCAGGCTAATACAGAAGAAAAGAGAGAAGATTCAAATAGACACAATAAAAAATGATAAAGGGGATATCACCACTGATCTCACAGAAATACAAACTACCATCAGAGAATACTATAAACACCTCTATGCAAATAAACTAGAAAATCTGGAGAAATGAATAAATTCCTGGACACATATACACCCTCCCAAGACTAAACCACAAAGAAGTCAAATCCCTGAATAGGCCAATAACAAGTTCTGAAACTAAGGCAGTAATTAATAGCCTACCAACCAAAAAAAGCCCAGGACCAGATGCATTCACAGCCAAATTATACCAGAGGTACAAAGAGGAGTTGGTACCATTCCTTCTGAAACTATTCCAAACAATAGAAAAAGAGGGGCTCCTCCCTAACTCATCTTATGGGGCCAGCATTATCCTGATTCCAAAAACTGGTAGAGACACAATAAAAAAAGAAAATTTCAGGCCAATATCCTTGATGAACATCCATGCAAGAATCCTCAATAAAACACTGGCAAACTGAATCCAGCATCACATCAAAAAGCTTATCCACAGCTATCAAGTTGGCCTCATTCTTGGGATGCAAGGCTGGTTCAACATATGCAAATCAATAAAAGTAACAGAAACAGAACCATCACATCACATAAACAGAACCAATGACAAAAACCACATGATTATCTCAATAGACGCAGAAAAGGCATTCGATAAAATTCCACACCCCTTCATGCTAAAAACTCTTAATAAACTAGGTATTGATGGAACAGATCTCAAAATAATAAGAGCTATTTATGACAAACCCATAGCCAATATCATACTGAATGTGCAAAAGCTGGAAGCATCGCTTTGAAAACTGGCAGAAGACAAGGATGCCCTCTCTCACCACTCCTATTCAACATAGTATTGGAAGTTCTGGCCACAGCAATCAGGCAAGAGAAGGAAATAAAGCATATTCAAATAGGAAGAGAGGAAGTCAAATTGTCTCTCTTGGCAGATGACATGATTGTATGTTTAGAAAACCCCATCATCTCACCCCCAAAACTCCTTAAGCTGATAAAGAACTTCAGCAAAGTCTCAGAGTACAAAATCAATGCGCAAAAATCACAAGCATTCATATACACCAATAATAGACAAGCAGAGAGCCAAACCATGAGTTAACTCCCATTCACAATTGCTACAAAGAAAATAAAATACCTAGGAATACAACTCACAAGGGATGTGAAGGGCCTCTTCAAGAAGAACTACAAACCACTGCTTAAGGAAATAAGAGAAGACACAAACAAATGGAAAAACATTCCATGCTCATGGACAGGAAGAATCAATATCGTGAAAATGGCCATATTGCCCAAAATAATTTATTAGATTTGATGCTACTCCCATCAAGCTACCATTAACTTTCTTCACAGAACTAGAAATAACTACCTTAAATTTCATATGGAACCAAAAAAGAGCCTGTATAGCCAAGACAATCCTAAGCCAAAAGAACAAAGCTGGAGGCATCATGCTACCTGACTTCAAACTGTACTACAAGGCTACAGTAACCAAAACAGCATAGTACTGGTACCAAAACAAATACATAAACCAATAGAACAGAACAGAGGCCTCAGGAATAACACCATACATCTACAACCATCTGATCTTTGACAAACCTGACAAAAACAAGAAATGGGGAAAGGATTCTTTATTTAATAAATGGTGCTGGGAAAACTGGCTAGCCATATGCAGAAAACAGAAACTGGACCTGTTCCTTACACATTATACAAAAATTAACCCAAGATGAATTAAAGACTTAAATGTAAAACCTAAAACCATAAAAACCCTAGAAGAAAACCTAGGCAATACCATTCAGGACATAGGCATGGGTAAACACTTCATGACTAAAACACCAAAAGCCATTGCAAAAAAAGCCAGAATTGACAAATAGGATCCAATTAAACTAAAGAGCTTCTGCTCAGCAAAAGAAACTGTCATCAGAGTGAACAGGCAACCCCTACAGAATGGGAGAAATTTTTTGCAATCTATACATCTGATAAAGGTTTAATATCCAGAAACTACAAGGAAATTAAACAAATTTACAAGAAAAAAACTTCATCAAAAAGTGTGCAAAGGACATGAAGAGACACTTCTAAAAAGAAGACTTTTATGCAGCCAACAAACATATGAAGAAAAGGTCATCATCGCTGATCATTAGAGAAATGCAAATCAAAACCACAACGAGATACCATCTCATGCCAGTTAGAATGGCAATTATTAAAAAGTCTGGAAACAAGAGATGCTGGTGAGGATGTGGAGAAATAGGAATGTTTTTACACTGTTGGTGGGAGTGTAAATTAGTTCAACCATTGTGGAAGACAGTGTGGCGATTCCTCGAGTCTAGAACCAGAAATACCATTTGACCCAGCAATCCCATTACTGGGTATATACCCAAAGGATTATAAATCATTCTACTATAAAGTTATATGCCCACATATGTTTACTGCATCATTATTTACAGTAGCAAAGACTTGGAACCAACCCAAATGCCCATCAATGATAAACTGGATAAGGAAAATGTGGCACATATACACCATGGAATACTCTGTAGCCATAAAAAACAATGAGTTCATGTCCTTTGCAGGGACATGGATGAAGCTGGAAACCATCATCCTCAGCAAACTAACACAGGAACAGAAAACTAAACACTGCATATTCTTACTCATAAGTGGAAGTTGAACAATGAGAACACATGGACACAGGGAGGGGAACATCACACACTGGGGCCTGTCAGGGGGCAGGGGGCAAGGGGAGGGATAGCATTAGGACAAATGCCTAATGCATGCGGGGCTTAAAACCTAGAAGACAGGTTGATATAGGTGCAGCAAACCACCGTGGCACATGTATGCCTATGTAACAAACCTGCATGTTCAGCACATGTATCCCGGAACTTAAAGTAAAATTAAAAAAAAAAAAAAAGATACGTAAATGGCAAATAAGCTCATGAAAAGATGCATTCAAGAAACACAAATTAAAACCAAATGAGATACCATTAAACACCTTTTAGAATGTCTGTAGTTAAAGGACTGAACATACCAGTTAATGATGAGTATGTGAAAGAACTGGGACTCTCATGCATTGCCACGTCAACGTAAAACATTACAATCACTATGGAGAGTTTACAAGTTGCATAAAAAGTTAAACATACAACTACCATATGACCTTGCCATTTCACGCTAAGGTTTTTATCTAGGTACAGTGAAACTGTATGATCATACAAATCCTTGCACAAAAATATTCTTAGCAGTTTTGTTTTTAATAGCCCAAACCTGAAACAACCACACATCCATTAACAGGTGAGTATATAAACAAATTGTGGCACATTTATGACTATGGAATAATACTCGTCCATAAAAGCAATAAATTAATGATAGATGCAAAAGCATAGATGAATCTCAAAAACATTATGTTGAGTGAAAAATGATTAATGATATAATGCAAAAAAAGTTTTTCAGTTCTGAAAGACATAGGTCACCATTAGTTAAAAACAAACAAACAAACAAACAAACAAAGTTAAGTACAGATAATTACCAGAAGCTTTCAAACTAACCAGAATACTGAAGGTCAATGTGCTTAAAGAAACTCTCAACTTCCTATTTCAGTTTTGGCATGTAAAGAGCTTGAAAATAAGCATTCCCACAATTACAACAAGAAAAAGTTGGACAAACTGAAATCTGTGACTTTTCTTGAACCCATTGTATAACTGAGGTAACAGGATAAACCACCACCTTAAAATCCAGACACACAGGTACACCCAGAGAAATACAAGATCAAAGATTGCTTACCTGGAAGAGAAGCCTTCAAAATGTATAATCTGGTGGCAACATTTAAATGGTCATTTTCATAGAGTTTGGAGGCTGAATACAGAGTCGGTGAGTAAGGAGTCCTAAGGGTCTAAGACAGATGGAGATATCCACATGTCCATGGGCTTTAGTTCAGTAACCTCACGAGATTCTCATTGTGAAGATTTGAGAAATATCCTTCTTGGGCCTAGAGGGATTCAATGTCAGTAGACTTATCCTATAAGAAATGTTAAAAGAACTTTGGGCCAAAGAGAAATAATATGCCAGAAACTTTGGTCCACACAAAAAAGGAAGAACATCAGAGAAGGAATGAATAAAGGTAAAATAAAATATTTTAGTTTTCTTATTTTTAATTGACATAAAATAACTTTGTTTAAATTAATAATAGGAAAAATCTATTGGAAGGTCATAGCGTATAGATAAGTGAAATGAATGATCACAATATCCAAAAGATGGAAGAAAGATCCCAGATGTGGTATAATGTTATTGGAGGTGGAAGTAAATTATTTAAAAATGCATATTGTAAACCCTACAGCAACCACTAAAAAGTTTTAAATGGCAGTTTAAATGATATGCCAAAGAAGAGATAAAGTGGAATAATATAAAATATTCAATTGAAGCAAGAAAAGATAGAAAAAAGGGAAGAAAAAGAGAAGCAAACAAAAAAAATGAAACGAGAAAAATGCCGTTATAAAGATTGTGTATTTTAGCCCCAACTATACCAAAAAGTACTTGAAATGTGAATGGTGTAAATACAGCAGTTAAAAGACAGATTTTGTTGAATTGGAATATTAAGACTCAGATAGGTATGCGATGCTAAAAGTAATCAAAAGAAAGCTGGATTACCTATATTAATTTCAGACAAAGCAGACTACAGAACAGGAGTATCATCAGGGATAAAGAGTGACATTACACAAACAGGAAGACAATTCTCCAAGAAGACCTAAATGTTTATGCACCTAACAACACAGCATCAAAATACCTAAGACAAAGGTGATGGAACTGAAAGGAGAAATCATATTTTAGTTGTAGATCTCAACATCTCCATACCAGTAGGTGATAGAGCAAGCACACAGAAAATCAGCGTGGGCATTGTGGAACATAACGGCATCATTGATCAACTGGTTCTAATTGACATCTATAGATGACTTCATCCAACAGCAGCAGAATACATATTCTCCTCAAGCTCACATGGAACATTCACCAAGACAGATCCCACTCTGGGCAAAAAAAATACATCTTAACATATTTCAAGGGATAGATATCATACAAAGAAAATTTTCAGATCACAGATAAATTGAACTAGAATAACAGAAAACTAGTTGAAAAATGTCCAAATATTTGGTAGTTCCACAATACACTTTTAAAACCCGTAGGTCAAAACAGAAGTCTCAAAATAAATTAAAATGTATTTTTTGTAATATTTTTATCTACTTTTGGCATTTGATATTAGTGTAGTGCTGCCCTTATAAATGAGTTGGGAAATGTTTCTGCTTCTATTTTGGGGAAGAGATTTCTGGAAAATTCAATGTATTGAAATTTTTGGGGTGCAACTGAAGTGACTGGTATAAATGTGTAGCATTAAGCTGCATATATTGGAAATGAAAAAGATCCAAAATCAATAATCTAAACCTCCACCTTGGGAAACTAGAGTAAGAAGGGCAAATTAGGCCTAAAGCAAGCAGGAGAAAGGAAATTATAATTATTAGACCATAAATAAACAAAATTGAGAACAGGAAAACAATAAACAAAATCAAAAATTGGCTTTTTGCAAAGATCAATAAAATTGACAAATCTCTAGCCAAGCTAACTAAGAAAAAAATGACAGAAGACACAAGTTGTCAATATAAGGAATGAAAATGGTGTGTATCAGCACTACTGATCTTGTGGGTCTTAAAAGGGTAATAAAGGAATACTTTGAGCAACTCAATCCGTGCGTATTTGGTAACTAAATAACATAAAGCAATTTCTTTAAAGACACAAACTACCAAAATTCACTCAAGGATAAATAGATAACCTGAAGTTTAATTTATCTGTTCAACACAGTCCCATTAAAAATCCCAGCAAACCTTTTTGTACATATCAAATAACTGATTCTAAAATTTATGTGGAGAGGCAAGAGACCCAGAATTCCACCATAATTCTGAATAAGAATAAAGTTGGAAGATACTCATCTTACTCAATTTTAAGACTTACTATAAAGTAACAGTAATCGATACTATTTGGTATTGGAGGAAAAACAGACACACTGATCAATGGAAGAGAATAGAGAACAGCAATACAAACTTACAATGGGGTTACTTCCTGATAAACCCATCGTAAGTTGAAAATATTGTAAGTTGAAAATGTATTGAATACACCTAACTTATTCAACATCATAGGTTAACCTAGCCTAGTTTACCATAAACGTGTTCAGAACACCTACTGTAGCCCACAGTAGGGCAAAGTCATCAGTACTCTGATGATCAGTACTCAAAAACACAGTACTCTGCAGAGTGTCACTTGTTTACCCTCACAACTGCATGGCTGACTGGGAGCTGTTGTTCACTGTTGCTGGCCAGCATCACAGGAGAGTGTGGCACAGTGTAGTGTATTGCTAGCCCAGGAAAAGATCAAAATTCAAAACTGAAAGTGTGGTTTCTACTGAACGTGTATAGCTCTCACGTCATCATAAAGTAAATAAATCCTAAGTCCAGCCGTTTTAAGTCGTCTGTAGTGTGATACAAATCTAGTGAACTGGTTTTTTGATGAAGGCAGAAAGGCAACTAAATGAAGAAAGGATCATATTTTCAACAGATGGTGCTGGAACAATTGGGCATCCGTGTGCCCACTCCCCACAAAAGAGAGCCAAGACACAGACCTTACACCTTACACAGAAATGAACACAAAAGAGACCAAAAATCTAAATGTAAAATGCAAAATCATAAAAATTCTAGAATAAAACATATAAGAAAATCTGCATGACCTGAAGTTTGGTGATAATTTTATACACATAATACCATAAGCACAATTCCTGGGGGAAAATTTTTTAATAATTGGGCTTTCTTAAAATAGAAAACTGTTGCTCTGTGAAAGACATTGTTAAGAGAATGAAAATATAAGCCACATTGTTAAGAAAATGAAGGACAAGCAACAGACTGGGAGAAAAAATTTCAAATTGCCTTCCTGATAAAGGACTTGTATCCATAATATACCAAGAATTCTTAAAACTCAATAACACAAAAATAAGAAACTCAATTAAAAAGTGGGCAAATGATCTGAACAGACACTGGTTAAAAACGGTATGTAGATGGTCAATAAGCATATGGAAAGGTTTTCACATCATTTGTAATTAGATGTATGACCAAAAACTTATTAGAATGACTACCACTTAAAAAACCCGATTACATCAATTTCTGGTGAGAAAGTAGAACAACAGAAACTCTTAATGCTGGTGGAAACGCAGAATGGTACAGCTACTTTGGAAGACAGTTTTGAAGTTTCTGATAATGCCAACCATGGTCTTACCATATGATCCAGCAACAGTGCTTCTAAGTCTTTTTTCAGCTGGTTTGAAAAAGAATACCCACAAAAAAACTTTGCACACGAATATTTATAAGCAGCGTTATTCATAATTTCCCCAAACTGGAAGCAACCACGATGTCCTTCAGCAGGTAAATGGATACACAAACTGTGGTACAATCAGAATACTTCATATTATTCAACAATAAAAACAAGCTACCAAACCACGCAAAGATCAGTAAGCATCTTGAATAAATATTATGTGATAGAAATCAGCATGAACAGGTTATATGTTGTCTGATTTGATTCTGATGACATTCTGGAAGAGGCAGAAAATATAGAGATGGTAAAAGAATAGAGATTTCTCGCAGCAGTTACCAAGGTTTCATGAGTGGGAAGGGTTAAATAGGAAGTGTTTGAAAGACGTAATGATGCCAAATGGATAAAATAGCCACATGAAAGAGCTCCCTATGGCCAAAGCTGGGATAATTTTAGAAACAAAATAAAATGATATTGGATTATAACCCAAAGTATAAGATAAGTATCTGAGTTCATCCTGATATAAACAAATGATGGAATAAATAAATAAATATATGGGGAAAAGAGACAAATCCCTCATTTAGAAGAATTCCAAATAATTTATTAGCTGGTCTGGCCTCAGAAGTGGAGCATGAATCCCTGCTCCTTAAGTGTGTGCTGTGCCTAGTGACTTCCTTCCGAAGAGTGCAATATGGAAAAGCGGGAGAAAAGAGGAACTTGACAGTGGAGAAACCTGAACGTAGCCTCAGCCAGATGACCAAGGTCAATGTCGTAAATAATGTCATGTTGATAGCATGTGCCTTTGATATGACGTGATGAGAATGGCACTTTATCGCTGTGGTCTTCCTCCAAAAGCCTGTAACGCCAGCAGAATCCTAAGAAAAACATCGGACAAACCCCCAAATAGGGAAATTCTACAAAATACCTGACCAATACTTCTCAAAACATTCAAGGTCACATGAAACAGGGAAAAGTCCAAGAAACTATGATAGCCAGCAGGAGCCTAAAGCCATATGACAATTAAATGTAATACGGGATCCTGAATGGGATCCTAGTATAGAAAAAGGATAGTGGATAAAAACTAAGGAAGTCCAAAAGAAAATGTGGACTTCAGTTCATAATAACATATCAATATTGATTAACTAGTTGAACCATAGTAATATCAAATGTGGAATATAATATATACTATGTTACACATAATATAAATATTATAAATAATATAAGAGTGGAAACTGGGTTATAGGGTATATGAGAACTCTGTATTATTGTCACAATTTTTTGTAAATCTAACACTATTCAACTGTAAAAAGTTGATTTAAAAGTTTCCCTTTATCTTAGTAAAATGTCTCCAAAAATTAAAAAAAATTCTTAAATCAATCAAATCATTCATACCTGTTATTCAATGTTAATATTTCATGTTTCATTTCATAAAGGGAAAATATATGTATTTGCATATAAAAACAAATTTTATCATATATTTGCTCTTTTAACTTACTATTTTTACTAATAAATTGAAATCAAATGACTTTTTGCAACCTCCAATGACTTCCTGGCTATAGAGGAGTTTTATACTCTTGTTTTATAAATGAAAATGATGTATCGCTCAGAATGATTTTTATTGGTAGGAATTAAGGTAGTATAAACTTAAAGAGGTTTAAAAGGGACCCAAATTAATAAGTGCTTTCTCTTTGTGAATATTTGTAGTCTCCTCTTTGTATTGTGGCCTGTGTGAGGAAATGTTTTCTGGTTTAAAAACTCAGCCAGGGCATACTGGAACAACATAACATCTGGATAAAAGTATATTTACTCTGATCCCTTTGAGGGGGTGGTACTGTTTTACCACTTAATAACTTTGGGTACTATCTCTTTAAAGTAGTTTGTGTTCAAAAATTAGAAAAATGAAGAGTGATTTAGGTAGCTAATTTTTAATTCCTTCAATTTCTTTTAAGTTATTAAGTAATTCTAGATTTGCCCAATTCTATGGATAAAAAATGGGGGTGTTTAAAACTAAAAGATTTTTGTTTGGTTTTTATATGAATTTTTAAAGTGTGAAAATAAATGACAGAAAAGTCAGAACAGAAAAGTACATTGATTTTTTAACATATTAATTTTGTGCACATTTTATTTCAAATTTGAATATTCAGCATGATGGTAATGTATGTCTTTTTGCTTTTTAATTAGAAAATTAAAACTCAAAACAGACGCTTAGCACTCTGAAAATAAGTGCCTGCCATGTTGAAGGGTGACAAGATGACACCGACAACCTCTTTTTAAAAACAGCTGTCATCTTTCTTCCAGTTATTTGATTTTAGTATGGCTTCCCGAAAATGCTGCGAGGTTCTCTAATTCATGGAAAGAAGAGCAGTTTATTATCTTTTTTTTTTTTTAAACTCCTGTATTTCTTTCTTTTTTAAAAAAATTTTATCATCTGCGTTTGTTTCTCTGTAGGTTTTCTGTTTTCTTCAATCCTAGGTTCCTTTCTGAGTTTTCTTCCCCTTCAACATCAGAGTCAGCGAATTTTCATGACAAGCCGTCTTGTCTGACGCCTCAGGGAAAATCACTGGTCAGGATCTTCTTCACGTTTGACTCTGCTATATTCAGGAAGAGCATCTTCAGGAATAGTGTGCAGAACAGTTTCATGACAGGACATCCAAACGTGTAAATAGGTTGATTTTCTCCACCTGTGTTGAGATGTTCAAGGTGATGCCTCCTGAGTACCTGAGATGTGCTTGGCCCTGTTCTGGGTGCTCTGCTCCTTTAATCTGTTCTGGGTGCTTCACTCATTTAATCTTCACAGCAATCTTGGGAGTTAGAAACCATCTTATTCCATTTTAGAGCAGTGGAAATGGGCACATAGGGGTGCCCTGGGTGGGACCCTCATACACAGAAATCTCTGTACTTGAAGATATATAACACTTAAAAAGAAAATCTACTGGTGGTGCATCTGCCTCCTCCATGCATAGGGAGTGGCAAGTTAAAAATGTTCATACCTGTCACACATTTTTAAAAATGCATCTTTGGTTGTGATGTTGACATACCAGGTTTTTCACCAAACACTACGGTGTCCTGGTGTTCTCACCACCCTTGTCTGCTGTATCAGACTAACGTGTGTCCACCACTTTGCTCCACCCATCATCTCCATCCATCGTGCCATGTACCATCTCTTCTTGCAAAGGTGACATCTCAGTTGCTCTTTGCCTGTTTCAATAACCCTTACATCTACTTCTACCCAAAAAAAAAAAAAAAAAAAAAAAAAAAAAAAAAAGAAAAAAGAAAAAGAGCATCATTGCCGTAGCTTTGAGGGAAAGGACTCTCTCTCAAAACAGTGATGATGTGGTCTGAGGAGGATGAGAACTCCATTGTTTTTTTTTCTCTTTCCCCTCCTGTTGCCTGGGCTCAGATGAGGGGCACAGTCATGAAGGTACCCAGCAGAGCAGCGCAACGAACACCCCGGATTTCTGACGGTAGGAATGAGGACCTCGGGGAACTGAAAAGTTCCCTGGCAAGGGCAAAAAAAAAAGTTCACTGGCAAGATGGCAGTGAGGAAGGAGCTCAGGGAGTGACCCATCATATTGTCTTTGAACTTCTGAGCCCATCCCTATGCTGCACGTGCGTGGATCTGATCCTAGTCAGCGTACCCACATTGTGACAACTGCACTATCAGACTGGTGTCCACATCTAAGACAAACCACTGGGCCAGTGGAACAGACGTGGGACAGATAAATGGCACTGCTGGGGCTTTGAGACGGAATGTCCCCCAGGCCCGCAGCCAATGGAACAGTTGGAACCGATGCCCAAACCTAACTAAGTAGATTGCCTGCTAAAACAAAAAAATAACTTTCTTCATAGAATTTAAATAAAATGTAGAGTTATGTAAGATAGAATTCAAATCATATAGTTTATGATTCAATATGACTCTCAAACAAAGAGCCAGAACAATCTCGACACACACAGCAAAAAATCACCAACAGAAGCCGGTGCTGAGATGACAGGGACATAGAAAGCACTGAATTTTATTTGTTTAATTCAGTTAGATGGTCTCTGCTTTCTAATAGGCAAGCTTAATGCATTTACACTGTTGTGAGTACTCTTATTTTTGGACTTAGTTTACCATGTTATTTTTCGTAGTCTCTTACCTTATTTCTTTATCCCTCCCTCCTGACACCACTGGATTAATCACATTAATTTTGTTCATTTTCCCCATTCTGTTTGTTTGGAATTTTCTTTCTGATTCTGTTCTTTTAGTGGCCCCTTTAATTTTTAGCATGCATAGGCAACATAAAGTATGAAGTTAAGGAATAGCCCCGTCTTTCTTCTCTGGTCTCGCCCACCCAAATTCCATGTTAACGTTGCCTGCTTATATTTTATCTATCATTTCTATGTGTTTGAAACAGGAGGAAAGATTTTTCAGTTGAGGCACAGAAATATAGACTTAGGGTCAACATGGAGGGCAAAACTAACACAGAAAATCAATGAATTAATGAATTGACTTGAACAAGTAAATCCGCAAAATGTAGTTCTGGTCCAGAGCCCTTGATGGGAGTGGTCTGTGAAAGCCCCAGGGCTCTAGTCCTGTCTCAGGCCAAGGCTCTGGATCAGAGACAAAGATTAGGCTGTCGTGCTGCCTTTTCTTTGAGCCTGGCGCTTCAGATTGCCTGAGGGGACAGCCACTAAACTGAAGGAGAGGGATGATTCAATCCCAGAGATAATAAGCTCAAGATAAGTGTTTCCAGGCTTAAAAATTATGTCTGGGTAGTTCTTCAGCTGAGTTCCTAGCACAGGAAACTGACTAGAAGCAAATAAACCAGAAACCAACTAGGTTTGAGGTCTGATGCTGACAAGAAAACAACAAGCCTGACCCCCACAAGTGTAATGTCAGCTGTCTCTAAAGCTGCCTGGTGCCCCAATCTGCATCTCCAGGTCCTGGCTACGAAATCTGGTCAGTGCTGGACCAGGGCATTGTCACTGGGCCCGCTCACCTTGAGGTGATAAAGATGAATAACACCAAGAGATCCCCAGAGGGCAATGCTGGAGTCTGGGTGGGCCATAGAAAAGGGCTTCCTCCTGGAAGCAGAACCAGGACTATCAGATCTAGCGTAGGACTTTCTCCAGGGCCCAGAGGGGAGGTGTTTACGATGATTGCCCAGCAAAATTCCGTAATTGCTTGGAACAGGTGCTTTGTGCATGGCCTTGTTGCTCATGAAGTTCAGAACTACACTTTGTGGCTTTACGTGTTCAAGTAAATTCATTAGTTTGTTCAATATTTATTCAACTGACATTGATGAACACCTGTTGTGTGCCTGGGTGGTTCCAGGTGTTGGGAATAACTGAGTGGAGCACGGCCGCAGCATATCTGCATTGACTCATTCTAGAGGGAGGGAGTTAATGCATGCTCAGGGAACAGATTCACACAAACATTGAAACAATGCTAGACAGTAACAGTGAAGGGCATGATTAGGGCATAAGCGAGACAGGTAATGAGAGGGGTGGTCAGGCAATGGCAACACCCCTCTGAAGAGGAGATGTGAGCAGAGACCAAAGCGAGGTTAAGGAAAAGTTGGGAGACAATCTCGGGAAAAGAATTCCGGGGAGTGGGAGTGAGTGCAGAGTGAGCAGCCCCAACGCATCCATGTGCTTGAGTCCTTAGGAAGAGCCAGGAGGCAGAGCATCGAGAGCCCATTGGATGAGGGGAGCATGAGACTGAGGGGTGGCTGGGCCACAGTTGCTAGGCTGGCCACTGTGAGGCTGAGGTGAAGCCACTGTAGACTTGAGAGGGGGGTGGCATGGCGTGGCAAGCTTCTCACTGAAGATCAGCACTCTTTACACACTTTGCTGTGTGTATGTTGAACCTGGGCAGAAGAGCCTGGGCTGGAGGAGGGCTGGAGGAGCACCAGGAAGATGGGTCGGGGCCCCTCTTGCTTCACACAGTTTCTCTTCCTGGTCAGGAGGCAGCTGCCACTGTCCAGATGCTGAACTGCCCAGGGTGGTGACAATGGCTGAGGTGGGAAAGATGAGCTCAGGAGAGGCTCTGAGGTGGAGGAGGTGGGTCTGCTGATGGAAAGCATGCTGGGTACGCAAGGGAGAGGAGTCAGGATCCTCCTTGACATTATGCAGTGTGCTGGGTAGAGTCACATTTATTGAAATGGGAACCTGTGGAGGAGCAGGTTTGAAGGAGGATAATTTGGCCTGTCGATGTGGACCTGCCTATAAGACATCCAAGTGGAGATGCAAGTAGGAAGCTGTCGGAAGTTGGAGGTAAGATCCTGGAGTTCAGCAGGGCATGGTGGTGTGCACCTGTGGTCCCAGCTACTCGGGAGGCTGAGGTGAAAAGTGTTCGTCGTTACAGTGAGCTATGATTGTACCACTGCAATCCAGCCTGGATGACAGAGCAAGACCCTGTCTCTTTTTTTTTTTTTTTTTTTTGAGACGGAGTCTCACTCTGTCGCCTGGGCTGGAGTGCAGTGGCCAGATCTCAGCTCACTGCAAGCTCCGCCTCCTGGGTTTATGCCATTCTCCTGCCTCAGCCTCCCGAGTAGCTGGGACTACAGGCGCCCGCCACCTCGCCCGGCTAGTTTTTTGTATTTTTTAGTAGAGACGGGGTTTCACCGTGTTAGCCAGGATGGTCTCGATCTCCTGACCTCGTGATCCACCCATCTTGGCCTCCCAAAGTGCTGGGATTACAGGCTTCAGCCACCGTGCCCGGCCAAGACCCTGTCTCTTAAAGAAAAACAAAATTATAGTACAATATCAACACTACGAAATTGACATCGGTACAATGTGTGTGTAGTTCTATGTCACTTTATGGCACATGTAGATTCATGTAAACATCGCTACAATCATGATTCAGAACGGTTCCATCACCACAAAGACCTCCCACTACCCCCCTTACAGTTATATGCCCTTCCCTTTCTCCCACTACTCCCAAATCCTGGCAACCATGAATCTGTTCTCCATCTCAATAGCTTTATCATTTATATACATGGAATCATACAATATGTAACTTTTTGAGACTAGCTGAGAAATGCCCTTTTTGGTGAAAAGTCTGTTCATATCTTTTGCCCATTTAATAATTAGATTGTTTGTTTTTACTGTTGAATTTTGAGATTTCTTTATATATTCTAAATGTGAGTGTTTTGTCAAATATGTGGTTTGCAAATGTTTTCTCTCAGTTTATAGCTTGTTTTTCCATTATGTTAACAGGGATTTTTAATGCAGCAAAAGTTTTTAATTTTGAAGAAATCTAAATAATCAATTTTTTCTTTTATGGATTGTATTTTTACTGTTATGTCTTAGAATACTCTACCCAATCCTAGGCCCAAATATTTTCCCTATATTTTCCTGTAAAAGTTATATAGTTGTAGGCCCAAATATTTTCCCTATATTTTCCCATAAAGGTTTTGTAGTTGTATTTTTAATTTAAATCTATTATCTATTTTAAGTTAGTTTTTGCATAATGTGTGAGATTTAGTTGATTTTCACTTTTTCCCCCATGAACTTCCAATCCTACAGCACCATTTGTTGAAATGACTGTCTTTTCTCCATTGAATTCTTCTTTGTACCTTTGTAAAACATTAGTTGGCAGTACTTTTGTGGGTCTATTTCTGGATCTATGCTATGGCACTGATTTATATTTCTATTCCTCCCCCAGTATCACCCAGTCTTGATTGCCATAGCTATATAAAAAGTCTTGCAATAGGGTAGAGATTTGGGGAGAATTGACATATTTACTATGTTTGGTATTCCAATTCAAAAACAAAGTATGCATCTACATTTATTTATATCTTGCCTGAGTTCTTTCATCAGCATTTTATAGTTTTCAGCATGAAGTTGTGTTCATTTTGTTGGATTTACAACTAAGTATTGACCCACTCGTTGGGGAGGGTCCTTGTGGCTCCTCGTTACAGCCTGGTGAGGGTGGAAGTCTGAACTGCCCATTCGGCCTTTGTTGGTACTGAGGTATGTGCTGGGCCCAAGTTTTTTTTTTTTTCTCGTGATATTGACTGGAGCAGAACAGTTTTTTCTCCCCCACAGTTCTCTGACTTGCCGGCTGTTCCTTTTCCAGTCCCTTGGCTAGAGACAGCAGGCCTTTCTTGGGACGTTTGTATCCTCATTAGTGTTTCCAAGTTGGAGTCATCTCCAATGCTCATTCTGAGATAGATGAAGCAAAAATAAAATGCAGAACTCACTACTGTGTCATTCCTTGGGTCCCAAGATTCCTAGCTAATACGCCTTTTTCTTTCTACCTTTGAGGATCTTCCTAGGATGTATACATCTCCAGGGCTTTTAGCTGTATGTAGTGACAGAATAGGGAAAAGTATCCTATCTTCCTGGAAACAGAAGTCCTTAGATATATATTATTTAGATCATTTTCTTTTCTCCAAATTAGCAATCTGATACTGAGAGATTAAATGTCCTCTCTGAGGTCACACTGCTAGTTATGGGAAGAGCAGAGATTCAACACCGTATCGCCATTCTCTGAAGCTGTGGCACTCTCCCCCAATATCAGGGGATTCTTACAGAAGCTCCCCACTAGGAAGCAAATGACAAATAAAAACAGCAGATACCACTATTGTCAGCCTACAGCATGTTATGCGTTCATTGCTTATGGTCTTTACTACATCCTTGCAGAGTGAATAAAAAATGGGGAATCAACGTTTATAGTCAAAAGGGAAATGCAACCTAAGAAAACTGTGGGAAGCTTCGTGTTTCAACTCCAACATGTGAAAAGCTTGGATGCCATCATTCCTGTACTTTCAGCAAGACTAACCTGGACAAGCTGAAAGCCAATGACTTCTCTTTGGATTCACTGGAGAATCGAGGCTGCAGTACAAATTGCCACCTGAAATCTGGAGAGACAGGTAAATCTTGGAGTGAGAGTAGAGATCTGCTTACCTGTAGCAGAAGAAGCTGGTGCCCTAAACTGATAGTAACACATTAAAGATAATTTTGATAAATTGCTGGAGGCTGAGTATAGACCAGCATGAGAATGAAAAATTCCTGAAAGCCTGAGTCTTTGGGCAATTCCCCACTTCCATGAGTTCTACTTCCAGGAACCCCACCAGGTTCTCATGGTGAAAATCTGAGAAAGATCCCTTGGAGGAAGGGCTTCCTTTCTCTCACGCCAGCCTCTTCTAGCCTTCATGTCTAAGTAAGTGGGAACACATAGTCATCAGGATTCAACACTTTAAGGAAATAGGTTGGGAATGCTGCAGTCAGGGGAGGGAAGAGGAGGAAGGGGGAAATTGTCTACCACTGGAGAAGCATTTGTGAAAGTCACCTCTAAGAGACACACAGGCCTATCAACTGGCTGAGACTTAATTATGGTTATAGAATCCTTTCCCTCCTTACACCTTACTACCACACCAACAGAACTTCAGTAAAGTAAGAGAGAATTATGGCTGAAAGAGATGTAAGACACAGACTCTTTCTGAGGAAGAGCATATAGAGAAGCCCAAGGTTAAGAGGGAAGACACAAATAATGTCACTAGATGGGTTTGTCCTCTGGCACCTATAGATATATCAAGCATTAAGCACAGTCCAGCTCCTAGCTAGATTAGCATAAATATTCACACTAAGAGCTTATTTATCAACTCCTATTCCTAATACAAAATGTCTAGCTTTCAACGCAAAATTACGAGACATGCCAAAAGGCAAGACAAAAATGCAGTCTGAAGAGAAAAAGCAATCACCACAACCAGACTCAGATATGGCACAGATGTTGGAATTATCAGAGAATTTAAAATAACTAGTGTTAACATGTTATGGGCTCTAATGGAAAAAGCAGACAACATGCAAGAACAGATGGGCAATATAGGCAGAGAGAGAGAAATTCTAAGGGGAAAAAAGATAATGAGAAAAAGCTGAAAATTAAAAACACCATAAATGAAGAATGCCCTTGGTGGGTTCATCAATAGACTGGGAACAGCCAAGAAAATAATAAGTGAGCTTACAGACAGGTCAGTAGAAACTCTACAAACACAAAGAGGAAAAATTATGAAGAAATAAAGCAAAACCAAAACAGAACATCCAAAAAGTGTGGAGAAATTGCAAATAGTGTAGCATACACATAATTGGAATATCAGTAGGAGAGGAAGAGATACAGAACAGTACAGAGCAGAAGAAATGCTTTAAGTAAAACAGGAGAACTTTTTTGTTAAAAAAGTTAATTGCAGACCTCAAACCACATACATTGGAAATTCAGAGAGTGTCAAGCGGGCTAAATATAACAGAGACCCACATACATCCACACACACCATATTCAAACTACAGAAAACTAAGACAAAGAGAAAATCTTGAAGTACACCAGTCAGAAGAAAAACACCCATTCCTAGAAAGGAATGAGTATAAAAATTACAGTGTACTTCCCTTAAAGTGTTGACAGAAAACAAAACAAAACAAAACCCTAACCCAGAATTTATATTCAAGGAAATTATCTTTCAAATGTGGAAGAAAAATAGAAACATTTTCACACAAATGAAAACTGAGGGGATTCATCTCCAGCAGGCCTGTCCTGCAAGAAATGTTAAGAATTTTTAAGGCAGTAGGAAAGTGACATAGGTCAGAAACTTGGACCTATAAGGAAAAGGATGTTGGAGAGGGCATAACTGAAGAAAAGTATTTTATTTTTCTTATTCTTAATTTATGTGGAGATAATTATGCTTAACTCAATAATAATAATAATAATAGTGTATTGGGTGATTGTAGCATATAGGTAAGGGAAATGAATGATAACAATTCCATAGGGATAGGAGGGAGGAATTGGAAATAATCTATTACAAAGTACCTGTACTATGTGTGAAGTGGTGTAGTTATTTGCGTCTGGTCTTAGATTAGTTTAAAATGTACATCGCAAACTCTAAGGTAATCAAAGTTTTTTTAAAAAAACTGTAGTTGAGATGCTAAGAGAAGAGATAAAAGGTAGTAATATAAAATGCTCAAGAAATGCAAATAGAAAACAGTTACAAACATGGTAGATATTAATCCACTATATCAATAATCACTTTAAAAGCCAGTGGTGTATCTAAATACACTAATTAAAAGACAGAGATTGGCAAACTGGATTTAAGAAAACCTCAAGTAACAAACTTAAATCTAAAATAAAATGATTAGTACCCACTGAATCTAAAATAAAAGTGGAAAAAAATGCTCAAGACTTTCTACTTTCTACTTTATGCTTTCTACAAGAAATCTACTTTAAACATAAAGACTGAGATAGGTTAAAAGAAAAAGAATGGAGAAGCTATGCCATGCTAAAACTAATCAAAAGAATGCTGGAGCAGCTATATTAACTTAAGACAAAATAGATTTCAGGATAAGGAAGATTATCAGGGATGAAGGAGGGAATTACATAATGTTAAAGGAGATCAATTCTCCATGGAGACATATGATCCTAAACATGTATGAACCTAACCAAAGGTAAAAATTTATGAGGCAAAAATGGATAGAATTAAGAGAAAAGAGGCAAAAATTCATTATCATAGTTGGAAACTTCAACACCTCTTTGATATATCAAGCACACAGAAAAACAGGAAGGATATAGTTGGCATGAACTATCACTCAAATTTTTCGAATTGACATTTACAGGACACTGAATCCAACAACAGCAGTATACATATTTCTCTCAGTTCACATGGAATCTTCACCAAGATAGACCACATGGTAGGTCACAAAACACACTTTAATAAATTTAAAAAATTAGAAATCAAATAAAGTATGTTCTCGGGCCACAGTGGAATTAAGCTAGAAATCAGTAACAGAAAGACAGCTGGAAAATTCCTAAATATTTGGAAATATTTTTTAACATGTGTCTAGTGAACAGATGGGTCAAAGGAGAGGTCTCAAAATAAATGAAAAATATTTTTAGTTAAATAAAAATGAAAATATAACTTATAAAAATTTGTGGAATGCAGCAACAACAGTTGGTGAACAGAAATTTATAACATTAAATGCATATATTAGAAAAGAAGATCTAAAATTAATAATTTAAGTTTTAACCTTTGAAAACTAGAGAAAGAAGATAATTTTATGCATAAACAAATAGAAGAAAAGGAATAACACAATTTTAGCACAACTAGGTGAAACTAAAAATAAGAAAGCAATAAAGAGAAATCAACAAATTCAAAAGCTGTTCCTCAGGAAGATCAATAAAAATGATAAATCTCTAGCCAGGCTAACCAAGAAATAAGAGAAATGTAACAAATTACTAAACTCAGAAATGAAAGAGGGGTCATTGCTACTGATATCCTGGACTTGAAAATATAGTAAAGGAATATTATGAACAAATCTATGCCAATAAATTTAATAACAGATGAAATGACTAATGCCTTGAGAGATAAAAACTACCAAAATTCTACAAGTAGAAACAGGTAACTCGAGTAGACCCATTTCTTTTAAAGTCATTTAATTGATAACAAATAACCTTCGGAGTAAAAAAAGTACCAGACCCAGATGGTTTCACTGGTGAATTCTACCTAAGATTTAAGGGAAAAAAAGTGCCAATTCTACGCAATCACCAGAAAATAGAAGCAGAGAGAATACTTCCTAACTTATTCTATGAGGCCAAATTACTCTAATACTAAAACCACACGAAGATTGTAAAAGAAGAGAAAACTTCTTTTACAGAAGTTTATATAAAACAGATTTATATCCCTTACTGACATAAATGCAAAAATCTTCAGCAATAGATTAGCAAATGGAATTCAACAAAGTATAAAATGGGTTATATTTCATAACCAAATGGCATTTATTCCAGATATATAAGGCTGGTTCAGCACTCCAAACTCAATCAATGTAATCTTCTACATCAACAAGCTAAAGAAGAAGAGTTATATTATCATATAAATTGCTGATATTATAATATAAATATTGGCCTTATTGAATGAGTTAGGAAGTGTTCTCTCTGCTTCTATTTTCTGGTGATTGTGTAGAATTGGTACTTTTAAAAAATAATATAATATAAATTGTTTTAGAAAAAGCATTTGACAAAATTCAAAGCCTATTCATGATAAAAACACTCAGGAACCTAGGAAGAGAGGGGGCCTTCCTCAACTTGATAAATAACATCCAGAAAAATACTATAGCAAACATCTTTAATGGTGAGAAAATGAATGCTTTCCTCTTAAGATTGAGAAAAAGGCAATATCCCCTTCACCACTGCTATTCAATATCTTACTAGAAGTTCTAGCTGGTGCAATGAGAAAATAAAAAGAAATAAAAGGTACCAAGACTGGAAAAAAAGCATGTGTTTATTCACAGGAAATACGATTGTCTGTGGAGAAACTTCCAAAGAATTGACAAAAAACCCTTCTGGAACTAATAAGCAACTACGGTAAGGTCACAGACTATTAGGTCAATATATAAAAGTCAATTGCTTCTCTATACATCAGCAACAAACAACTGGAATTTGAAATTTAAAAATATTTGCAACAGCATCAAAAGGGGAAATAATTAGGTATAAATCTAACAAAATATATGCTGGATAAGTATGTGGAAATGTACAAAACGCTAATGAAAAAATAAAGATGTAAATAACTGGAGAGATATTCTGTGTCATTGGATTGAAGGACACCATGTTGCTGAGATGTCAGTTCTTCCCAACTCAACTTAGAGGTTCGATATGGTCTCATTAAAAACTCTGGAGGATATGTTATAGATATTAACAGATATTGACAAATTGATTCTAAAGTTGATATGGAAAGGCAAAGGACATAGAATATTCAATACAATACTGAAGAAGAAAAAAGTTGGAGAACCCACATTTCCCTATAGTAAATTTACTATAAACTACATTAAGGAAGACGGTGGATTTGACAAAAGAATACAGTGCAATGTAGCAAAATAGAGTAAATATGGATCTACTCAAATATAGTAAATTGTCTTTGACAAAGATGCAAAGGCAATTTAATGGAGAAAGAATAGGCTTTTAAACAAATTTTGCTGGATAAATTGGAAGTCCATATGCAAAAAATATCCTTGCCACAGGTTTTTCTCCTTTCACAAAAATTAACTCAAAGTGTAACATGAAGGTAAAATGCATGCAAAATGATCCAGCCACTTTGAAAGACAGTTTGGCAGTTTCTTATAACGCTAAACATAGACTCATCATGGGATCCATCAATCATACTCCTAGGTATGCTCCCAACGAATTTGAAAACTTATGTCCACACAAAAGCCTGTATGCAAATGTTTGTCCAGTTTTATTCATAATCTTCAAAACCTGAAAGCAACAAAGGTGTCCTTCAATAGGATGAACAAATGTGATATATCCATACGATGGAATACTATTTAGTGATTAAAAAGTGGACTAGCAAACTATGCAAAGACTTAAATGAATCTTAAATGAATATTGCTAAATTAAGAAGCCAATCTGAAAAGACTACGTACTGTGTGATTCCAATTATACAACAATCTGGAAAAGGCAAAAAAAAAAAAAAAAAAAAAAAAAAAAGAGAGAGAGAGAGAGAGATGGTGGACAGATCACTGGCTGCCAGAACTTCAGGTAGGAATAGAAGGATTGGATAGGTGAAGCACAGAGGATTTTTTAGGGCAGTGTAACTATTTTATATGATGCCATACGCATTTGTCAAAACCCGTAGTGAGCTTCGATGTATGCACATTTTAAAATGTCATTGAAAAAGTCAGGTATCCCAGCATGGAATGCTGAATGTGACAGCAGAACCCAACTGTTACAAATGTATGAAACAACCTCACTGTAGAGGGTAGGATTAAAAAGTTGCCCAAGTAACTGGAAATGAATAGAGTCTGTAAGACTAAAAGGCAGTAGGAACTGTGCATAAGCACTGTGCTCTGCTTAGTAAACTGGTCATCAGGGCACAGTTTAACAAGTCTGACATAACTGTACATATACACTGGAAATGAACAATCAAATGAATGGCTGTGGGTGGTGGGAGCAGTTTTCTCATTGTTGAAATGGGAGGTGTCGACAAGCAAAGGCAGGAGGTGTTCAATTGATTGGATGAAGCCCACCACATTGTGCAGGATCATCAGCTTTACTCAAAGCCTACTGATCTAAATATTAATCTCATCCAAGAAATACCTTTGCAGCAACATCTAGACTAGTGTTGGACCAAACTGGGCACCATGGCCTTGCCAAGTTGACACATATGATTAAGCAGCATGCTATTTTTCAGGAGAGAAGGAAGAGGGTCTAGAACAGGTAGAATGGTTGCAGGTGTGGTGGGGGGTGTCTGTGAGTGAAAACAGGTACCAGAGGCAACAGATGGAGAGCCAAGGACAGGGAGGCCTGGGAGGCTCCTGGCTTGGGTGATTGGCAGGACATGAGTGCCTGAGCAAAGTTAGCTGCTGGGACTGCAGGGTGACAGCCAGCTGTCACTCAAAAACTTCCTCCTGACCAAAGAGTTGTTTTCTCAGACTAATTACAGGCACTGCCCTCAGGAAGAGTCCCATGCCAGCATTTGAAAATGAATCAATTTTCCAAGAAAGTGCTATGGCACAGGCTCCATCATTACCAGAACGTGTGAGCACGGCCGGTGGAGGCTGCTCACTGAGGCTCAGAGCAGGGTGTGAGCATCTGCCCACGTGGACTGGTGCGCTTCCCTTAATTGGTCCAACCATTTATGTTCTAGGTTTTATTTCTCTGCAGAGGGACAGGGGCTTAGCTGGTCAAAGCAAATGAATCAGAAGCTGAGGGGACTGCCCCACCAGATACAGGAAAGAAGTTGCAGGCAGTATTCGCACTCGCTCTGCCTTGCTGCTTGACCTCAGAGAAAACACACTGAGCCTCAGTCTTCCCCATGAAATGTACTTGCAGTGAGAGTTTGATTAGAGGCTCCAAATCCTGGAAGTCACTGTTTATAAATTAATTTGATGCTCTTGGCCCGTTTCATAAATCTATAAAGTCACCTGCTTTGTCCCATCCCAATATTTATGTAATGAACATGCACTTTCTTTGAGGCTGAAGGAAGCACTCATCTTTTAGATGATGCAGACTATTCTTGTGCTTGTTTCTGATACTTACGTTTAGAAAATCCCCAGGATGTGGAAACCATTTGTAATAGCATTTACTGTTTCCCAGATACATAGATCCTACATTTCACCCTTCTCTGAGGGGTGGTTGTTCTCGTCCTCGCTGTTATGCCATTGTCTCAGTGTGTAAAGGTAGTTGTTCTGGGGAGGCCATGCGGGGTCCTGGTGACAATGCAGAAGCCACTGTCATTTCCACAGTGCTCCCTTGACCTGAACAGCAGCCTGTAGAAGAGAATCGCAATGGTGTGAGTGCATGAACCCAACAGCATGGACAGAGCCCACCGAGTGTGGTACCCAGTGCAGCGGTCAACCACAGGCCTGTCTACACCACATAAACAGTTAAGCGGCTTCTCTGAAATCAGGCAGCTAGAAAGTGGAGGTGTCAGGCTCTAACCCTGGAGATGGGACTCAGGAGCCTCGGTTCACAACCACCTGGGGCCACCCCTCCAGGAAGGGACATCCTTAACCTGATAGCCAACTCTGCAGAAGCCCTCCTTGCTGCCACAGGGAGAAACTGCCTTACAGTTCTCATACTCATTAGGCTTTGAGACCCTCCTTGACAGGCAGGCAGGCAAGCTATAATCCTTGATTACTTTTTCTCTTTGATAGGTGGGTAGACTTTTTCTCTTTTGATAGGTAGACTAAGCCATAGTGGAGTGATGAATCACAGCTTCTTTGGGGGAAAAGAGAGTTAATTTTAAAAAATTAGGTTCTGCATGTAATTTTGAATGCCTGGTAAAAATATGTGTCTGTATGAAAGTGAGTTTAGATCCAGACATGTTCCAAGAATGGCTGAGGCTACTGATGAGATAATATAAAATACATAGAATCTGTATGTAAGACAGCAAAAGCAGAAGTAAAAGCCAAACAAGGTAAAGCAATAAAGGAAAAACCCAGCAGTTTCTGGAATGAGACTAAAAATACCTACCTTATTCCCAAGCTTCCCAGTAGCCAGGGTGAAAAGAGGTGTGATCATGGACATAATTCATGTTCTATAATACCATCACTAACTGCTCAGGAGACGCCCAGCTCTTCCTTGTTCTACGACAGGGTGTATTCAGGGGCCTTCCTTGGCAGGCCCCATCTACTACCACCCATAAGCTGACACTGACTTGGTTTTCAGGCTGTTTCTTGTCACTCCATGAGGGCACTGCCCAGCCTGCTTATTCACTGCATGTCACCAGCACCAGGAATGTGCCTGGTCCAGAGCAGACTCACAGCCCTTATTCACTGAATGAATGAATGAACGAACGAACAAGTGGATAAACTGGACTCATTTGCAGGATTTTTTTTACTTGACGGGGGCCCTGCAACTAAAAAAATAAATAAATAAAATGCTTACAGTCTCTGGAGACAAGGTTTGTGTACGTCAAAGGGGCCAATGACGAGAAACACAGGGAGTGAGAGCACCCACAGGGCCACTGTGGGGCATGGAGCTCACATCCCACGGATTTGGGGAAGGCCTACCTGGGGTGCTGGGGGCTGAGCTGAACCCTGATCATGGGCAGAGGGAGGGAAGACAGAATTCAGGGAGGAAAGACTCTTCATTCACAAGATCCAGAAGAGAGTTACGGAGGAACTTGAGGATGGCTGCCATAGAAAGAAAGATGATGTGATGGTGGGATCAGAAGTTGGGATGATACACCTGGGCTCTCGTAGGGCAGGCCCCTCCCCATCCCCAGGTCTGAAGGAACTGCCTCCCTGGGCTTCTGCTGCACCCTGCTCACTGCTGTTTATGCAGAGCCTTAGTAGGACAGCCTTCTTCATAGAACACAAGTTGTTTTTGTAAAATAAATAGGTAAGTGAGTTGCAAGCATCTACAGCTGCACACTCAACATGGGCCAATACTGAGATGAGGCAGTGGTGAAGCATCTGGGCAGGCTTGGGATGTCAGGCATGCTGGAGCATAGAACATATTTCTGGGCAGCAGCTTCAGGGAGCAGAGAAGGGTATAGACAGATGGGACCAGCTCCAAGAGGGAAAACAAGGATGCTGAACTGGATCATGGAAAAACATGGAAAGAGCTGTAGATATTTAACCTGAAGAAGAAAAGCCTCTGTGGGGTGGGAGTGGGGATGGGAAAGGCAAGACAACTATTTCCAAATCTCTGAGGAAGTGACAACCAACTTGCTTGGCATGGCCTAGAGAGGCAGATGCTGCAAGAAGGAGATTGCAGACAAGAGATACATTATTATTATTATTATTTTTAATGGTCAGAACTGCCTAGATGTGAGAAAGTCCTCCAGAAAGAAATTTATTTATTCATTCACTTATTCAATTCATCATTCACACATTCAGTGACTATTTACTGGCTGTGTTTCAGGTATTAGAAAGAGAGTGGTGGGCAAAACTGAGTGATGTCTGCCCTCACGGGGTTTAGTCATTAAGGGATGGTAGACCTTTCATAAGCGATAAAGTGTGAGGTGGGCAGAGGTGGTCTCCAGTGGGTGTTTCAAGCAGGCAGGGGTTGAGAAAGCTGAGACAGGGCTCTTCAGAGCTTCAGTTTCCCAGACAAATCCATTTTAAGTTATAAAAGTTTATGTAATTGCTACGTCTACTTCTAGTCTTAACTACGAATCTCAAATTGAAATGTTCTCAAATTGCCTCCTGAAAGAGCCTCCTCTGAAAACTCAGAGGTGGAAAACAACTTCCATTGTTTGGTTCTGTGTGTCATTGGGGACTCCAGTCTGGCTAATGGAAGTTAATTAGACAAAGAGCCTTCCCCGCTGCACAGGGCCTCTGAGCTCTGTTTGGGGTTGCTTATTTCAAAAAGGGCAGGATGAAAGGATCCTGGGACCCGGATCACTTTCCAGATTTCCTGAGAGGAGTGACATCTGACCCAGAGAAACAGACATGAGCCACGCCCACCTGGCTTCCCAGATGGATCGGAGCACCAGGTTGATTGGGAAGATTTATGCCACGCTCCTGGGGAAGTCATCGTCCCTTGATTCTCTACCATTCCTTCCATAGTTCTTCTCTTTCCTCTCTTTCTCTTAACTTTGGGTGCTGAATTCTTTCTCCTCCTCAATGAACTCAACACTCCATGAGCTCCTACTTAGAGCAGATCATGGCCTAGGTTCTGAAAACTGGGAGGTCAATTTGGAGAGGTCTCTGCCGCAGCATTTGCTGTTGGTGGGGTTGTTCCTGCTTTCCTGTCTATCCACTGATTACTCACATTCTACGTGTTTCAGAAGACACTGCAGGAGAGGTCAGTGCATAAGCTCTGCAATGGGGCTCTCTCCAAGCAGAGATGGGGAAGTGAAAAGTTCCCAAAGGCAGTAAGAGGGTTGGTCAGTGTAAATGTGTCTGCCAGCTGGGAGTGATCAAAGTTATGATTCTGTCCTCCCAGTTGGGAGACTGCACCCCTGAGTGGAGGTGGGGTAGAGTCAGACCTGTGAGGGATGCAGGTGGAAACTCAGGACCCCTGTCTCTACCATTTACCTATGTGCCCAGGGGTTGGTCACCCTGCTGCCTCCTGGCTCTGACGTGGGAGCTCTGGGGTCTCCAACCTTGGAATGTTCACTTTGCATCATCCTATAATTCTTACTATCATTCTCCGAAGCCACAGAAAAATCACACTTGAATCTCAGTGGTTACTAGGCAGGGGGTCTGTGAAAGCCCTGAATAGTTGTGATGGGTGCCAGGGAGCCTGTTCTAGGAGCTTCCTGGAGAGGAAGGGTAATGGTGTACCTAAGAGAAGGGCCCTGGGCAGAGGCCCCTGCCCACAGCATTGAGGCTGGCACCGCTGTGGATGAGCCTAGTCAGTCCATGGGCATGTGCAAAGCTCCAGTCGGGTGTGCCTGGACTAGTCTTTCTCTGGCCACTCTTCGCTCCCCTGAGTCCTTGTCAATGTCTCTTGCTACCAAATTGCTTTCATACATGGATCAATTTCTACTCCTCTTGAAGAGTGTGTCAGATGCTTTCTCACCCCCTGTGTTAACACTGGAATTATCCACACTTTTAATCCTTGCTAATTCCATAGGTCAAAAAGATAGCATCTTATTATTATAATCGGCAATGTTTTTGGCCTACGAATGGAGGTCAAACATTTGGTGGCGATTATCTTTTGAAGTCACCATTTAAAATGTCCTTGTTTGAGGGTATTTCATGTTATGATTTGTAACTGGAAGGTTTATAAAATCTAATAGAAAATATTGACACAATGTAACTAATTTGAGCTGGAAGGCAACTCTCGGAATAACTGCTCTTCCTTTCAGTGTTGCTAGGGTAAAGCACTCCAACTTCATACTCTGTCAAAAGCAATGTTAATATTAATAGATAAATACTGACCAGGCACACGATTTAGGGATAAGGCATCCCAAAACAGTGAGTGAGGAATTTGTTATTAAAAGCTGCACACATGTCAAGAATATCCTCTAATGAATATGCAGTGTGTTAATTCTGTAATATCATTGTTCTAAGAAACTTGGTACTTGCTGGTGTCTAAAAGTTGATAAGTTTATTTAGCCCATTGTTTTGACTTTGCTATTCTGTGACTGATTTTACAGATCCCTAATTTCAGTGCCACACCAATGCCACAATCTCTTAGCAGGATGAAGTTGCTGTATTCTTCCAATCAATTAACCAACAAATTTAATTTCACACTACAGAGCTTTGGAATAGCTACTGTTTACTGAAATTACCATTGCAAATAACGAAACTGAATGTTTAAAGAACCAACGTTTAGTATTGTCAATTAAGTCTGGGCTAAATGTTAATAAATATAACACAGTGTGGAAAACCATCTGTGGATCTTCAGCTTTGTGAGGGAATGCGCCAGGAGCAGCCCGGTTTAGACAGCTTGTTGATGTGACTCTGGTCCCCCAGAAGCCAATGGCCAGTTAGCAACTTGTGAAGCAGCTACTGCTTCACTAAACTGTCACAAAAAAAGTCGCTAGGGTATTTCAGATTTTAAATGGTTAGTTTATTGAATAATCAGCAACGTGACAACCATCTCATTTAAAAAACTTTGCATATGATTTTGCCATGTGTCTGTCTCTCAGGTACCTTTCCAGCTTTTGTCCCTGGGTGTACACACGTCACATGTGTGCAAATGGCACATATGCAATTTTCTGTCCTTGCATCAGATGTATATTTGTTAATTGCGACTTGGTCTCTAAATTGCCATTTTGATTTACTGTGATAATTTGTCACGTGAATGGGATATGATTTGCTTCACCAACCTTCTATTGTTGCATTTAAATTGAGTCTTAATGCTGATGATTATCAGCTATGAAGCATGTGGATTTTTCACAGTTTGGTATTATTTTCTTAGAACAAATTCCCAGCAGTTGGAACATCAAAAGAAAAGGGAATTAATGTTTTAATGGCTTTATGCTTCTCACCAACGTAGTCCTGTCCCGCTTATCCTCTTTTGAACACCCTTCCCATTGATTTATTTGGATACAAAGATATCTAAAATAAAGAGGGCTTTTGTTTTCTGTTCTGTTTCTTTTCCAGGTTCTATTCTATCCCTTCTATCTGCTGCATTGCTCTACTTTCTCTAGTTTTCTGTTTTGCCTGCTGATATTTCCGGTGGAGGCTGTCCTCCCATTTACGAGTGGGGAGCTCTAAAGCTGGTGGGATTACTTATTGGCGATTGGCCACTCACAAGTCTTCCTCCTATCACCATCAGAAATCTTAATCTCTGGTGATGTCAGTTCTAAAAAAGGCAGTATTCCAAGGGTGCCTTGCTGGTGCTCAGGGAGCAGACAGTGTGTGTACGAAAGGCTGTGGGTGTGAGGGTGCTTGTGTGTGTTCATGTATGAGTCTTTGTGAGTACACATGTGCATGTACATGTTTGTGCATGTGCATGCATGTGTGTGCAGGAGGCTTTGTGCATACACATTTGTGCATGTATGTGCATATGTGCACAGGTATATGAGGCTGTGTGCATGAAGCTGAGTGTGCCTGTGTGTATGTGTGTGTGTGTACACATGTGCATGAGGCCGTGCATGGCCATGCATGGTGTTTGGGTTTCTCTGCAGCCCTGGCGAGGCAGCCTGGAGAACACTGTTGTTAGCAGCAGCACAACAAGCCCTGTGATTCCTGCATGATACTCATGCTGCTCTAAATTTGCAGTGATCCCAAAGGCCAGCTTCAGCCAGTCTGTGCCTACCAAATAAACTCATGTGTTTAAATTTCCAGGTTTGTGGATTCTGGGAGTCCCAGTAATTTTCTTTGTTTCATTTTATTCATAACAAAATTTTCAAATGCAGAAAAGTAAAGAATATATTCATTTGTTTAAAATGAATAATTATTTAAAAGTACATAATTTCTTTATTTTCCCATTGTTGGGCAGTTAACCTGTTTAAGAAATTTTACTTCTATAAATCATGCCAGAAAAACACCTCTGCTGTGTGTTTTTCTCCCAATCCGTGTGGCTGCTTGTGCACACGATCCTCTGAGTTGGAGCGTGTTGCCTAGCGACATTGCTAGATCATAGAACTTTTACCACTAATGTTACGGCCAAGTTGCTCTCCAAACATTGTAGCACGTTAGACTCCCACAGCAATCCTGCGAGTTCTGTTTTTCTTATATTTGTGCCATTACCGGGTATCATCAGATTCCCTGTGCTGGCCCCCGCCCAGTCTCAACGGGAATTTTCTTGATTATTTGCTCACCCTAAATATTGCTTTTTTGTATATTGCCTATTTATTTCCTTGACTCATTTTTTTTCTTTTGAATGGTTGAAATTTTCCTTATCAAGTTGTTATTCTTTATATATTTTGTCAGCAGTTTTTATTGTAACTATCTTTTCCCTGGGCTGTACGTCTTTCGACTTAAAAAAAATTATTGTATATTTGTAAATTATAACTATGTATTTATGGGTACAAATGGCTTTACGAAATTAGTGTACAATGTGGAGTGACTGAATCAAGCTAAAATATCCATCACCTCAAATACATATCATTTATTCCTCCTGTCTTAACTGAAACTTTGTACCTTATGACCAATATCTCTCCATTTCTCCCACCCATCCCACACCCCCTGGTAACCACCCTTCTACTCTCTGCTTCTGTGAGATCAGTTGTTTTGGATTCCACATATGAGAGCATGCAATGTTTGTCTTTCTGTACTTGGCTTAATTCACTTAGGATACTGTCCAGTTTCATCCACATTGTCACAAATGACAGAATCTCCTTCTTTTTAAAGGCTAAATAGTATTCTATTGTGTATATTCACCAGGTTTTCTTTATCCATTCATTCACTGATGGACTCTTAGTTTAATTCCATATCTTGGCTATTGTGAATAATGCTGCAGTGAACAGGTGCAGGTATCCCTCCAATGTACTGATTTCATTTTTCTTTGGATATATACCCAGAAGAGGGATTGTTGGATCCTATGGTAATTCTATTTTTAGTTTTGAGGAATTTCCATAGTTTTTTTCCAAAATGGCTATACTAATTTACATTCCTACCAACAGAGTGCAAAGATTCTCTTTTTCCCCACAACCTCACCAACATTTATGTTTCATCTTTTTGCTAATAGCAGTTCTGACAGGTGTGAAGTGATATTGCATTGTGGTTTTAATTTGCATTTTCCTAATGGCTAGTGATATTGAGCATTTTTTCATATATCTGCTGGCTGTTTCTGTGCCTTCTTTTGAGAAATGTCTATTCAGGTCCTTTGCACATTTTTTAGTTGGGTCATTTGTTTTCTTACTATTGAGTTGTTTGAATTCCTTATATTTTTGGATGTTAATTCCTTATCAGATGTACAGCTTACAAATATTTTCTCCTAGTCCATGGGTTGTTTTTTTCACTTTATTTATTTTGCTGAGTACAAAATGTTTAGTTTTATGTAATTCTATTAGTCTATTTTTGCTTCTGTTGCCTAAACTTTTGGGATAAAATTAAAAAATTATAGTCTAGACCAATATTGTGTAATTTTTTCCCCTATGTTTTCTTCTAGTAGTTTTACACTTAAGGTCTTATGTTTAAGTCTTTAATTCATTTTGAGTTAATTTTTTAATATAGTTTGAGATAGGTTCTATTTCATTTTTATGCATGTGGGTATCCACTTTTCCAATACCTTTTATTGACGTGACTATCTTTTTTCTCATTGTGTATTCTTGGCAACTTTGATGAAAATCAGTTGACTGTTAATACATGGGCTTTTTTTTTTTTCAGGACTATTTTGTTTTATTGATCAATGTCTGTTTTTATGCTAGTACCATGCTATTTTGATTACTAGAGCTTTGTAGTATAGTTTGAAGTCAGGTGGTGTGATACCTCCAGCTTTGTTCTTTTTTGCTCAAGATTGCTTTGGCTATTTAGAGTCTTTTGTGGTTCCACATGAATTTTAGGATTGCTTTTTCTATTTCTGTGAAAAATGACTTTGGAATTTTGATTGGGATTGCATTGAATTTGTAGATTGCTTTGGGTAGGATGGCCATTAACAATATTAATTCTTTCAATCCATAAACATGAGATATCTTTCCATTTATTTGGGTCATCTTCAATTTCTTTCATCAATGTTTCATAGTTTCCAGTGTACAGATCTTTCATCTCTTTGGTTAAATTTACTCCCAAGTGTATTCTTTTTGTGTAGCTACTGGGAATTAAATTGTTTTCTTGATTTATATTTTGTTATTTTATTATCAGTAAATAGAAACAGTGCTGATTTTTGAGTGCTGATTTTGTATCCTGCAACCTTACTGTATTCATTTATTAGTTCTAACAATTTTTTTGGTGTAGTCTTTTGGGTTGTCTACACACAAGATTATGTCATCAGCAAACAGCAACAATTTCACTACTTCCTTTCCTATTTGGATGTCTTTTATTTCTTTCTGTTACTTAATTTCTCTGGCAAGGACTTTTAGTACTATGTTGAATAGAAGGGATGAGAGTGGGCATCCTTGTCTTGTTCCAGATCTTAGAGGAAATGCTTTCAGCTTTTCACTGTTGAGTATGATGTTATCTGTGGGTTTATCATATATGGCCTTCATTGTGTTGAGGTACATTTCTTCTGCCTCTAGTTTGTTGAGTGTTTTTATCATGAAAATGTTATGAATTTTGTCAAATGCTTTTTCTACATCTAATGGGATGCTTGTATGGTTTTTGCCCTTCATTCTGTTAATGTGGCATATCACATAGATTGCAAACCATCTTTGCATCCTTGGGATAAGTTCCACTTGATCATGGTGAATGATCCTTTTAATATATGGTTGACTTTGATTTGCTAATACTTCGCTGAAGATTTTTGCATCACGTTCATTAGGATACTGACCTATAATATTTTTTCCCCTTGTAATGTCCTTGTCTGGCTTTAGTATAAGGGTAATGCTGGCCTCATAAAAAGAGTTGGGAAGTATTCTCTGCCCTTTAATTTTCTGGAAGAGTTTGAGAAGTATTGTTATTAGTTCTTTAAATGTTTGGTAAAACTTAGCAGTGAAGTCACCAGGTCCTGGGATTTTCTTTGATGGAAGAGTTTTTATTACTAATTAAATCTCCTTACTCACTATCAGTCTATTAAGATTTTCGATTCCTTCATTATTCAATCTTGGTTGATCATATATGTATAGAAATTTATCCATTTTTTCTAGGTCTTTTAACTTTTTGATGTATAATATTTCACAGTAATTTCTTATAATCCTTTTTACTTCTGTGGTATCAGTTGTAATGTCTCCACTTTCATTTTTGATTCTATTTATTTGAGTCTTCTCTCTTTTTTCTTCGTTTAGCTAAGGAGTTGTCAATTTTTAAAAAACTTTTTGAAAAATGGACTCAGTTTTGTTTATTTTTTTCTGTTTTTTTTTTTTCTAGTCTCTATCTTATTTATTTCTACTCTGATCTTTGTTATTTTGTTTCTTCTGTCAACTTTGGGCTAAGTTTGTTCTTCTTTTTCTAGTTCCTTGAGGTGTAACATTAGATTGTTTATTTGATATCTTTCTTTGTGGGTGTGTTTATTTATTTTAATCATTAAGAATTTTACAGAAAAAAATTTTACATTAAGTTCTACCCCATTGATCTTCTTTTTTAATATTAGGCACTTATTGCTATGAATTTCCCTCTTAGAATAACTTTTGCTGCATCCTATAAGTTTTAGTATGTTGTATTTCCATTTTTGTTGTCTTAAGACATTTTTCATTTTTCCTTTTGATTTCTTCTTTGATCCATTGGTTGTTCAGGAGCATGCTGTTTAATTTCCTTGTATTTGTGAAATTTTCAAGATTTTTCTTGTTATTCATTTCTAGTTTCATATCATTGTGATCAGAAAGGATACTTGATATTATTTTAGTTCTCTTAAACTTATTCAGACTTGTTTTTTTGGCCTAAAATGTAATCTATCCTGGAAAATTTTCTGTGTGTACTTGAGAAGAATGTATGTTCTGTTGCTATTGGATGGAGTGTTCAGTGTATGTATGTTCAGTCCATTTAGTCTAAAATGCAATTCACATTTGATTTTTTTTATTGATTTTCTGTCATGGATGATCTGCATATTATTGCAAGTGGAGTGTTAAAGTCCCTGATTATTATTGTGTTGCTGTATATTTCTCCCTTCAGATCTTTTAATATTTACTTTATATGCTTAGGTGCTCTGTTGGGTATAGATGTAACTGTCATAGCCTCTTGATAAATGGACACCTTTATTATTATATAATTATATTTTTGGTCTCTTTTTACAGTTATTGACTTAAAGTCTATTTTGTCTGATATAATTATAGCTACTCTTGTTCTCTTTTTATTTCTATTAACATAACGTACCTTTTTCCATTCCTTGACCTTAAGTCTATGTGTTTCCTTAAAGATGAAGTGACCCCCTTGGAGACAGCATATTGTTGGCTCTTGAGGGTTTTTTAAAAAAATCCATTCAGCCACTGTATGTCTTTATTGGAGAATTTCATCCCTTTATATCCAAAGTAATTGTTGATAGGTAAGGACTTAACTATTACCATTTTGCCATTTATTTTCCAGTTTTTTACATATATTTTGTTTCTTTCTTCCTCTCTTTTTGTCTTCCTTTGTGGTTTGATGGTTTTCTATAGTGGTATGCTTTGAATACTTTCTATTTATGTTTTGTGTATCTACTGTAGATTTTTGCTTTGTGGTTGCCGTAAGGCTTACATAAAACGTCTTGTACTTATAACAGGCTATTTTAAGCTGATAATAAATTAACTTTGATTGTATACAGTAGTTCTATACTTTTATCAGCCAATAGGTGATAACATACATTTTATGTTTTTGACATAAAAATTAACATTTAAAAAAAATTTGTATTCCTTGACAATTCATTTAGTTTTTTAAAGTTTTGTCTTTTAACCATAGTACTAGAGATGAAATTGCTTTACACACTAGTCCATTACAGTTCTACAGTATTCTGAATATAACTCTGTATTTGTTATACCATTGAGTTTTGTACTTACTATGTTGTTAATTAGCAGCCTGTTTTTTCAGCTTAAAGGATTCCCTTTAGTAATTCCATGCCTTGGACCCTTCTCTGGCACCAAAAAAAAGTTTGGACGTTGCTGGGGGTGAGGTAGGAAACCTACCTTCACCCCTGAAACTGCACTGATGTCAGGCAGAAGTTGACTGTCCCAGACACTGCACTGACACTTGGAAAAAATGTCTGTCAGCTGGGCATTGTGGCTCATGTCTATAATCCTAGCACTTTGGGAGGCTGAGACAGGAGGATCATTTGAGCCCAGGAGTTCAAGACCACCCTGGGCAACAAAGCAAGACCCTGTCTCAAAAAAAAAAAAAAAAAAATCTGTCCCTGGCAGAGAGGCAGGAAATCTGTATATGCCAGGATTCTGTTCTGAAACAAGACAGCATTTAGATACTACTGGTAGGACGTGTGAGCCCTACCTGCTCTGCAGGCCCTGTCCTGAGGAAGAGATTATATATATGTATTTTTTTTTGCCATGAGGAATACTGAGACATATATACTTAGAGACTTCGGATCCAGAAACCCTCACACTGCCCCCACCACAAGCTATGCACTGAGTGGAAACAACAGCAGGACCTCTGTGAGAGGAAAAAACGGAGAAGGGTCTCTTCTCAGGTGCAGGTGTGTGACTTCTGGGGTAGCTGTGCAGCTTATAGGTGTTGGTGTTCCCCTCCTAGGTGCAGGATGTGCAGCTCCTAGGGCAGGTGTGACCCTCCTAGCACAGGTGTCTGGCTCCTAGGTAGAGAAGTAGGTACCTCCTAGGTATTGGTATGCAGCTCCTAGTTGTAGGTGTGTGGCTCCTAGTTTCAGGTCTGTGGCTCCTAGGGCAGACGTAGGACTACAGAAGCTGAAGTGGAGCAAGGACACTGGGGACCCTTACATACCCCAGGCTTCACATAGGTTAGTGCCTCTATTAGTCCCTTTTCACACTGCTGATAAAGACATACCTGAGACCAGGCAATTTAAAAAGGAAAGAGGTTTAATGGAGAACTCATAGCTCCAAGTGGCTGGGGAAGCCTCACAATCATGGCAGAAGGCAAGGGGAAGCAAGTCACATCTTACGTGGATGGCAACAGGCAAAAAGAGCTTGTGCAGAGAAACTCCCATTTTTAAAAACCATCAGATCTTGTGAGACCCATTCACTATTATGAGAACATCACAGGAAAGACCCATCCCCATGATTCAATCATCTCCCATCTCCCATTCTCCCTCCCACAGCATGTGGAAATGATGGGAGCTACAGATGAGATTTGGGTGGGAACACAGAGCCAAACCATATTATTCTGCCCGTGGCCCCTCCCAGATCTCATGTCTTCACATTTCAAAACCAATCATGCCTTCCTAACAGTCCCCTAAAGTCTCACCTCATTTCAGCATTAACTCAAAAGTCCACAGACCAAAGTCTCATCTGAGACAAGGCAAGTCCCTTCTGCCTATGATCCTATAAAATCAAAAGCAAGTTAGTTACTTCCTAAATACAGTGGAGATACAGGCATTGGGTAAATACAGCCATTCCAAGTGGGAGAAATTGGCAAAAACAAAGGGAATACAGGCCCCATGCAAGTCTGAAATCCAGTGAGGCAGTCAACTCGTAAAACTCCAAAATGACCTCCTTTGACTCCATGTCTCACATCTAGGTCATGCTGATGCAAGAGGTGGGTTCCCATGATCTCAGGCAGCCCTGCCCCTGGGGCTTTGCAGAGTACACATCCCTCCCAGCTGCCTTCACGGGCTGGTGTTGACTGTCTGCAGCTTTTCCAGGTGCGTGGTGCAAGCTGTCAGTGGATCTACTATTCTGTGGTCTGGAGGACGGTGGCCCTCTTCTCACAGCTCCACTAGGCAGTACCTCAGCAGGGACTCTGTGTGGGGGCTCTGACACCACATTTCCCTTCCACACTGCTCTAGCAGAAGTTCTCCATGAGGGCTCTGCCTCTGCAGCAAACTTGTGCCTGGGCATCCAGGTGTTTCCATACATCTTCTGAAATCTAGGCGGATGTTCCCAAACCCCATTTCTTGACTTCTGTGTACTTGCAGGTTCAACACCACAAGAAAGCTGCCAAGGCTGGAGGCTTGCACCCTCTGAAGCTACAGCCTAAGCTCTACGTTGGCCCCTTTCAGCAACAGCTGGAATGGCTGGGATGCAGGGCACCACGTCCCTAGGCCACACACAGCACAGAGACCATGGGCTCAGCCCACAGAATCACTTTTTTCTCTTAGGTCTGTGGCGGGAGGGGCTACCATGAAGACCTCTGACATGCCCTGGAGACATTTTCCCCATTTTTTTGGTGATTAACATTTGGCTTCTTGTTACTCATGCAAATTTCTGCGGCTGGCTTGAATTTCTCCTCAGAAAATGGGATTTTTTTTCTATTGCATTGTCAGGCTGCAAATTTTCCAAACTTTTATGTTCTTCTTTCCTTATAAAACTGAATGCCTTTAACAGCGCCCAAGTAACATCTTGAAGCTTTGCTACTTAGAAACTTCTTCTGCCAGATACCCTAAATCATCTCTCTCAAGTTCAAAGTTCCACAAGTCTCTAAGGCAGGGGCAAAATGCTGCCAGTCTCTTTGCTAAAACATAATAAGAGTCACCTTTGCTCCATTTCCCAATAAGTTCTTCATCTCCATCTGAGACCACCTCAGACTGGACCTTATTGTTCATATAACAATCAACATTTTTGTCAAAGCCATTCAATAAGTCTCTAGGAAGTCCCAAACTTTCCCACATTTTCCTGTCTTCTGAGCCCTCCAAACTGCCAGCCTCTGCCTGTTACCCAGTTCCTAAGTCGCTTCCACATTTTTGAGTATCTTTTCAGTAATGCCCCATTCTACTGGTACCAATTTACTGTATTCGTTTTCATGCTGCTGATAAAGACATACCCAAGACTGGGCAGTTCACCAAGAAAAGAGGTTTAATGGAGAGCTCACAGCTCCATGTGGCTGGGGAAGCCTCACAGTCATGGTGGAAGGTTAGGAGGAGCAAGTCACATCTTATGTGGATGGCGGCAGGCAAAAAGAGCTTGTGCAGAGAAACTCCCATTTTCTTAAAACCATCAGATCTTGTGAGACCCATTCACTATTATGAGAACAGCATGGGAAAGACTCACCCTCATGATTCAATCATCTCCCCCAGCCCCTCCCACAACATGCGGGAATTATGGGAGCTACAAGATGAGATTTGGGTGGGGACACAAAGCCAAATTACATCAGTGGCCATTCACTGTGATAAGAATTTGAAGGCTGCGTTTTGCTGAAAATGATGTTAGAAACAAGAAAACTCAAATCCAGCTCAACTACAGACTGCATGGATTTAATCCCTTATACTAATAGCATGACAAAGGAGGTATGCCCATTTTCAAGCATAAATAGTATTTATCTCAGTCTTTACTATCTTTTACACACAATAAAAGTTTACAAGTCATATGAAATCAAGAAAATAAGACTTGTAAAGAGGTAAAATAATCAAAGAGGCCAGACCCAGAGATGGGTCTGGTGCTGGAAATATTAATATCAGATTTAACCTTACTATACACATTTAACATTACAATGACTAATATGTTAAAGGAGATACTGGAAAATGTGAGCAACAGGCATCAACAAACGAATTTCATCAATGTGACAGAAACTGTAAAAAGAGTAAAATAGAAATGCTAAAAGAGAGAAAACAATATTGGATAAAGAAGTCTCTTTAAGAGGCTTGTTGCATGTGGGCAGACTGGATGTAATACACTAAAGAATCAGTGAACTTGAATGCAGGTAAATAGATGTCATCCAAATTGAAACACAAAGGGAATATAAAGAATGAACAAAACAAAAGAGAATATCCATGATCAGTGGAACACAATAAAATGATCAAACTTAACACATAATTTATTGGAGTCACTAAGGGATGATGGACAGAGAGAATGGGGCAGAAGAATAGTTTAAAAGATAATGACGAGAATTTTCCAGACTTAATGAAAGATAATAAACCACAGATCCAAGAACTGTTAAAAGGATAAGCACACAGAAGCTTAATGTTAAACACAGTCAAACTGTCAAAAACCAACATAAAGAAAAATATAAAGAGAAAAGTTTGAAAGCCATTAGAGAAAAATGAAATGTCACACACAGAGGATCTAATAAAAATAATAGAAGACTTCTCATCAGAAATAGTTAATGCCAAGCTGGGTGTGCTGGCATGTAATCCTAGCACTTTGGGAGGCTGAGGCAGGTGGATCACCTGAGGTCAGGAGTTTGAGACCAGTCTAGCCAACATGGTGAAAGCTGTCTCTACTAAAAATACAAAAATTAGCCAGGCATGGTGGTGGGTGCCTGTAATCCCTGCTATTTGGGAGGCTGAGGAAGAAGAGTCGCTTGAATCCAGGAAGTGGAGTTTGCAGTGAGTCGAGATTGCACCCCTGCACTCCAGCCTGGGTGACAGAGCAAGACTCTGTCTCAAAAAAAAAAAAAAAAAAAAAAAAAAAAAATTAATGCCAAATGACAATGAAATTACTTGTTTAAAATGCTGACCACTTAGAATTCTGTATCAGTGAAACTATCATTCAGAAATGAAGGCTAAAAAAGACTTCTTTAGACAGACAAAAGACAAAAAGTTCGTCTATGGCAAAACCAATTACTAAAAATGTTAAAAAGAAGACCCGAAGACTTAAGGGAGTGCTGCCATGTCCATGGTTCTATACGATGGAATGAAGGACCCCAGAAAGAATTAATAAGTAGTAAATACAGAAGATCTTTATATAATAAATATTACATATATATGTAAGCACTTTGACTATTTAAGAGAAAAATAAGAAATGATCATAAGTTATGCATGGAAACAAATACACAAAGGGAAGATAGTAATTAGAAATATATTGTCTTAAAGTTCTTAAATGGTTTGTGAACTAATATAATACTTTGGAAGCATACTGTGATAAGGTAAAGATGCATGTTATAGTATCTAAAGCAATCTCTGAAAATTAACTCAAAAACATATAACTGAAACATCGTTAGAGGAAATAAGATGAAATACTATGAATATTTGATTCATCTGCAATCCCCAACTGAAAAAAGGTGGCTGTACTCTATTAAAAATAAAAAAACACCAGTAAGCACATGAATTTCACATAATAGAAAGCTGAAGTGTCCAGTCTAGTTTATAAAAGTATAACTTTAAAAGAGAGATGCTCAGCTCATATTACTTTGGTACAGAAGTCACTAGAATACCAAAAAATTAGAGTCCAGATCCATGTGGTATTCAGAACTGGGTCTATGAGGAGCTAAAGAATAAACCACCACTTTCTCAATGTGAGAACTGATTTCAGAGATGAACCATCCCAGCCCAGTATGTCATATGTCATATGGTTAACAACTGGATTTAGAAAGTTTGCAGCTCCTTTTCCCCCACCCTCAGCTTTATTGAGGTAAAATTGATGAATAAAAATTGTGTATATTTAAGGTATACATGTGATGTTTTGATACATATATATGTCTTTCTGTGCCTGGCTTATTTTACTTAGCACAATGTCCTCCAACTTCATCCACGTTGTTGCAAATGGCAGAATTTCCTTCTTTTCTTTTCTTTTTTCTTTTTTTTGAGATAGGGTTTCACTCTGTCACCCAGGCTGGAGTGCAGTTGTGTGATCATAATTTACTGTAACTTTGAACTTCTGGGCTCAAGCAATGCTCAAGAGAACTCCTGGGCTCAAGTCCCTCCTGCTGGGATCACAGGCACATGTCACCATGCCCATTAATTTTTCATTTTTTTTCTTAGAGATGGGGTCTTGCTATGTTGCCCAAGCTGGTATTGAACTCCTGGCTTCAAGTGTCCTTCTGCCCTCGGCCTCCCAAAGTGCTGAGATCACAGGCGTGAGCTGCTGTGCCCAGCCAAATTTCCTTCTCCTTTAAGGTTGAGGAGCATTCCATTTTGTATATATACACCAGATTTTCTTTATCCATTCTTTGATGAACCTTAAGTTGAATCCATATCTTGGCTATTGTGAACATGGCTAATGTTGTAATGAACATTGGAATGCAGATACCTCTTTAACAGACTGATTTTATTTCCTTTGGATATATACCTAGTAGTGGAATTGCTAGATCATATGTTAGTTCTATTTTTAATTTTTTGAGAAATCTCCATCCACTTTTTGAATGAAAGGTACTTAATGGAAGAGTCTTTTATAGTTACCCACATGGTCCAGGAAACTCTTCCATCCCTCTCTTTCTTACTACCTCCCTCCCTCTCTCCTTCCTTTCCTTAGGCAGGGCCATACTCCTCCAAGCTTCTCTCCTTTGTGACTCCTCCCATTGCATATCTTTCTGCAGGACTTAAGCACTGAGTGGCCAGCTTCGCACAGATCCCATGAGGTCACAGGAGAAGACTCGGCCCACGATGTGAACGGACACCCAGCTGGGCAGAAGGGAGCCAGGTAAGAACTCGGGCCAACCACTGGCCATGCACCTCGCAGGGGCTGCTGATCTGTCCGGTCAGAAAATAAGGGACCTGACTGGCTATTTTCCTCCATTAAAGTTTTCTGACTCCTGTTTTTCAACAAATACTGCTCCTTTACAAAAATGTGTGCCTATGTTTGTTTTCACTGAACCTGTGTACAAAACAAATATACTGCAAGGATTGTATTTTGAAGCATAAATTGATTATAATTCAAATAGTAATGTTTCTCAAATCCTGAGTCATGATTTCAGTAGCACTTAGTAGCTTGAAAAAGCTGTTTGTGTGTGTGTGAGGGTGGGGGGATCCTTAAACCACCATATCACTTAGTTTAAAATCAAGTGACCCACTTTACATTTTTCCAGTCTTTCTTAGCGATGAAATGTCAGTGACACCCACTTAAGGAATATCTGAGATGTCTGTGCACAAAGCATATTATAAGCCAGTGCCTTAGCTAACACACAGGGAAGCCTGGTCCTGAGGCCCTGATCCTTCAGCACGAGCCAGGAGGTGATGCAGCGCTCCTGACCCACAGCTCAAGCCTATCTCTGTGAAATATAATCCATGGACTTTAGCATGACAAGGGATCTCTGCGCTCGGCCTGCTGAACTGTCTTCTGCAGCTGCAGAAACTGAGACCCGGAGCAGGGCAGGGACACATGGCAGGCTTGCATGGTTGGCACATGGTGAAAAGGGGGTGTCCCCTCCTGTGATACTGTCCTGTATCCATCAAACAGCAAGTGTCCCACAAGCATGTGGGGTCTTAATGGCTCATCAGGGCAGTTCTCAGGGCTTGAGGCTTAGGGGAGGGTGTGGTTGGGATGTATAGGTTCCCTGGGGCAGGCAGAGGGAGATGGAAGAGGGCAGAAGGAAGGCAACCAGGAAAAGGGAAGCCAAGAGAATGGCACAGGGGCCCAGCATTTCCTGGCACCTGCAGGGGACACAGGGGTCAGGAGTAGCTGGCTGGCCAGGGAGGGGAGAGAAAATGAGGAGATGTAAAGTATGCAGGGAATGGGAAGGTGGAAGGTTGAGCTGGAAGGGCCTTCGGGACACACTCAGGCCTGTGGACATGAGGGTCCCCTGGGGTGTGACCATCTCCACACCTTCCTTTTATTGCTTTTAATTATTAGTTTACCTGGTATCTGAAGCAGTGTGGACATTTGCACTGAGCTGTACTAAATTCTGCACAGGTCATGCCTTACGTGGTTTGTGAGCAGAAAGGAATAGAGGGTTGTGAGGGCCCAGCGAAGACTGAGCCAGCTGGACGCAGCTCACAGCCTTCCTGTGGTGCAACTGGCGAGGGGAACCTGCGAGGCAACAACTGCTCATCCTGCCTGCTGTGGTTTGAATGAGTCCCCCAAAGCCTCATGTGTTCATCCCTCGTGTGGCAGTGCTTGGAGGTGGGGCCTAGTGAGAGGTGATCAGGTTTAATAGGATTAACGTCGTTACAGCAGGAGTGGGATTGTGAGAGTGAGTGCGTTATGAAAGCGAGTTCAGTTCTCTCACTCTCTCGCCTTCAGCCATGGGATGACCTAGAAAGAAGACCTTTGCCAGATGCAGACACCTTGGTATTGGACTTTCCAACCTCCAGAACTGTGAGCCAAATAAATTTCTGCTCATTGTAAGTGACTCAGTCTGTGGTATTCTGCTAGAGTAGCACAGATGAACTAAGATGTGCCCCTTCACCTGGTGCCCCTCCTTCGTACTCACCCCCACATACTCTGAGTCCTGATGCTGCGTTTCCTGCCAGCTCCATCTGTTAGGGGTCTGTGTACACATCTATCTGCTCAGCTAACTTCGGAACATCTGCCTCTGTGGGTTCCAGATTTGCTTATGCTTGGCTGGTCCAGAGGGTGTTACAGGTGTCAGGATGGAGCCTTCCAACCTGGCCCCCTGCCTCATCCCAAAGAGCAACAAAAGACAAATGGAAGCTGTCTTTGTCTATGAATTCTGGCCTCTATATTCTGAGCAGGTATTGGGCACCTGAGACATGCGGATGAGGAGGAATGCTGGGTCCCACTCCCCCGGGGGAGCAGCCCCTGTCTTGGCCAAGACCCCTAGTGACCTTCCCCCACCCAACTCTGCTTGCTACATACAGACACCTGGATGTAGCACCTGAGGGCCTACGTTTGGGTACACAATAATTAAATGAGGCCAAAGCACTTGCTCCTACCGAAATGAAAATGATCTGAAGAAATAACCCACATACAAAGTTAATGCATGGACTGGCCCGGCCTGGTCTGTATTTACTTTGGGGGATCCCTGGGCCTGTATGGGGCCTCAGGTGGACCCCAGAGCTCCTAGTTGCACACCATCCTTCTTCTATCTCCCTGTCTACACCTCCTCCCAGCCCACTTATCAATTCATCTAAAGGACCAAGGTGCTGCTCTTGGCTCCAAGGTCCCCAGCCAGTATAGAACAGTAAAGCCAAAAATAAGTAGATAAACAAAGGAATAAACAAGCAAGCAAAGAAATATAAGGACTGGAAATAAATTTTAAAAATCTTTTAGTATTCATACACGATAGGAGTGTATACATGGAAGATATGAAGCAGTCTTAAATGAAGTGTGACAACTAATAAGAGTGCCTAGTGATATTGCTGGAATTAAAATCAACATACAGAATTAACTGTTTCTATATACTAGCAACATATCTGTTGTGAAATGAATTTTTTACTCATTTGTAAAAATGAAAAAATCTATTTACACTAAAAAATATGAATGACTCAAGAATAAAGTAACACATCTAGAAGATGTTCTATACTGTTATGGGAAAAATTACAAAAAAACACAACAAATAGGCAGGAAATCACTGAAAAGTACTGAAATAAATGTAGAGGTGTAATATGATCTTAGACTGGAAAACACATTTTTAAAGGGCAATTCTGCACAAATTGATCTATATTTAAAAATACTCACTCTCTGAGCCACACCCTGTGTTAAGCACGAGGACGCTGATCTTTGGGCTTATGTTTTAATCATTTGTGTTCATGCCGCTTCTCCTCCATCAGACCAAGAGCCCCTCAGGGTAGGAACCTCACACAAGGCCAACATCACAATAGGAGTCAAACTATCATCTGGTATAGTTGCAAAACACAATTTTCTTAACAGCCAATTGTTATAAAATGCACAGCTGTTTCCTGTCATATATCATGAGGATAAACACTTGTTTGCACGGAAAAAAAAGTGTCCTGTCCAAATGGATCCTGTAAACAGAACCACAATGAGTCCCACTGGACTTGGACTAACAGCGGTCCTGCAGGATAAGTTAAGATGTAATCTCTGCTTTATGGACTCAGCCAAGATGATGGGTTACAAAAGCCAAGGGAATTTTGATCAGACATCAGGAAGACCACATATTGGAAAACAGGTATCACTCTTCCTAGGATGACTGGAGAGGCCAGAGGCATTAGGAATAATATCACAGGGTATAAGTAACGAAGTCTTCAAAATGACTTCATGACTCTGGAGGTAGACATGGCCGGGGAATGAGCTAGTGCCTGCCTCCAGTGTGCTACTCAGCCTGCTTGAGTTTGGAGGCTTAACGTGCCCAACACCTGAGTAACCAGACAGCCCATAGCCATCAGTGTTCTAAACTGATTGGCAAACGTTTTCTGCAAAACAGGATAAACAAATGGGGCAAATGTGTTCTAATAAAACTTTATGGACACTTAAATCTGAATTTCATATTGTTTTCATGTGTCATGAAAGAGTATTCTTCTAATTTTCATCAAACTGTTAAAAATGTAAAAATAATCCTAGCTTGTGAGTCATACAAAAAGGTGTGGGCTGGATTTGGCCCATGGGGCCATAATTCACAGACCCATGTTCTTAGGTAATACCTCTTGTTTCTTTCCAGATTAGCCCCTTCTTCACCGGGCATCCTGGGTTGTTCTAAGTTGCCTCTTGCCTTCAGAGTTTTCCAAGAGATAAGCAGTATCTTAGGTTGAGTTCCCCCAAGAACTCCATCTGCATGGTTCAACCCCATCCTGGAGAGTGAAGTCCTGGTCTTTCCTCCTGCAGGCTCCCCAGTTACGGTTCCTCTGCGTGGCATCTGAAGCCTCTTGGAGTGGCTTGGGCAACAACCCCTCCTATAATGGCAGAGAGCTTGACTCCTTTTTCTCCCAACATGTTGGGGGGAAAAACAGACCTGGGAGCCACTGAGGAAGATGGGAAGGAGGCAGAGGAAGGTGGCCCGAGAAAGCAGTCCTCCTTCCCCAGAGCAGGAGCCCGTGACAGAGTTCAGGATGGTGCAGAAGGAACAAAGAGACTTGCAATTGGATATTGAGTTGAAGTTTTGATTTGTACGAGATCAAGCTTTCAATGTGAGAAAGTCCTAATTTCCAACTGAGACTCTTCCAGCCACAGAATCTCCCTGAGCTATTGTGTTGTGGGAACCTGGAGAAGGCAGTGAAGAGAAGAGGATGTTTGAGGCTGTGTTTGGAGGAAAACAAAGCAGTTGAGGAATGTTCAAACTGCTTGATAAATTGGTCACAGAAGTTTTTTAAAAACAACTTTATTGAAGTTTAATTTACATACCATAAACTCTAGCAACTGTAAAATTCAATGATTCTTAGTAAGTTTACAGAGCTTTGAAACCATTGCCAAGATCTAATTTTAGAAATTTACATCAACCCAAAAACATGTCTCATGCCCAATTGCAGTCAATTCCTTATTCCAACAACAATCTCTTCTTCTCTATACAGTGGTCCCCCCATATCCAAGGTTCCACCTTCTGCGGTTTCAGTTTCCCATGGTCAACCATGGTCTGAAAATACTGAATGGAAAATCCCAGAAATAAACAATTTATAAGTTTTATATTGAACACTGTTCTGAGTAGCATGATGAAATCTCAGGCGGCCTCACTCCGTTCTGCCCAGGACATGAATAACCCCTTTGTCTAGCATATCCATGCTGTACCCACACGTTATTGCATAGGGAAAAACAGTGTATATAGGGTTTGGTACTATTCGTGGTTTCAGGCATCCACCGGGGGTCTTGGAAGGCATCTGATGTGAATAAGAGTGTACTAGCTCTTCTACTGGCACTGCAAAATGGAGACAGGGCTTCCTCATCTCCCCAAGGGAAAGCTGAGAAATAAAGGTCTTTCTCAAGTCAGACCCTGCTTGTCTCATCTTGGGGAAAAAGTGGGGAGGTGGAGGAGATGTCCCAACCATCCCTCTAAAAGAGTTGGGTCAGGCTCCTCCTAGTGGCCTTCAAAAAATGAAAACAAAAAACTGACCCTACCACTGAAATAGGAAACCCGTAAGGGCATAAAGGCGGCTACTGGAGGACTGACAAAGAAACTGCTCCAATTTATCAAACCATTTGAATAAACCACAGGCTGAACAAAATTATTTGTAGTTCATTTACTTAATGGTGTCTTTTGAAATAAAAAGTTTTCAATGTTAATGAGGTCCAATCGATCCATTATTTTCTTTTATAAATCATGCTTGTGACATATCTAAATCCTGTCTGCCTAACCCAAGGTCATGAAGATTTTTCCTGTTTTGTGTCAAAAGTTTTACGGGCTTAGCACTTACACTTAAGTCTATGATACATTTTGAGTTACTTTGTTCGTATGACTATGACGTTAAGTAGGAGTTTAGATTTATCTTTTTGCATGTGGATATTCAATTTATCCAATATCATTTGTTGCAAATTCCTTTCTCCATTGAATTACTCTGACAACTTTGTTGAATGTTAGTTGACCATAGCTATAAAGGCTTATTATTTTATTCTGTTCTGTAGATTATCTGGACCATATTGTTCTGTTTCATTGATTGACATATCTATCCTTATACAAGCACCACTGTACTGATGATTTAGATTTATAGTAGGTTTTGAAATCGGGAAGCATAGTCCTCTTTGTTCTTCTTTTTTTTTTTTTTTCAAGACTGGCTGTTTTGGGGAATTTAGTTGTTCATTCTACAGGAAAGCCTCTTGGGGTTTTATAGGGTTTATGTTAAATGTACAGATCAATTTGGGAAGAATTGCCATCTTAATGATACTGTGTCTTTTAGTTCATGAACATAGAGCATTTCCTCATTTATTTTGATCTTCCTTAATTTCCCTCAGAAATATTTATAGTCTTATACTTTCTTTTACATTTTTATTTGTATTTGTATTTAATATTTTTGATGATTTTGTGAATAGAAATTTAATTTCATTTAAGATTCTTTATTGCTAGTATATAAAAATGCAATTGAATTTTATATAGTGATCTTGTATAGGGATTTCTTTGTGGGTGTGGATTACTTAGTATTTACACATATGGGACCATGTCGTCTGTACATAAAGACAGTTTTTCTTTTTTCTTTTTCAGTTTGGATGCTTTTTATTCCTTCTTCTTGCCTTAATGCACTGGCTAGAGCTTCTTATACAATGTTGAATAAAAGTGGTGTGATTGGATGTAGTTGCCATTTCCTGATGTTAGGGAGAAAATATTTGCTCCTTGATTTGTAAGTATGATATTAGTGATGGATTTTTCTTTTTTTTTTTTTAAATTTTCTTTAAATTCTGGGCTACATGTGCAGAATGTGCAGGCTTGTTACATAGGTATACATGAGCCATGGTGGTTTGCTGCACATATCAATCTGTCATCTAGGTAGCAATCGACTTTTCATAAATGTCCTTGATCAAGCTGAGGAAGTTCCCTTCCATTGCCAGTTAGTCTAAAGTTTGTATCTTAGGTGGGTGTTGCATTTTGTCAGATGCTTTCTCTGCATCATGGGTTCCCCCCACTTTATTCTATTTATTTTCTGTATTAATTGATTTTTAATTATTAAAATAACTTTGAATTCCTGGAGCAAAGCCCACCTAATGATGAATATAACCCTTTTTATATGTTTCTGGATTTGGTTTGTTAATATTTTATTGAGGATTTTTGTGTCCATATTCATGAGGAACGTTAGTTTATAGTTGTCTGTGGGGGGTCTGTCCTGCAGACCCCAGGTTGCACGATGGATGAATAATGTACCCAGACACTGATATTCAGTGAAAGAGTGACTAGGAGTTTGAGAGTCACTCACAGTCACCAAGGAAGGTGCTGTAAAGAGTCAGCAGCCATGGCCCTGACTAGCTGGCCCTGTGGGCATTTATTCAGCACAGATTTAATGACAAAAGTTTTAAATCAACACACCTGTGGGTAATTAATCTTGTCACCCGCCCCCCCACCCTGGGAGAACCATCTTGCTGGTGAGTGATCAAAGGTTAGTTTTAGGACCACATGAGTAAACAAGTTCTTTAGATAAGCTCCTCTACATTCCTATGTATCTATGCCCTAAGCAATTAAGTGGATTTGCTGCCTTCAGCGAAACACTTTATGCAAACCTCCAGGCCTTCCAAGAGGGTTTGTATTTATATCCTATAACTTCATCTTAAATTTTTTCCTACCAGCCTGACTGAACTCCCACAGTTGTCTTTTCTTATGATGTCTCACAGATTGGCCTCATAGAATGAGCTGGGAAATATTCTCTCCTCCTCTATTTCCTGGAAAAGTTTGTAAAGAATTTGTATTATTTATTTTCTAAATGTTTGGTTGAATTCAACAATGAGGCCATCTGGGCCTGGGTTTTCTTGTAGGAATATCTTAAATTATTAATGTATTCACCTGTTATATTACATTCCCCAGTTCCTTTCTAGTATCTTTCCGATTAGGGTGGACTATAAGGGCTATTCCCTTGTGAAAGCTGGAGGATGTAAGAGAGGAAGCAGCCATTTTGTACACCTGTTCCCAATTATTCAATTGAACACTCATCCGGCTGCTGCTGTGAAGGAATTTTGCAGATGTAATTAAAGTCAGCTGACATTAGTTAATCAAAAGGTAGACTATTCTGGGTGGATCTGATTTAAGTAGTTGCCAGCCCTTAATAGGAGGACCTAAGTCTTCCCTGAGTTTAGAAACTCCAAGCAGTAGTGTGGAAGAGAAGTTGTAGACCTTTCTACCTACCAGGGCCTCCATAGTCTTGTTGTTGTTGTTCTTTTGCTTATTTACCTCACTGGTGTGAAGCAGCAGATGGTCCTGTGTTTGCTCCCAAGTTGTTTTATGGCCTACCACATGGTGTTTTCTGGAGACTGCTCTGTGTGTGCTTGAGAAGAATTTCACTGATAGAGTTGCACCAATCTCCTGTATCCTTGGTTTTCTGTCTAGTTGTTCTGTCCATTATTGAGAGTGAGGTATTGAACCACCTCCTGGTGACCATCTCCCTGTGGGACAACTGGATGCAACCTACTTAACTCACCCTGATGACTCCTACACCCTGTATGGATTGTTTATTTTTTCCCTTGGGTTCTGTTGGGGTTTACATTTTCATATTTTGCGGTTCTGTTAAATACATATATGTTTGTAATTATTATACCTTCCTGATGAATTGGCTCTTTCATCATTATAAAATGACCCTTTGTTTTCTCGTAAAAATTTTCATCTTTTTTTTTAGACAGGGTCTCACTCTGTCACCCAGGCTGGAGTGCAGTGGCACAATCTCGGCTCACTGCAACCTTTGCCTCCTTTGCCTCCTGGGCTCAAGTGATTCTCCCATACAGCATTCCAAGTAGCTAGGTCTACAGGTGCAGGCTACCATGCCTGGCTAATTTTTGTATTTTTTTTAGAGTGGGGTCTCACCATGTTGCTCAGGCTGGTCTCGAACTCCTGGGCTTAAGTGATCTGCCTATCTCAGCCTCCCAAAGTGCTGGAATTACAGGCATGAGCCACCATGCCGGGTCAAGTTTTTCACCTTAAGGCCTTTTTTGCCTGATATTACTATAGTCATGTCAGCCATCTTATTGTAGTGAATTCCTATAATTATATGTTGCCCTGGCATTCATTTTGAATATAAGTTGGACTTCCTTTTGGCAAAAAGTTACTCTTGACATAGTTTCCATTTCTCTACCTCCTCCCAGTTTCTCAAGGTGATCAATCCAGACCTCTGCCTTATGCAACTACCTCCTGGTGACCACCTCCCTGTGGGACAGCTGGATGCAACCTACTTGACTCACCCCGATGACTCCCACACCCTGTACAGACTGTGCAGATATGTCACAGTGACCACCTCTCAGTCGCAGTATGACTCTGTGGAGCTGGTGCTTGCTTGCTCTAAACTCAATTAGGACTCCCCTTGGGAAACCTGCCTTGGTAATGTCCTGGACCCCAATAAAAGCCTCTGCCTACAAGTCCCTCTCTCTTGCTCCCCACCCAGAGGTTGAATGTGTGTTTCCTGGATGACTCTCTTCTTTCCATCAGCCCTGGTGAGGTGTCCTGCCCTCTTCTCTCTGGATTTGTAAGTAATAAACTGCTTCTGTTACTTTGTGTGTTTTGGTGAATTGCCCAAACCTAACTTCTTCTCTGGTCATGGCTCTCCTGGAGAGTGGCTATCTTGGTAGGAATTAACTGCACACAGGTAAGACAAGAGCCACAAGCTTGCTAGCATAAACAAGTTTCCTGTGAGAGAGACACCTGGTCTTGGATCCAATACTTAGGTATTAGACCATCCACCAGGATAAAGAAGTATCCCGCGGGAGTCATGGTCCACCATGGCTTCCTCTTCTTGCTCCAAGTCTAATGATCCTATGATATGATCACTCTTTAGGGTCTATCTGCCATCTCTGGAGAATGTGGATGAATGCTCCCTTGACAAGGGGACATAGTCCTCTCCTCTGCCACTTCAGTTGAAATGTGTGTGTACTTTCCCAGTTTTCCCCAGAACAACTGTGGCTCTTACCAAAGCTTTAAGGAAAACTGGGGTTAATTGAGAATACGTTGTATGAGTTAGGGTCCTAAGTGAGATGAAGCCCTAGTTTCAAGGAACAGAAACTGACTCTGATTCAATCAGACCAGGATTCATTGAAAGGATATTTGGCAGATTGGGAAATAAACAGAAGCAAAGGGAGGGCAGGAACCTGAACCACAGGCAAAACAACACTGCCACCAACACATCAAAATCTCCTTTTTTCCAGCTCTTGGCTCCTCTTTCTCTCTTTCCTCCTTTCCTCCCTGTCCTCCCTTTCCTCCCTGTCCTCCCTCTCCTCCCTTTGCTCGCTTTCTTTCTTTCTTTCTTTCTTTCTTTCTTTCTTTCTTTCTTTCTTTCTTTCTTTCTTTCTTTCTTTCTTTCTTTCTTTCTTTCTTTCTTTCTTTCTTCCCTTTCCTTCCCTTTCTTTCTTTCTTTCTTTCTTTCTTTCTTTCTTTCTTTCCTTCCTTCCTTCCTTCCCTTTACCTTTCTTTCTTTCTTTCTTTCTTTCCTTTCTTCTTCTCTCTTCTTTCTTTCTTTCTTTCTTTCTTTCTTTCTTTCTTTCTTTCTTTCTTTCTTTCTTTCTTTCCTTCCCTTTCTGTTTCTTTCTTTCTTTCTTTTCCTTCCCTTTCTTTCTTTCTTTCTTTTCCTTTTCTTTCTTTCTTTCCTTTCTTCTTCTTCTCTCTCTCTTTCTCCTTCCTTCCTTCCTCTTTCTTTCTTTCTTTCTTTCTTTCTTTCTTTCTTTCTTTCTTTTTCTTTCTTTCTTTTTCTTTCTTTCTTTCTTTTTTCTTCTTTCTTCTTTCTTTCTTCTTTCTTTCTTTCTTTCTTTCTTTCTTTCTTTCTTTCTTTCTTTCTTTCTTTCTTTCTTTCTTTCTTTCTTTTTCTTTCTTGAGACAGAGTCTCACTTTGTCACTCAGGCTGGAGTGCAGTTGTGTGATCTTGGCATCTTGCCTCAGTGCAACCTCTACCTCCCGGGTCCTGCCTAGGCCTCCTGAGTAGCTGGGACTACAGGCACCTGACACCATGCCCAGCTAATTTTTTTGGGTTTTTAGTAGAGACAGGGTTTCACCATGTTGGCCAGGCTGGTCTAAACTCCTGACCTCAAGTGATCTGCCTGCCTTAGCCTCCCAAAGTGCTGGGATTACAGGCATGAGCCACTGTGCCTGGCCTCCATTTCCAAGTTATCTGATTGGCCAGGGTTAGGTCATGTACCTGGTCAACAGCTGTCAGAGGCTTGGCTTTGGGGTTACTTTAGTGGGCAGAGTTGTAGCCCTCAGGCCAAGCCTGGAATCCGGAGTTTTTCATTAGAACAGTGTGTGTCTTACGCATCTTGCATCCCTGAGTGCTCAACACAGTGGCTGCCCCACAGCATGTGCTCAGTCTACAGTTATTGAAATGGATCGAGAGAAATTAATCTTCTGAGATAACAGTCAACATACCAGTGGGATTGGGAACATCCATGCTTCCTCATAGATATTCGGTGCCTATTGCCCTGGAATTATACAGACTCTGTCACAAGATTATAGTTCACCTTAACTACCCTATAGATCACAACTTAAGCATTGTGAAATGCTAAGGTTTCTTTTTGAGATGAGCTACCTTTACAGAAAGGAGGGCAGAGTCTTTTGTCATCGTCTCATACTAGTGCATGTACCAGTCTCAATCTTGGCTTCTACACTTTGGTATTGCCCCTGAGCCCCATCCTATTTATGTCATCCCTTCATAGTTTTTGTATCATTCAAACACAAACTCAAGGAGAACCCTTTCTCTGAGGCGGGGGCTTTTTCCTTTCCTTGTAACAATCAGTGCTAAGGAAGAGGGACCCTACCTTCTGTACATACAGTGGCAGCAGCAGAGCTCCCAGAGGTCTCTGACAGGTGGAAAGCCTACCCCCACCCACAAGGCTGAGTCCTCTGGCTCCCCAGAGCTCACACAGTGGTTGCTCAGGGAAGGTCTCGTGAAATAATAAATCAAGATACATCTAGATGAACCGGTTTGCAGGACTTCAAAAGTCCAGGAAGCTGTCTGTGGCACTGCTTAAAACTGGCTTCGAGGAAGACTCTCATCTCTTCCTGTGAAAAATAGCTTTAGATAAACAATTCCAGGGGATCTGTTACTTCTGCTCTCCAGCAATTTAAACAGTACTTTCAGATTCCTGCTACTAAAATAGAGCCCAGTGTTGATCTTAGAAGCCAGTATCTGGGGGTTTCTGTGGGTGGGTAAGCCTCCTTGCCGCTCTGAGGCCATGGGTGGCTCTCACAATCTCGGCGCCACAAGATTGTGATAGGAACTATCTTTCCTCTACTGTTTCTTCTGAGGTTGGAGTAAACTGCCAAGAACCAGGTGATGTTCACTTTACCATTCATCCCTAAGGCACCTGGCAAGGCAGGGATTATTATCCCTATTTTAAAGGTGAGGAGGCCAAAGTCGGGGTCATGACAGGAAGAAGGGCTTCTGAGCCTCTGATGCCTTCACAGTGGTTGGGCTTTCCTGGACAAGATACACAGTGCCAACTAGTCAATTGTTAGTATTTATTTATTTTTTTTTTCATTCCTTCATTCACTCATCTCAAGTTCATGAGATGAACACCAAGCCTTATGCTGGAAGCAGGGAGGAAAATAAGACAAAAAACGGGTCCCCATGTGGTTCAGCATGTAGAGGAAGCAGTCCCATGAATGAATAATGGAGGGCACAGTGATGATGGCAGCGGTGGCCTGTCTGGAGCAGCCACTGCGAAGATGCTGGCTGCAGTGGGGAAGGTGCGGCCAGGGCTGTGTGCTCCATGGAGCCGCGGAAGCCAGGAACAGGTCGGAGCCCCGCCCCCTTCCAAGTTGGCGGGGTGGGAGCCCCGCCCTCCCGGGCGTAACTGCAGCTACCCAGCCCAGGCTGGGGATCTAGGCATCCCTGTACTCTCGGGGGGCCCAGGAAGCACCCCCACCCCTGCAGCCTCGGAAGTGCATGCTCGCACTGCCTGGCCTCTCCCCACTCCCGGTGCCCGCTCTGATTTTGGAGCAAAGTTGAGGCCGGGCCTGGGCACTGATGTGATCCTGCCAGGTGTGCGTGTACTTAGGGTGGTGCTGAGAGGCCAGCCCCCTGCTGCCTTGGCCCCCTCCAGACTTTGGGCGCTGACAAGCGTGGGAGAAAGGCCGAGAGGAACTGAAGGCGGCTCCTCCCCGGCCTCTAGGTACCCCTCAGAACGAACAGCCTGGGTCCCATGGACTACATGATTGATGGCGGCAGGAGGCAGACAGGCTCCTGGGTAGAAAGGAGTGGGTTTCGGCCGGGCGCGGTGGCTCACGCCTGTAATCCCAGCACTTTGGGAGGCCGAGGCGGGCGGATCACAAGGTCAGGAGATGAAGACCATCCTGGTTAACACGGTGACACCCTGTTTCTACTAAAAAACACAAAAAATTAGCCGGGCGTGGTGCCGGGCGCCTGTAGTCCCAGTTACTCGGGAGGCTGAGGCAGGAGAATGGCCTGAACTCAGGAGGTGGAGCTTGCAGTGAACCGAGATCGCGCCACTGCACTCCAGCCTGGGCGACAGAGCGAGACTCCGTCTCAAGGACAAAAAAAACAAAAAGAAAGGAGTGGGTTTCAGGTGAAGCCCCACCTTCAGGCCAGGGATGGCCTGAAGCATGGGGGCTGGGCTGTCAGTTCCCTCAGTCTGCGCCTCGAGTGAGAACTTACGGTGCTTTTTCCAGGTCTGCCCATGGCCACCCATAGACCAATCAGCACACACTTCCTCCCTTCTGAAGGCCATAAACCTCCCCTCCCCCTCGCCCGCCCCCCGACCCCGACCCCGACCCCAACCAGCCAGACACACAGAGATGTTGGGATGACCTGCTTGTGGATAGGAGCTACCCACCCCTGGTTTTCCTCTTTGCTGAGGGCTACAGGCATTGGGATGACCTGCCTGTGCAAAGGTTACCTACCTTGGGTCTCCTGAGAGCCGTTATGTTGCTCAGTGAAGCTCCTTTCTGCCTTGCTCACCCTCCAGTTGTCTGTGTACCTCATTCTTCCTGGATGGCCAAGAATTTGGGACACACCAAATGGCAGGACTGAAAGAGCTGTAATAACACAAACAGGGCTGAACACCCCTCCCTCACCTCGCCACCTCAGCACATTCAGGTGATAAGAAGGAGACAAGAGCTGCGGCCCTTCAGGGAGCCTAGACCTAGGACCTTCCTGAACCAGGGCTGTGACATCCTCTCTGGGGCTCTGTGGTTCCTGGTGGCTCCAAGCTTCCGGGTACCACTGCGTTCCCCTCATCCAGACACGGGTGCCTGCAGCAGAAGCTGTGTGCAGTAGTACATCTGGTCCAGCCACAGTCTTACCTGGTGGAGCTGCTTGCCCTGCTACAGCAGCCAGCATGCCTGTGGCTTGACCCTGCACTTGTTTGCCCACACACCCTTCACCACTCTGCCTGGCTCGCCCTTGGCAGGTGTGGAATCCGGGCCAGTAGCTAGAGCCGAGCGCAGCCTGCCGGGCGGAGTGGGAGGAACACACACAGCAGGTGTGAGCGGTACTCAGGCAGAAGGTGCTGCCAGCCACAGAGGTTTCTGGCTGGCGAAGCAACACTCCAAGGATCCCATGACAATGGGACCCATGGAGGGTATAAAGCATGACTCTGCTGGGGTCTCCAGGCTCTACAGAAGACTGAAATTTCATCAGAAGAAAGGTGAGTGGAATAGCAATGCTGGCAGCAAGAACAGCAGAAGCCAAGGTGGGAGGACTTAAGAACAAGACACATTCAGGAAATGGCAAGATCCCCAGGTGGTCATCATATGGAGCTCAGTGCAGGAGAATGGTGGGCCACCAAATCATTCAACTTTGGGTCCTGAGTATGGCCTCCAACCTGGCAGATCAAGGCAGGAAGGAGACTTAGGGACTATCAACCCCAAGCACTTCACTCTATAGATAAGCCATCTGTGTAACCTGGGGTGGCAGTAGAGAGGCGAAATCAGGCCCTGGGGCAAACCCAGATTACTCCTGGTCCTGATACCCTGATCTCACTGCTGAGGACCAGAGTCCTGAGCTCCACATGGTCATGGACAAGAATAGGTGTGGCTTAACAGCAGAAAATTCCATGAACCATAGGCTTATGTGTGGTTCCCCCATGGAGGAAGTTGCTGAACAGGCCAAGTAGATCCTGGGTTGCAGCAATAGAGAAGAGTGTGTTGAACAAGGTAGGATACTCTGGCTTGGTCTATGTGGACGAGCTGGAGAGCACATGGAGGAAAATGGCCAGGCTGCTTCTGCGGCCAGTGGCAATGGAGTGTGGAACCAACCACACCTCTGGCATTTCAGACCCGGGAGGACATGGGGTTCCCACTAAAAGAGCTGGCAGGAAAGTGAGAGAGAGAGTTGCCTAAAATCAGAGTTTTCTTCTCACACTTACCATCCCCAAGTCTGCAGAAGCATCGTGATGTAGTTCAGGACTCACTCAAAATTTAATTTCTCAAGATACCGCTCTGTCCAGCACAGATTCTGTAATTATAATTTTATTTTTTTAATGGCTTGTTTATTTCGGGAGACACATTCCAAGGGGCTACATTGTTGTGGGCTGGTTTCTTTAGACACGTATTTTCAAGTCTGTGAGACCTCTGTTACACAGCATCTGCACAACATCTGTGCTTTCCTGTGCCCCTCTTCCAGTTATGGAAGTTAGCATGGCTGTGTTACTGGAAATGGTTCCCAATTGGACACAGCCATGCACCGGGTAGATACCGCTTGACCAAAAATAATTTTCTCTCCTGCCATGTTGGATTTCAAAACAGACCAATCCTCACTGTGAAATCCAAGTAGGGGAAAACCAAGCACTACATTCAAAGAAGGAAACTATTGTTGGCAGGATATTTACTTTCATTAGGATAACTCCTTATCATTTTAACTAATCGTGATATATACTGATCATCTCAGATTAACAGATGTAATTTAAAGAATTAGCTGTGTATTGCAGGATGGAGGAAGAGGTGTCTGGTGTCTGGAGATAAAATTAAAGCTAACGGATCACCCCATGAGTCTATGTTAGCAGACTCAAAAATGTAATTCTGATCTCCCAGTGTCTGGTAGCAAGCCATGCTTTTTATTGCATGTATTTAAAAATTCATTCAAGTGTGGAAAAAATTATGATCAGAGAGCTACAAGAAAGACTCCTATGTAATTCAGTTTGGAGGGTTCTTCACATGCTGCGGGACATAATGAGGGAGGAATAAAGTTGTCAGATTATGAATCAATTTGTCTCAATCCCACTCCCAGGACCATGAAGTTCAGAAGCACACAGCCTGCTGAACCACCATCACTGCCCTCTGCACTGCCCTCTGAAACCATCCCCATAAACTTTACAAAATTAATGATGGAAGAAAGAGGGGAAGAAATAAAAATAAACCAAGCTTGCAACACGTTCAGCATTAATCTTTGGGTCAGCCTGCTCTCTGACCTGCTTCCTCATGATTGTTCAGTGCCCATTGCCCCAGAATCATGAGGACCCTGTCACGAGATTAGAGTTCACCTTAACTGCCCTATAGATAACAACTTAAGCACTGTGAAATGTGAAGTTTTCTTTCAAGGAGATATTCTTTCAAGGTCTTGCATAATCGTGAAACTACTGACACCAGTGGTCTGAAGGACCCCACAAGGGGCTGACTCACCAAACAACGGAGTTCCACATCCTGATGATTTTATTCCCCATACCCTGACCAACAATGACTCCAATCTTCTAGCCCCTCGCCCTCTTAAAACCCCCAGCCCAGAACTCCTCCAAGAGATGGATTTCTTCCTTTCTTTTTTTTTTTCTTTCTTGAGATGGAGTCTCACTCTGTCACCCAGGCTGGAGTGCAGTGGTGCTTTCTTGGCTCACTGCAACTTCCACCTCCTGGATTCAAGCAATTCTCCTGCTTCAGCCTCCCAAGTAGCTGGGACTACAGATGTGTGCCACCACACCTGGCTAGTTTTTGTATTTTTAGTAGAGACAGGGTTTCACCATGTTGGTCAGGCTGGTCTTGAACTCCTGACCTCAGGTGATCCACCTGCCTTGGCCTTCCAAAGTGCTGGGATTATAGATGTGAGCCACTGTCCCCGGACCAGGAGATGGATTTGAGAGTTCCTCCCATCTCCTTGCTTGGCTGCTCTGTGACCATTAAATTCTTCCTCTGCTGCAAATCCTGCTGTCTTGGTGTATTGGTTTGTTACTGGACAGTGGGCATACAAAGCTGGTGGACTTGTAACACTGTCATTATCAATGTCTTATATTCTTCTTAACTTACTGACCTCTAAGAATTGGAGGTCCCCAGAGCCCAGTCCTCAGGCCTCTTCTCTTTTCTTTCCATATTCACCTTCCAGGTGATCTCATGTCATCCAATGTCTTTGAACACTATCAGCTGCAATGATAACACTCATCTATGCCACTTACCTGAACTCCTTCCCAACTTCAGACTCCACTCTTCCATCTCCACTTGGAACCCTGAGACACACTGCACATGTAAGTGTTCACACTTAATCTCTGAATTTTAGCTCTCTCCACACCTCCTTCCTCTGCTCTCTACCCCCTCACAGTCATTCTTGTCTCAGTAAATGGCAGCCTGAAATTGAACTCTACAACCATCTGCAGACACTAAAACCTGGCATCATCTTTTACACCTAGCCTGAGCCAGATCAGCAGTGGGACATGGAAGAGACCAGATTCCTGGTCCCTTTATGGCCAACTTGCCACAACAAATGCCAACTTAAGAAATCATTTTATCAGCGGCTCTAAGTTCTCCTTGTTCCTCCTGCAAGTAATCTGCTTAAATGTCCCACTGCCTGTGGGACCCCACTGATCACATGGAGATGCAGGACCTTCTGCTGTGTAAGGGCTTGAGATTCAGACCCTACTGGGGGTGAATTATCACCCCATCCTCCCACATTTCCTTTGGAATTGGGACCTTAGTTACTAACAGATAAGACTAGATGGCCCCTTCCCCCAAACACATAAACAAATTTGTGTGGAAGAGATCCTCCTGGGAAGAAAGGGATTTGAATTCTGCTCTTACCCAATTCCCTCCTTGAATCGAAGGTTTAAAAAAAGAAAGAAAAAAACACCTGTATAAGAGATTCAGTAGCCCCGACTGAAACTTAACTGCTGGTGCTGCAATTTCATGGGGTTGGATCATTGAAAGGACTTAGCAGGCTCCATGCATTGTAAATGAAGTTAAAGGATACTGTGGGAGGAAGGAAGCAAAGGCAAGCATAGGAAGGTATGAAACTTCCAGAAGCAGACTCCAAGGATCCTTGCTCAGTTGCACAAGACATTTTTCATCTTTGAAATAGGAATCACTGAGATATATATGAGATTTCTTGTTGGTCTTGTGGGAGCCAAAGCACAATTGAGTTGGGAATGAGGTGCGGGCTCCAGGTACATGATCATGACTTGGGCAATAGAGCAAGTGTCTAACATGATAAAATCTTACACTCAAGAGTTGCAACACCTGCCAACTGGGGAGTTTTTTTAATTTTAATTTTATGTTTTAGAGACAGAGTTTTCCTCTGTCATGCAAGCTGGAGTGCAGTGGTGCAATCATAGATCACTCTAATCTCAAACTCCAGGGCTCAAGTGATCCTCCTCCCAAAGTGCTGGGATTACAACATACAACTTAATTCTTGAATTTTTTCACTATCTCTGCACCTGCTGTCGTCATCCTATTCCAAGCTACCATCATTTCTCACCTGGATTGTTACAATTGCCTCCTGCCTGGAGTTTGCACTGCACATTGGTTACCTGTGGTGGAAATGGTGAATTGACACTCACAGTCATTCCAACTCTTGCCAGGTATGTCTTCTATTATAGAGGCTGGGAAGCAAAAATTAAACTTTTAAATTGCTTTGCACCTGTTCCAGTGCAAATTAGTTTCCACCTATTAGGTGCATTCATGCAGGGTAAAAAAGAAATTCAGGGGTCCTCTTTCTTTTGTTTCAGCTGTTTCTGTTGGCAAAAATGGGAGATTTTTCAATAGCAGTAGTCCAGGGTCCTTTTACCAGCTTTATGAATATTTGGAGGCAGGACTTTAGTAACAGCAGTGGGCTTCTAATATTGGATCACAGCTCAGGTGTATTTTCCCCAGGAGGAAGTGCAGAATATGACATAATCATTTGACTAGATTACAAATGTTTGAAACAACTTCACTGAAGTGAGTGGGGCAAAGGTGCTGATCTAAGAAACTTTGGAAACGAGAAAAGTTTGTAAGACTTCTCTTATTTGTAAGACAAAAGGAACTGTATATAAGGATGGCATTTTAATTGGTGCAGTTGTTTCTCACAAGGCGACATGGGTTAACGGTTCTAAAGTCACTACGCATGGACACCAGACCTGAAAAATTAAGTCAATGGATGGTAGATAGTGGGAGCAAACTTCTTACAGAGTTAGATGTCCCTGAAAAGCTGGGGGAGATGGTTAGAACAAGCCATGTGATACTGCACAAAAATTGAAGACATAATTATGAACTCTTATTTAGCCTAAGAAAGATATGGATGGATGTGCGTGTACATGTGTGTGCATGAATTACACACACATGATTCCTAGCTATGTCTCCTAAGAAGGTCTAGAAGCAATAATACCTTTTTATCAACAAGCACACCCAGTGCTCACTTCTTGGTTTCTGATACCATTCTTCAGGAAAAGGAACCAGGGATCCTTAAAGGAATGGATGACAACAGGGCTGGGCCAGGGAACAGGTGTCTTGCATTGAAAAAGCAAGGAAATGCTTCAAAAAGCAAAATGAAACAAAGCAAAACAATGGAGGCATGTCAAAGGGACACAGGGGCCAACTAAAATAACTCCCAGTGGTGAGGTTCCATGGTGTAGAGGCTAGTACTTTAGACTCCAAAAGAGCTCCCAGTGGCCAATGCTGCAACAATTTGCGCAAAAAAATAAATAATGTGCTATAACCCAAAGTATAATATTTATAACCTTAAGTCCACACTGATGTGAATGACTGGAAAAATGAATAGATGGGTGGGGAAGGGCAGGTCTTTTGTAAAGCAGGGTTCCCAAGTGTTGAGGTAAATATTCCTTCCTCAGGACAATGGCACATTCTGGACCCCAAACGCAACACTTAACCCCGATGCCCAGTGGCAAATCCTGCAAGGCCCAGAGCCCAAACATCCAACACCACTCAACATGTATGTATGTTTCACACAGTCACTGTAACAGTGACAAAATGAGCAGGGGACTGTCTGGACACAATTAATGTTAACACTGCCCCTCTCTTAGAATGCAAGTCAGAATTACAGCTCAATAGTTGTTCTCTAAAGCTCTGTCCAACCATGGAAAGACTATCCTACTTGACAGGGCAAGTGAGGATAGGGCTTTGTTTCCAAATCACCTGTTTTCAGAATATCTAAACTCAAAGGAATTTTCTGGAAATCAAAAGTTAGGCTGAACCCTCTCCATTCTGTCCATAAGGACAGAACCTCCCACCTTAAAATAGGCACAGTAGGGAGCAGTGTGAATACAAGGGTGCATTTGCATTGAAATCAGGGGAAACAGTCGCTGTATCTTGTCTATGGGGCACATCTGGACACTCCAGCATCCATGACCACTCAGAGGACATCCACCATTGGGGACCAAAGAGGCAGGACTTAGAACCAGATAGACGCAGAGGAGGGAGTCCAGCTGCACACCTGCATCCTGAGGCAGAGGTTTGCAACGCCCTTCTGAACACAACTAAGAGTCTTTAAATGCTATATATATATATATATATATATATATATATATAAAGTCTTTTCTCCTTTTTAGCTAATCATTTAAAGTTATCCTAAAGGACAAGCTCTCTAATTACTTTTCATTTTTAAAAGTTTCTCAGCAATCTCATTATTTAGTATTTCAGATGAATTTTAGGAGCACATTTTTTAGTTCAAATGAATTCCACTGGAGTGCAATTGCATTAAATCTCTATGCTAATTCAGAAAGAATGCATATCTTTCTGGAAGTTGCTCATCCAGAAACATAATACTGCAATGCAGGTAGCAGTATGGACAGGGTATTTCGGGAAGAGACGACTTAAATGAAGATTTGAAAGTGAGTATCTGTGACATTTCATGTAGAAAGCTGCCTTTCTTTGTATTTTGCTTTTAATAAAAATGGAATTTAAACAACTTACATCACTCACTATGAAGCTTTAAGCTTGTTTTCTTCATGTATTTAAAGCTTTTATTTTAATAGCATCTTCTAATCTGCTATTTCTGAGAAGAAGGCTCAACTTCATTTTATTTGCTTTTTTGTTTGTGGTGATTAGAAGGCAATGAGATGGGATAGGAAGGGCGAGTAGCAGGCTCTGCTCTCGGATCGCACAAGGGTGGAGTTTGAGATGGGCCAGAGCTGCGGCACTCCCAGGGACCTCTTCAGCAGGGGCGCTGCCTCTGCCACTCCCTGGTCTTGTTTTCTCCTAGGTCAGAGTCAGCGCTGAGCACGTGGACGGCACATGGCCGACCCTCTTCTCAAACGGCTGCCATGGGCAGGGGCATTTAATGTGTTTCCTATAAACTGAAAAGGCAGAACCCCCTCACCACAGCCCTTCCGCGTCCCAAAGGTGGAGGGAGCATTCTCGTCGCCGTGGACTTGCAGGAGAGGCCCCACAGGCCCTGCTCTTGCCTGATGAGGATGCTGTGACCATGCGGGGCCTCGGTAGGACTTGGCTGCATCAGGCTACCTCCGCAGAAACCAACAAACACTGGTTACCTTCCCGGAACACCCATCTGCTTCCAAGCCCCGGGAGCCTCCGCCTTCCGCCCCTCTGCTCCTTCCCTCCAACCTCCTCCACTTGCTAGCGCCCTCTCTTCCATGGCTCTGGGGACACCCTGCTCCCCGTCTCTTCAGTTTCGGGCCCAGAATAGCTACTGCTCCAGATGGCTGGTGCACGCAGCCCAGTGTTCCTCCAGCCTCTTCGCCAATCCTTCCATCTTCCAAGCAACTGAGATACAGCCTCCTGCACGAAGCTAGCAAGCGGGAGCTGGTCCAGCCTCTGCTGAATCCCTCTTCCCCCTCCAGTTCTCGCCTGGCAACTGCCCCTAAACCCCTGCCCTTATCAAAACAACAACATCCCTTTGCCTCTCCTGGGAGCCTCCTCTGCACCAGGCCCAGCCATGCTCCCTGCAACCTGAGGAAGTCCCCAGAGCTGCGCACCGACCGCGCCACTGTGCCCAGTGCGCTCCTCTTTCAGCCTTTACTGTTTTCCAATTTGCTCCTATCTGGTCCTCCCCTTCCTGCATCGTTTCTTTTGTTTGGGGTGGAGTGAAAGGAGATGAGGGTGACCATCTCCTGTTTAAAAATGACAAAAATGACAAGGGAAAAAGGGCAGGAGAACCTCAGGCAGATGCATGGACATGGCACTGTACAGGCATTTCCTCCCTCGAGGCTTGCAAAACTCCTTCAAATACAAAGTTATTTCTTGCCACTTTTCATAGGTGATATAATGGGAGCCCAGACTTGCCTGGTACTGGAACCCAGTGCTTCACAATGCCAGTGTTTGCATCTTTCTATTCTGCATGCAATGCTGATTTTTGAACAAAAGAAACCATAAAAGGAAGAGGCAGAAATAAATTGAAAATACAACGAAAAGGCAAAGTCATTTCACTCTTAGGTAAGACGTTTTAAAAGAATCACCACCATGCATGGTTTGGTACAAGTCTGCAGGAACAGGGTGTCTGACGAACTATGGATCTGTATAAAGCACACCCCATAAAAAGATCAGTGTGTTTTTCTAATGTCATTGAGCCCACAAATGAATTTTCATGAGGTCTAAGCATCAAAGACAGTGCCTTCAACTCAGCAGAATTCCATTAGCCATCGCAAAAATTTTAAGTCTCACTAAATGCAAAGAAATTTCTCAGTTTGCCTTTGATTTAGTATCCATGGCTTGGGTTTGTAATTGACTACTCTGCTTTATTTATTCTCATCTCCTTTGGTATAATTCTCATTAGGTGAAATTGCCAAGAGAGTCAGACAATGGGAAGAGGACTGGTAAGGTTCTTGTGACTGCGGACAGACCTCTCTGTAGAATAGCACTGGTCCTGGAGGGACTTGGGGGCATGTCAGCAAGGCACAGGGACACTCCAGCAGCACCAGGTAGGAGCTGGGTGATGGCCTGAGTCACCTGCTGGCAGTACAGGCTGGCCTGGGAGCATTCAGTTGGGACTCTCAGACAGCGTCTTCTTCCACCACACTCAGCTACCTCCCGTACTTTCCCTAATTAGACTAGGAAGGTCTATGCTTCCTAGACCTTCCTAGACCTTCTATGCTACAGGAAGGTCTATGTTTTGATTTGTAAAGATCTTTGGTAGATCTGTAGGAGATATTGTGGCTGTAAGTTTAACAATAGCCATAAGGCCCACTCAAACATCTTGCAGGGCTGACACTATGTGTCTCTTAGCAGTATGAGGCAACCTGGCTTGGGGATTTCCAACCCTGGCCCCAGGATTTCTAGGAGATAAGGCCACCTCAGCGCAGATACAGCTTTCATAAACCTTGAAACTATTTCTGTAAGCTTACCCTTACAGAAATAGCTTAAGCTGCCTTTATGAAAGAAACACCTGGTAATGGACACAGACTGAATACAGGATTAAGAAAGGGGGAAGAGGTCGGGCATGGTGGCTCACGCCTGTAATCCCAGCACTTTGGGAGGCCAAGGCGGGTGGATCATGAGGTCAGGAGATCGAGACCATCCTAGCTAACATGGTGAAACCTCGTCCCTACTAAAACTATAAAAAATTAGCCAGATGTGGTGGCACACACCTGTAGTCCCAGCTACTTGGGAGGCTGAGGCAGGAGAATCGCTTGAATTTGGGAGGCAGAGGTTGCAGTGAGCTGAGATCATGCCACTGCACTCCAGCCTGGGTGACAGAGCAAGACTCCATCTCAAAAAAAAAAAAAAAAAAAAAAAAAAAGGATGGAAGAAGTCAGGCACAATGGCACATGCCTGTAGTGCCAGCTACTTGGGAGGCTGAGGCAGGAGGATCTCTTGAGCCCAGGAACTTGGCTGTAGTGACCTATGGTTGTGCTATTGCACTCCAGCCTGGGAAACATAGCATGACCCCACCTCTTAGAAAAAAGGTGTGGTGAGGGGGAGAATCCCCCAAACTCAGAGAATGGTCTGCAGACAGAGACCCTCTCAGTCAGTTGGTCATCTGACCCCTGACTGAATCTAGCCAAGGCACTAGCCTGCTCCCAATATCCATCTTGTAAGAGCGATGCCAGAATAAACTGAGCATCAGACAGTGTCTAAGCCTCATCTTTGACATGCATTGGACCAAAGGGGAAACATCACACCTGGGAAGCTGGCTAGCTAGGACTACCTGAGAGCTCCGAACACAACAAAATCCCTTCCAACTCAAGACTGTCACATCTGGACAGGCCTCACAGGACCTTTCTGGGCAGATAGAAGCACTCAGAGCATGACCAGTGCCATCTAGCTTGGGTTTGAAAAATGTAAGTAGTAGAAGAAGCTGAATATTGATATTTCAGATAATTACGATTATAGAGATTCAGAGATGAAAGAACAAGACCTATTACTTGGTTAATTCCTTTGTCTAATTCCTTATTTAGCACCATCCTAGCTCCCTGCAGCCTCGAGCTCCTGGGCTCAGGCGATCCTCCCACCTCAGCCTCCCCAGCAGGTGGGACCACAGGTGGCAGACTGCTTTTTGTTTCGATATTGTATGAGTTTCCTGGGGCTGCCCTAACAATTGACCACAAACTGGGTGACTTAAAGTAACAGATTCTTATTTCTTGTTGTAGGGGCTGGGAAGTCCAAAATCATGGTGTTGGCAGGGCCATGCTCTCTCTGGAGGCTCCAGGGAAAGTTCCTTCCTCACCTCTTCTAGGGTCTGGCAGTTGCCGGCTCTCTTTGGTGTTCCTTGGTTTGTAGGTGTGTCTCTCCAATCTCTGGCTCCTTCATCACAGGGCCTTCTCCCTATGTGTGTCCACACCTCTGCATGTCTCCAAATCTCTCTCTCCTCATAAGTCATTAGACTAGGGCCTACCCTAATCCATCATGACCTCATCTTAATTTGACTGCATCTACAAAGATCCTGTTTCCAAACAATGTCACACTCACAGGTACAGGAGTTAAGACTTGACGTATTTTTTGAGGGGACACAATTCATTCAACAACATACATTTTTACATAATTTTTATCACACTTTTGATACGATTTGAAGCCTACACTTTCCACCTAACATTTTAATACATTTCTTTATTAGTTCTCATTGCAAATAACGACTTTTAATGCTCAATCATACTCTGCAGTGCACGTGTGTGCTTGTGGTGTGTGTCTGCCTGGTCACCTGTGCACTTGTGTGGAACATGTGGCTTAGCATGTACATGTGCCTAGGTAAGTGAGTGTATGTATATGTGAGTGTAGATGTCTTCATGTGCAGCAAGATCCAGTTAAATGTGCCATTTGTGTCTTTCTGTAGTGGGATGCTTACCCAGCACCAAAATATGCATAATCTCATCTCATCTTCACAACAGCCCTGGGAGTTGGGAAGGGAGGAGTGATTACAACTCCATCCAAAGGAGGAAGATGAGACTTAGAAAACCAATGGGCGCTTGAGATTATTAAGCTAGTGAGTGACAAAACCAGGACACAAATCCAGCTGTTCTGTAGGCAAAACTGTTGTCTTTTATGTTCCAGTGGGCTCTTCAAATATGTCCTTATGAACATTGTCACATACGGGGCCCAAAAAGATCCACCCAAGCACCTCTGGTGCCTTGGTTCCAACCACATAAAAATGGAAGATTGTGAAATTCACTGTGTGTTTTTTCCACATCTCCTTGATTTTGTTCATGCAGTTGACTCTGCCTGAAATCCCATATGCCCTGTTTGCTCATCTGATTAGATGTGGATCTGACAACACTTGGATCAAACATCACTACCTCCAGGGAGCCTTCCTGACTCTACTGGCCATGCTTGGAAGCTCCCTGAGGGCTCTCAGAAACTGAGCAGATGCTGGCATCATGCTTCCTGTGCAGCCTGCAGAACCATGAGCCAATTAAACCTCTTTTCTTTCTAAATTACCCATCCTCAGGCACTTCTTTATAGCAACACAAGAATAGCCTAACACACAGCCTGTGCCTTGCTCAGCTCTGTGCCTATAACTCACAGCCCCACCATGGGATTGGGCTCAGAGACAAATGCTGACATCATACCATCAGCTAGGAAGATGGTTATGAGGAATTTGGACTGAATGAAACACTGGCTACTGATGCAGAGCTCTCCAAAGTGTTCCTGGGAGCTGAGAAGACACTAAGACAGGCCCAGGTTCACTGTTCACTTCCTCCTGCGATGTTTACTGGCTTTTCCATTTCTAGCAACAATCACCTCCCTGGCATCTAGAAGGTTCCCTGCAAACACTATGGATCCTGAAGTCCTGGGTGACATATACAAGGTGCAAACAGAGGATCAGATGCCACTCAAGGGCCAGCTGTGCGCCCTTGTGCTTGTAGCCCCTGCTGCCCCACAGACCCTGTGCATGGCTTTGCCTTATCCCAGATCAGGCTGGTGTCCACATGAAACAGGCACTTCACAGATATCATGTGCAACTGTGCTGTCATTATCTTCCTGGGGTCCCCTGGAAAGCTGGACAACTCTGGCTTGTGAAATATCAAAGAAGCTATTGATCTCTTGACGGACACCAGCATCATGATTAACAAGCAAATACAGTTGGACATGGTCTATGCTGGGGACTTGAGAAATCAATTCTACCCATTTAAACAGAAAAGTTATTTAATCCTGGATGGTAACAGCCATTTCAAGTTGAGCTGGGGGTGGCTGGCAAGAGGCTTAGAGCCTGTGGGGCCAGGACCACTGCCCCTTCCCAGTGCTGAGCTGCCCCAGAGCTGACACCATGCTAGGACCCTGCAGCAGGCACTGCCGGGATCAGGTTCAGGATGCTGTCTCAGGACTTTTGCCACTATGTCCTATGGGCCAGGCATGGCAGCTGCTACCCTTGCCATAATGGACACCATACACCTGCTTTTCCAGTGGGCAGTCCCAGGGACCTGTGCCTGTTACCCACTGTAGAGGGCCTGTGCTAGAGGATGCTGCATCAGAAGCGGGAGGATTCCCCAGCCCCGTGAAGGCACTCAGTAACACTGGGTGGCCCACTCTCTTCAAGCCTTCCTTTCATGCCCATAACAGCCTAGCCTGAGAGAGGTGGCCAGGGGCTGTGTGGAGGAGGGTGGAGCAGAGACCTTCTCCTCCCAATTCCCTGGCATTGCCCTTAGGGGCTTTGCCCTGATTCCTTCTTCTTGTGAGATCTCTGTCTTTGGACAATTGGCTGCCTCCCATTGGGACCGAGAAGGTTCTAAGTGTTCCCACAGCTTTAGATCACGATCTCACTTGTGTCCTTTCAGATTTCACAGAGAAAATTGGAGCCCCTAAACTCACCGTCCATTGCTGTGGTCCCAGAATTACCAGAGGGAAGGCTGATTATGGCCGGGATGGTGGGAGTTTGTGAGCTGTCCTGGGACATCTGGTGAAGGGGAATCCAGAGCCCTGGCCACTGGGGGTGAGTATAGTCCCCCGAATCTAGGTACCCATCCTTTCTACCTCCTGACAGAACAAGGGAATACGTGCAAAATTCAGCATAGGTAGTGGCGGTTAGTTTGTTTGATGTGGAAGTGGGCAGGTACTTGCACTGGTTTTTGGAACAGATGTGGGGTCAGGGTGACCTGGAGCCAGACAGGTCACATAGGTAAGAGGTCATATGGGTGTGTGTCCTTGGACAGGGCATGGCCCACACGACTGGGCTGTAGACTCAGCGAGTGGTGGAGGGGAGAGGCTGTGGGACTCACTAGGGCCTGGGGAAAGCCCATCAGACCCTAGACTATGTGGCTGCCCTCCCTCCTTCAGGCCACACTGACACAGTGACCGGCACTGCAGACAGGACCTGAGGTTCCTGGAGGGTGAGCATGCTGCCCAAGGTTGCACAGGACAAGAAGGAGGTGGGACTAGGGTCCAGATTGCATTCATAAAATGGGCACCAGCTACCGGCTCTGGAAACCATAGTGAGGTGACTGGAGCTGCCCAAGAGAATGGAGACATTCTCCTGGGCCCCTGGAAAGAGAAAAATGCCTCCTCCAGGCCCTTGATGCCCACAGAAATGCTATCTTCCAGAGATGCTGTCTTCAGAATGAGGCTGCAGGCAAGACTTCTTCCAAAGGGCACAGTCATGTGCCTTATTGTTTATTTCTATAGCAACAGAAACAGCTCCAAAAAATTAAAAATAATAATCCAATGTAATTGGTGAAGCAATCCTATGGCTTCAGAAAATTTTAACATTTCTCATTCATTATTATTCTGTTGGTCTTTAATTACCCTACATTGGTAATGCCAGCTAAGCCAATCATGATAATTCCAAATAACTTAGTTAATCCCTCCTTTTGTAGGATGTAGTCAGGAGTACTGAAAATGTCCTATCTAGATAATATATGAGTCAGTGTCGGGGCCCTGCTATAAAACAGGGAGGGCAATGAACATTCGAGCATGGACATGGCATGCTGCATGGTGACCTGCAGAGATTCCCTTATTTTACAAAAGATTCTATAATGTGAGATATGCCCTTATACGCCCTCTAGGTCTCCCCAGTCACATCACTGTCTCTCCGTATGGAGCTAACTAGCTTCCTGAATTTTGTCTTAATCTTCTTCCTTTCTTTGCTTTATAGTTTTTGAATCCCTGTATTTGAGTCCCTGAGCAGCGTATTGTATAGTTTTGCCTGCTTTTGACCTTCCCTGGATGGACTCATACTGCATTGATAATTGTGTGACTTGCTTCTTCTAGGGACGTTGTGTCTCTTCCAGCCCTCCACACCTGTGCCTGCAGCAACTGTGCATTTGGTCTTGCTGCAGGTCAGTCACCCATGTGTGAAGACGGGGCTATTCATCCCAGAATGAGGCCAACTTGGAGCCAGCTGGGCCCCAGCCACTAATTATGCATATCATAACTAGCCTAAACTGACTACACACACACAGAATACCAGTTGACACCAAAAAAATTAAATCTAAAAGAACATTTTCAAATACCTAATAAATTATAGGAAAATACAGTTTTTGTTTGATGAGAAAAGGAAAAAAATACAATATACATTTAAGATATTTACTTTAATGAATTCTAAGACTTGTCAAGCTTGGGTTTGAAAGTTAACAAAAACTAACAAAAATCAGCTAATTAGATATAATATTTCAATAATGATATTGAAGACTCAGCTGATAAAAGACAAACAGATATACAAAAATCACAGGCAGTTATGTAAGGACTGGAATTAAAAAAATTATGTTTAATTGTTTTAAATTGATGAATGACAGAATTGTATATATTTATGATGTAAAACGTGATGTTTTTATATATGTATACATTGTGGAATGATTAAATCAGGCTAGTTAACATATCCATCACCTCACATATTTATTATTTTCATGATGAGAATATTTTCTACTCTCTTAGTGATTTTCAGGTAGACAGTACATTACTATTAACTGTAGTCACCATGCTGTGCAATAGATTTCTGAGTTTATTCCTCCTGTCGAACTGAAACTTTGCACCCTTGAACTAACATCTCCCCAACTGGCTCCCCATTGCCCTAGCCTCTGGCAACCACCATTTCACTCTCTGTTTCTATGAATTCTTCTTCTTCTTCTTCTTTTTTTTTTTTTTTAAGATTTCACATAAAAGTGAGATCATGCACTATTTATCTTCCTGTGGCAGGCTTATTTTACTAAGTAGAATGTCATTTTTACAGTTATTGTGCCACAGAAACAGAGAAATTATTCAGAACCATAAGTAATTTCATTGATAGTAAGAGAAAATTTCTACTATTTATAACTACAAGTCACCTAATGGCTACCAACTTAATGGGGAAATTAGTGAAAGAGCTAGAAAAATTTCCTTGTTAAATCATGGCACCATTTTGCTTGTAACAGCTTCAGCAGACAAAATATTGAACAAATAATTACTTTAAAAAATTAGAAACCACAGTGAGATATTACCTCACACCCATTAGGATGGCTACTATGTAAAAACAAAAAAACAAACCACAGGAGGAAAATAACAAGTGTTAGTGAGGCTGTGGAGAATTGGGAACTCTTGTGCATTATTGGTGGGAAGGTAAAATGGTGCAGTTGCTATGGAAAACAATATGGCAATTCCTTAAAAAATTGAAAATAAAATTACCACAAGATCCAGTAATTCCACTGCTGGGCATATACCCAGAAGAACTGAAAGCACATGGAAGAATCTCAAGGAAATTATGCTAAGTGAAAGAAGCCAGACATGAAAGGACAAATACAGTGTGATTCTACTCATGTGAGGTAATTAGTGTAGTGAAACCCACAGAAACAGAAAGTAGAATGGAGTTTGTCAGGGGCTGGGTATAGGAGAGAATAGGGAGTTAGAGTTTAATGGGCACAGCTTCAGTTTTGTAAGATGTAAATAATTCTGGAAATGGATGGTGGTGATGGTTGCACAATAATATGAATATATTTAATGCCACTGAACTGTGCCCTTGAGAAGGGTTAAGATGGTGACTTTTGCTATCTGCATTTTGCCACAATTAACATTTCTTTTTAAATTAGAAATTATTAGAGTTGATAAAAAGTTTACAGTCTAATTTACATTGCTTGGTAAGCACTACGTAATATAATATTGTTCTATCTAATAAAAGGAATTTTTACTTAGATTTATGTATTAATAACTTATACCGTGCAAGTTGTTAAATATTGTCTCTCATCACTGTAAATACCACAACCACGTTTACCTATCACAATTTTCTAGGAGAGACCTGGCCTCTACAACCTTCTTAAAGATAATTTCCTGTGCAGCGCGTGGACAAGAGTTTCTGCGTCTGGGGTCTAGAGCTAGGATGAGAAGTACCTTGTTTTGGGATATGTGCACTTTCAACTTTACTAAGTCAGCATAGAAGTTATAAATTTCCACATCAGTCATATTTTAACTGCATCCCACAAATTATGATAAATGTCATTCTCATCCTCCCTCAGTTTTAAATATGATCTTGTTCCCGTTATTTCCTTTTTTATCCATAAATTCAGATATTGTATGAGGTTTTATTTCCAAATGTGTGATGTTTTTCTCATTTTCTTTTTGCTATTGATTTCTAACTTAATTGAATTGTGGTCAGAGAATGGGGTTTACCATTTGAAATTTACTGAAGTTAGCAAGTGCTTAACAAGAATGTGTACTGCATAATTGCTAAGTGCAATGTTCTATAAATGTTTATTAGATCCAGATTGTTAACTTTGTTGTTCAGATCTACATTTTTGCTGAGTTTTTGGCCTGCTTGATCTACCTATTAATGAAAAAAGTGGTTTAAATCCTCCATTTTGATAGTGCACTTGTCGAATGCTCTTAGTTTCCTGATAGTTTTTGCTATGTACAATTCGAGACTATTTTATCAGGCACTTACAAGCTTAGAGATGTTATATCTTACTGCTAAATTGAACTTTTGTCAAAAACTAATGTGTCTGATTTTCAAATAACTGCATTAGCTTTCTTCTGGTTAGTATTTGTCTGATGTACATTTTTTCTATCCTTAGGTTTTAACTGTCTCTGTGTCCTTAAGTTTTTGTTGTGTCTTTTTGTAAAGTAAAAAATTGTTAGGCTTGTTTTAAAAAGACACAGTCTGACGTTTCTGTCTTGTAACTGAAGTTTATATAGTTACATTTATTTTGATTACTCGTATATTTGTATATAATTTTATCATCTTAGGTTTTTTTTTTTTTTTTTTTTTTTGGTCTGCTCTGTTTTCTATTTCCTTCTTTCATGCCATCATTTTCATTGACTTTCTTTTGTCTTTTTTCTGGTTTCATTTATTTCCTATCACCAGGTTGGCAGTTGTGTGTTTTGTCCCTCTTATTTAAGTGGCTGTGCCAGGTACATTAACATGTATACTTAATTTTACAGTGCGACATTAATTACCTTCACCCTAATAATTCAAGGACTTTAGAATGTTTTATTGTGTATCAGCCCTGCCCAACTTATGCTATTGTTTTAATTTTAATTTTTCATTTTTATATTTTATCTAGTGTTTTAGTTGATTTGGTCAGAAAGGTCATTTGGGGTGACCTTTCTGATAAATCCACCACACCACCAGAGTCAAAAATCAAACTCCTCTTTAATCCCCTACTTTCCAGGTCTTTCTTTGGTTCTTACAGAAAAAAATCACATGAAATTCTATAAGTTTTCATTCTTTTAGTGGGCACTTACAGGAACTCTCCTAAATAGATGCACGCTTCCTTCTGTGCATGTGCATGGTTGAAATTACTAAAAGATGAGGAAATGATGCTTTATAATAACTGCCAGTTTATGTTGGTCATGAATTTCATGATTTTTTTTTTTTTTTTTTTTGAGATAGGGTCTCACTATGTTGCCAGGCTGGACTTGAACTTCTGGGCTCAAGTGACTCCCCTGCTTTGGCCTCTGAATAGGTGGGACTATAGGTGTCTGCCACCATGCCCATCTTTGATATTCTTATTTTTAAAATTTAAATTACTAAAAATATTGCTACATGATTATTGACTTAATTTGTTTATGTTTGTTTGGTTAACTTTACAGTATAGTGGTGCATTATTGTGTCAGCTTCATTTTGGTTTGTTTTTCAATGAGTAGACTAAAGACTTACGCACAGATCAACCATGAATCATCTTTTCTCTTATTGATAAAACATAAGTAATAAATAACTCATCTGCAAAATTTAATTTATGCAGTGACAATTTTTACTCAAGTTCTTTCTTGACGTGAAAGTAGGAATAATGGGCTAGGTGGGTCATGGGGTTGTTTGTCTCACTTAGGTGAAAGACTCCAGTGTGGAGGAGAGACAGGAGATGCTGAATCTGAGGCCTCCGACTCCAGTTCCGGATCTACTGCTGATAACAGTGACACTGGACATATCATCTCACTGTGCCTTGCTGCAGCAACTGTTCTGAACATGATCTAAGCTTACACTCATCCATCATGAGTGTGCGTCTAAGTTCATCAAGACCAAGACCAAGATATGTGAACTTGCACAAATCTCCAACGTTCGCTCTGCGAACATCAGCATTCCATCAGCAACGGCATACAGGAAAAGCAAAGGGGAAGACGGACACCTACTGCAGGATTGCTGCTGACGCTAGGTGCAGACTTCCTTTTCGTGAAATTCAAGACAAAGCCTGGACTAAGAAGAAGGAATTGGGACAAGGCAGGTCCTGTTATGACATACAATATAGACTTTAAATGGGACCTCAAGTCCAGCAGGTCCTAAGATCTCCAGCAGCCCCTATGTGACCATTATACTTATAAATGTCACTAGTTTCAAACTGACACACCACTTGAGTAATTAAAACAATGGACTTTACACTGTTTTGTTTGTGTACCCTCAGAATAATATTGATAAAAATTCTTTTTAAGTTGACGTATAAAACCATTCATCATAAGATTAGATATTGCAAAGAATGTAATTTTTGGAGTAATGTAAATATTAACATTTTAAAGTAAAACTGTGACATCACTTTCAAATATATCTGACGAAACAGGAATACAATAGCATTTAGATATGCACCATTTATCCATTTGGAAATGTATGGAAAAGACTTCCACGTCTGGTAAGGATGGAGTAACAAAGACCAGCCTACCCTCCTTTACAGACAACACCCCCACTCCAAAAAAAAAAAAAAAAAAAAAACCAGATAAAAGGTATGAAACACTGATTTTCAAGCCATTGCCTTACATTGGACATCAAGTAATGTAAGACAGTGATCTCTGAGAGGCAGAAAATAAGAGAGATAAGCCCCTGACTGCCCGAGCTCACAGCCCTTTGACAGTTTCCAGGCCAAGGCACAGGGATGGGGATGCCAGGAGGAGCCTGGGTGTGGTATTGGCATTAAAATAGATCAGTGGAATAGGTAGAATATCCAGAAAAAAATATCAGACGTATATGGTCAAATAATTTTTTGATACTTATTTTATTAAACTTACAATTTCGAGGTAATTGAAGGTTCATGTACCATTGTAATAATACAAAGAATTCCTTTGTGCTCCTTTAACAGTTTCCCCCAAAAGTAACATTTTACAAAAGTCAGTACAGTAGCACAGCCAGGATATTGACACTGATATGGACAAGATACAGAATATTTTAATCAACACGAGTACCTCCTAGGTTCCCCTTTTATTAACAGTTTCACAACCAACTTGCTCTTTCACTCCTTTAACCCTTGGCAACAACTAATTTGTTCTCTGTTTTGATAAACGACTAATTTGTTCTCCATTTTGATAAACTATTAATTTGTTCTCCATTTGATGATTTTGTCATTTTAAGAGTGTTATATAAATGGAATCTTACCATATGCAACCTTCTGAAACTAGCTTTTCTCACTCTGCATAATTCTCTGGAGATTCATTCAAGTTGTGTGTCTCAGCGGTTCATTCCTTGTTACTGCTGGCTGGTATTCCCTAGCATGAATATACCACTGTGTTTTTAACGACTCCCCACTTAAGGGCACCTGAATTGTTTCCAGTTTGTGGCTTACAAATACAGTTGCTATGAACATTTATGTAGAAGTTTTTGTGTGCACACAAACTTTCATTGCTCTGAGATTGTCCAGGAGTGCAATTGTTGGGCTCTAGCAGTACACAAAACGTAATAGTTACATGTTTAGGTTTGCAAGAAATTTCCAGGCCCTTTTCCAGAGTGACTGTACTCCTTTACATTCCTATCAGCAATGTCTAAGAGATCTAGTTTCTCCACAACCTCACCAGAATTTGGTGTTATCACTAATGTGTATTTTGGCTATTGTAATAATGTGTAATGATATCATATTGTGATTTTAATTTGGATTTTTCTAATAGCTAAAGATATTGGGCATCCTTTCATGTTTGACATATTTAGATCCTCTCTGGTAAAATGTCTGTTCATATTTTTTACATGCTTTCAAATTGATTATTTGGCTTTTACTTTTGAGTTTTGAGAGTTCTTTAGATATACTAGATACCAGTTCTTTGTCAGAAATGTGGTTTCTGTATATTTTCTTGCAGCCTGTAGCTTGACACTTAATTCTCTGAGGCCCTTTTGCAGAGCAAAAGTTTTAAATCTTGATTAAGTCTAATTTAGCACTTTCTCCTTTAATGGATAGTGCTGTTAGTGTCAGGTTTAACAACACTTTGCCTAGTGCTAGATTCCTAAAATTTTCTCCTGTTTTTCTATGAAAGCTGTATATTTAAGTCTATGCTATAGTTTGAGTTAATTTTTGTGTAAGATTAAAGTTGAGGTCTTTCTCTCGCTGATGGCTATTCAATTGCTCTTGCATCATTTGTTGGAAGGGCTGTTTCTCTCCACTGAATTGTTTCTGCACCTTTGTCAAAAATCAGTTGTGCATATTTGTATGAGTCTATTTATAGATTCTCTTTTCTGCTCCATTGATCTATGTCTATCCCTCTGTCCATATCACATGTTCTTGATTACCATAGGATGTAGTAGGAATTAATATCAGATAGAGTGAGTCCTCCCACTTAATTCTTTCCAGAATAGTTTTTGCTATTCTAAGGCCTGTGCTGTTCCATATAAATTTTAAAATAATCTTGTCTATATTTAATAAAAAATATTTTCTGGGATTTTGATAGGAAATGCATTAAAGCTGTACATGAAGTGACATCTTTACTATGTAGAGTCCTCCAGTCCATGAATACAGTATATCTCTCCATTTATTTAGATCTTTTATTTCTTTCATCAGCATTTTGTAGTTTTTAGTATACTAGTACTAGACATGTTTTGTTACATCTAAGTGTTTCTTTCATTTTTGAGCAATTGTAAATAGCATTACATTATTAATATTAATTTCAGTTTCTATATGTTCTTTGTTAGTATACAAAAGCAATGGATTTTTCAATGTTTATCTTATATCCTGTGGCTTTGCTGAACTCATTAGTGTGGAAGTTTTGTGTAGCTTCTTTGGTGCTTTCTGGGTAGACGATTATGTCACCTGCAAATAGGGATGGTTTTATTTCTTCCTTTCTGATTGGTGTGCTTTCTAATTCTATTTTGTTGCCTTATAGCTCGGATGTCCAGTGTTATTATGACTAAGAGTAGAGACATCTGACATGTATACCTTGTTCCACATTTGAGAGGAAAAGCTTCCAGTCTTCCACTGTTAGCTATGCTAGTTGTAAACTTTTTAGATCCTCTCTCAAGTTGAGAGGTTTTCCCTCAATGCCTGTTTCACTGAGAATTTTTTAAAAAGTCACGAATAGGTATTGAATGTTTTCAACATTCATTCATAAATATATTCCTTTTGTTAAATATTTATTAAACCCAAAACATTAAAATATTAGTGAAAATGTATTTCTTCCTTTTTTTTTTTTTGAGATGGAGTCTCTGTTGCCCAGGCTGGAATGCAGTGGCGCGATCTCTGCTCACTGCAACCTCCACTTCCCGGGTTCAAGCGATTCTCCTGCCTCAGCCTCCCAAGTAGCTGGGATTACAGGCATGCGCCACCAAGCCCAGCTAATTTTTGTATTTTTTAGTAGAGATGGGGTTTTACCATATTGGCCAGGCTGGTCTCAAACTCCTGACCTCATGATTCACCTGCCTCGGCCTCTGAAACTGTTGGGATTACAGGCGTGAGCCTCTGTGCCTGGACAAAAATGTATTTCTTAATGAGATACACAGGTTTGAGCTGTTTTTCTATCTGTTTTTCTATCAATGGTTAAATATTATCTATGTTTTAAATGTTTATTTTTCTTCATTATGGAAGTAAGCCCTGAGAAACTGTTCGTATAGTTAACTAGCTGGAATTGAGAAGTGTTTTTCAGGTAATGTTACGCAATTATTTCAACTCTTTTAAACTTCTGTGTCAAAAATCACACAGTTTCTAATGATCTATAAGCTAATAATACCCTTGTGCTTTCTTTCAATTGTGTTGAAAGCAAACAATTGGAATTTCTATGACTTGCCAAAGGATTTTTAAGGTCTAGGCATTAGAATAGGCAAAACGTGATTTTTCTTTACACCTCCACATGAAAGCTGACAGAAGGGAGTCAGCTCAGGTGCAAAGCAGAGCAGAGTCATCATCTCCGTGGCTGCTGGACAGACGTGGGGTTGGTACCAGTAGAGGCCACTGGCACCCACCCATGGGCGTGTGATGCAATGCTGCCACCTGGGCAGGGGAGGACCTGTCTGTGCTTCAGGAAGCTCCAATGTCCCTCTGGGTCACCTCATTCTGCCCTCCTGGCTCTGCCCCCATGTGTCTCACATCACAGACAACCAAGAGCGTGGAGCAGTGCAGGATACACCACACCCAAAGCTCCCGACTGCCTCTGCCAGTTCACATTCTTTCCTGAACCTTGATCTGCAGAACCCAGCGTTAGATTTGCAAGAAAGACAATTATGGCTTAGACATCATCCCGAGAAGGTCTTAGAGAAGATCTAGAGGCTAACTTGCTCCCCTCTCTGCTGCCCCACTGCGATGGTTTGGACTGTCCTTGTCAGCGGGCTGTGCGGCCTTTCTCTATACCAGCGCTCAACTTGGGATGGGGATGGTGGAATCAGGTGTGTAGCGGTGGGAAGTAACTATGAACCCCATATTTACCAAGCAGTCACCACGCAGCCCTGAGAAAGTCAAGGAGTGTCCTGGAGCAGCTGCCTCATGGGCAAACTGTGAGAGTTTGACTGCAGGACCCATGAGACTCTGCCTTAGTCAGCGTGGGCTGCCATGATAAAATATCATAGGCTAGGTGGCTTAAACGTGTAATTTTCTTTTCTCATAGTTCTTAAGGCTAGATGTCCCAGCATGGTTGGTTCCTGGTGAGAGCTTGCTTCCGGGCTTTCAGATCGGCCACCTTTTCACTGTGTCATCACATGGTGGGGAGGGAGGGAGGAAGAGAGAGAGAGAGACCTTGTGTATCCTCCTCCTTTTATAAGAGTACCAGTCCCATTGGATTAGGATCCCACCTTTCCTACTTCATTTAACTTTAGTTAGCTGCTTATGGGCTCAGTCTCCAAATACCGTGAGACTGGGGGTTAGGGCTTCAACATATGAATTTTGGGGGGCACAATTTAGTCCATGACAGACCCCTTCCACTTCAATGTTGTGAGATTCTAAAGTTACATTAGGGCTTCTTAAACAGAGGTTTCTAAACAACAACAGTACCCAGAACGGCAGTGAAACAGATTAGGCATTACCACGGTAAAGCCTTCCAGATTGTTATGGAAAATTATATTATTCAAAAAATAGTTCTGTTTACTTTTACATTTTCATAACTACTACTACATGACTTAAGAAAATCAAGCAACATTTAGCATCCTGCAGGCATAATTTAATTGCAAAATAGCCGAATAGCTTCTCATATATTTTGTGCCCTCAGTGTCCTGTGTGCTTCACCCTCATCCCAGCTGGGCTCTGACTGACGTAGGAGGGAAAATTGCACAGGATGTGACTGGAGTAGAGAGATTAGTAGAGAGACGAGAGCAAGGGTTTTCAACTTAGGCACTGTTGACATTTTGGGCTGGATAATTCTTTTGAGGGAGCTGGAGGGTGTTTAGCAGCATCCCTAGCATCTAACCACCAATGCCAGTAGTACCCTCTCCCCACTTCTGGCAACAAAAAATGTCTCCAGACATTGCCAAATGTCTCCTGGGGTGGGGTCAACATCCCCCACGGTTGAAAGCCTCTGGGTCGGAGGAAAGCCAGAGGCTTGCAGATGCTCTGAGCTGGCTGCAGTGAGTTCCGCCTGAAGGCTGAGGGAGACAAGGATAAAGTAACAAGCACTTGTTGGATTTGTCAACATGGTAGTCATCAGTCACTAGAGCTGGTGTGTTGGTACTGGCTGGGACCTTCTCAGCTTATCACTGCTTTGTTCACTAGCTTAACTCTCAGCAGCTGAGAGACTTTCTTCAGCCACCTGATCTGATCTGTCTGTGCATGGGGTAGCCCAGAGGCTCTAGGGGATTAACACTCCCAGGTGTCCCCCAGCCAGAGGCTGACAGGAGTTGGTGGGTAGGCACCCCGCTGCATCGCTCTCTGAGGTGTGTGTTTTATGCATTCTCACAACGTTCCCAGCAGGACCAAGTTTCAGTTGCCCACAGAGTAACTTGTTGAATACTGCATCCTTTACTGGCTTTTTCCCATTCCCAGTCTCTCATTCCCAATCCCAGTCTCTCATTCCCAATATACTTCTCCTCAAATCCCTGCTTCAGTATTGGCTTCTGGAAAACAAAACAAAGGAAAAACCTCTCTAAGGTTTACGTTCTCTTAATTTGTGACAAGAAGCTCTCAGTAATGCAGTGAGGAATGGATGACCTTTTATTAACAATGTTGGGTCACTTGATATTCATGTGGAGAAAATTCATCAATGCCTGTCTCATACCATGCACAAAATAATTTAGGTGAATAGGTCTAAATACAAAATGTAAAACAATAAAGCTTCTAGAAGTTATCATTGGAGAATGTCTTCATGGCCTACATCTAGGGAGAGATTAAACAGAAAATAAAAAATACTAACCTACAAGAAAAAAAAAGGAAATATTGATAAAATAGGCCACATTAAAATTATAAACCTCTGTTGAACAAGGAAAACAAGAGAGAGATTAAAGGCAAGTCACAGAAAGAAAGAAATTTGCAAGACATAACTGACAAAGGAAATTCATGAAAATAAATTAGATATAGAGAGATAACCCAATAGAAAGACACACTTCTCAAAAGAGGAAATTCAAAACGGCCAGTGAACACAGGAGTATATGCCCAACCTCATTAGTTAAACAACAAAAGCAAATTAGATGCCTCTGTACATCAACCTAAATGCCTATCATTTAAAAGATTGGCAATATCGAATATGATATACTCCTACCTGTGACACAGCAATCCATGCACAAAGACATGCACAGGAACATTCGCAGAAGCGTTATTTCTAATGCATCGCCACCCCCCGCCCCAGAATGGAGACCACCCAAATGTCCATCAATACTAGAATGGATAATTAAATTGCAGTGTTTGCATATAGAGCAGTACCGTATAGCAATAAAATAAATTGCTGCTATAATCAACAAGGATGCATCTCACAAATATAATGTTGAAAGAAAAAATAAATACAAAAATACATATTGCATGGTAAAATTGATATAAAGTTCAAAAACAAGTACAACTGATCCATTATATTAGAAGTTAAGGGGCTGGGCCTGGTGGTTCACACCTGTAATCCCAGCACTTTGGGAGGCCAAGGCGGGTGGATCACCTGAGGCCCGGAGTTCGAGACCAGCCTGGCCAACATGGTGAAACCTCATCTCTACTAAAAGTACAAAATAATTCGTCGGGTGTGGTGTCTCATGCCTGTAATCCCAGCTACTCGGGAGGCTGAGGCAGGGGAATTGCTTGAACCCAGGAGGTGGAGGTTGCAGTGAGCCGAGATCACGCCACTGCACTCCAGCCTGGGCAACAAGAGCAAAACCCCGTCTCAAAAATAAAAAAGAAGTTAGGATAATCATTGTATTTGGGGAGGAAGAAGGAGGGGGTGACATGGGAGAATGAAGGGATCTTCTTAGTGCTGGGAATGGTTTGCTTCTTGACTTGAATATTGGCTATATGGATGTTTTTGCTTTGCACATTTTCATCAAGTGGTTACTTATTATTCTTGTGCTTTTCTGTGTATGTGTATATATATATGCTTTACTTCAAGATAGACAAATATTTTTTAAAGTACCAGGATAAATGAGAAATATTATAAAGAACTGTGTGCCAATAAATTGGAAAATTTAGTTGAAATGAGTAAACCCCTAGAAAAAAATAAAATCTTAAAAAGGAATAGAAAACCTCAGTGGCCTTATATATATGTATTAATATAATTGAATCAGTAATTTAAAATCTTCTCATGAGAAAACATCAGACCCAGAGGATTTTAAGTAGTAAGTTCTAAAATTTCAAATAACAGATCATTCCAATATTATAAAAATATTCCAGAGAATAAAAACATAGGAAATATTCTCTGAATCTTTCTAAAAGGCCAGTAAAATCTTGATATCAATTAAGCATGAGACAGACAACGTTATTGACCAGTCTTCATAAACTTAGATGCAAAAATCCTAAGCAAAATAATAGCAACATTAATCCATCAGTGATTTGAAAAATAATATTATATGAATTGAGCTTAACCCAGGAATACCATACCATTTAACACTAGAAGATATATAAATAAAATTCACCATATTAAGAAACCAAAGGGAAATATATAATCAACTCAATGGATTTAAAAAAGGGCAAACAGCATTTGATAAAATTCAGCATCAATAAGCTAAAAATTATATTTTCTTAAAATTAGAAATCAAAGGAATCTTCTGTAACCTGAAAAATAGTAATTATCTATGTAATCCTTTACATCTTTCTAAATGCAGAATGACTTTAAGAAAAGAATGTCTACTTTTGCTGCTTCTCTGCAATCTTGTATGGAAGGTCCTGGTTAGTTCAATAAGGCACAAGGAAACAAAATAAAAGCAGAAGAATTGTTATAGAAAACACAAAGCTCTATCAATTTGCAGACAATATCCTTATTTAAATAGAAAACTTAAAAGGATCTACACACATATTATTAGAAATAGAGAATTAGTGGCTGCACGTGGTGGGTCACGCCTGTAATCCCAGCACTCTGGGAGGCTGAGGTGGGTGGATCTCCTGAGGTCAGAAGTTCGAGACCAGCCTGGCCAACATGGCAAAACCCCATCTCTATTAAAAACACAAAAATTAGCTGGGTGCGGTGACGGGTGCCTGTAATCCCGGCTACTCGGGAGGCTGAGGCAGGGGACTTACTTGAACCCAGGAAGCAGAGGTTGCAGTGAGCTGAGATCACACTATTGCATTCCAGCCTGGGTGACAAGAGTGAAATTCCATCTCAAAAAACAAAAAACAAAAAACAAAAAGAGATTTAGCAAGGGGATTGCCTATAAACCAGAATTAAAGAAAATCAATTGCATTTTTATACTACAGCAACAACTATTTAGAAAATAAAATGTTATTAAAAAGGCAACATTTATAAGAACCTCCAAATTATCAGTACCCGAAAATTAATATTAAAAATGATGTGCAAGGCGAGACTGGTATTAAACAAAGAGAAAGAAGAAAAAACAAATTTTATCAAAAGGCATTAATGAAGACCTAAATGAATGGGGTGAATTCCTAGGTTGGTGGATAAGAAGAATCAACAGTGTAAATATGTCAATTCTTCCCCAAATTATCTGTGTATTCCAAATAATGGCTATCAGAATCTCCACGGGGGTTTCTGTGAACTAGACAAGAGATTGCTTAGACTAAGAACAAAGTTGTTCTGGATATAAAGACTTACACATCCTCAGTAAACAGCAGCAACAACAACGAGATAGCATCGGCGCAGAGACAAAAAGTCAACCAGTGGAAAAGAAATTGAAAATAGAAACTGGAAATTGATTTTGCTCATAAAACTTAAGTGGAAAATGTGTGTAAGACATGATACTGCAAATCAGAAAGGAGGTGGTTAGCTATGTAATAAGCAAAGCTGAAGCAATTGGTTATTCCTCTGGGGGAAAATGGGATCTTCACATCACGTATAAAAATTAATTGTACTTTGATTACATATCTAAATATAAAAAGCAAGACTTTAAAACCCATGGGGAAAGAAACATAGAGAATATATTTAATACTTCTAAGCAGGGGATGTTTAGTTATACAAGAGAGACAGAGCAAATCATAAAGATAAATTTGGCTATATTAATATTTTAAACGTGCTCACTGAAAGACACCAGTTAACAAGTGGAAAGACCAGTTATGGATTAGTAGAAGGTAAATGCAAAACACATGTCAACTTACAATAATCACAAGGCTCAGGATCCGATTAAAAGAGTTCATTCAAGCACAAAGCGTGGGGAAAAATGAAGATTGTTGATGTATGCAAAAAATGAAGGTGGTGAACAGAACTGCATTTTTCATACAAAGGCTAACATACACAAAGAAGATTTCATTGGCTACCACTGATTCCACTCTAAGGGAGCTGCCAAATATTCTATTGTAAAGACGTAACACTCACAAGGGTGGCTATCTCCATGGCATTTAGTCTAGGCTTGTGTGAGGATAGGGAGTATGGTTAATGTATAAAACGTCAACACAAAGGTTGGGAAGCAATGATCACGCACCACGGAAGAGTTGGGTCATGTGACTCAGTTTCTAGTTTTCTCCTTGGCATATTTGGAAGGTTCTGAAATTTTATTTTCTTTTTACGCATACAATTGGCAGATGGTTTGTATCCAGATACATTAAAAATTCCTATGAGCCAATAAGAGGAATATAAACCACCCAATAAAATAATGGGCAAAATAGAAAAGTAGTTCAATGTTAGATGTTATATATTGGGAAATATGTATATGATCTTCCTTCTCCGTTTCCTGATTACAGCTCCAAAGATCCTTGGAATCTCCAGAGTGATATAGATATATGAGTGTCTTCTGTGCACTAACGAGTTGAACGATGGCTGGCAGCCTCCAAGTAGAGTCAGGATGGGGCTGGTCACTGGAAAGATCAAGGCAGGATTAGATGGTTGTGACTTTCAGCCCCACCCTCTCACCTCGGGGAAGGCTGAAAGTTGAGTTGATCACCAAAGACCGGTAATGTAATCAATCATGCTTACATGAAGAAACTTTTACACAAACCCAAAAGGGCTGGGTTTGGGTGAGCTTCTGAAGAGCAGAACACAGGGAGGTTCCTGGAGGGTGGTGCACCCCGAGACGGCATGGAAACACCAAGCTTCGCCAACCCCACTTTTCTCACCTATGCATCTCTTCCATCTGGTTATTTATTTGTGTGCTTTCTAATATTCTTTATAATAAACTTGTAAATGTAAGTATGTGTTTCCCTGAGTTCTGTGAGCCACTCTAGCAAATTAACCGGAGGGAGGACTGTGGAAATCTGATTTATAGCCGGTGGGTCAGAAGTTAGGGAAGTCTAGACTTGTGACGGCATCTGAAGTGGGGGTAGTTTTGTGGGACTGAGCCCTCAGACTATGGGAGCTGGTGCTATGTCTAGGGAGACAGTGCCAGAATTAAATAAGAAGACACTCAGCTGGTGCCTGCTGCAGAATTGATTGGTTGCCAGTGAGGAGAAATCCCCACACACATTTTGGTGACCAGAGAGGTGAAGCGTTCTGTGTTGATTGTTGTGACAGTAACAGGAAAAACTGAGTATTTTTTTCTTATATCTTAACAACATGCCAATTAAACCTAGAACAATCTAGGTTTTATTTACCTTATTCATTTGATTTGTAAAAATTAAAAAGTCTGACAAAATTATGTGTTGGCAAGGATGTTGAAAAATAGAAACTTAGGATGGAGGAATGTTATGGGTCAAATTGTGTACCCCACAAAATTCATATGTTGAAGTCCTAACCCCCAGGACCTCAGGATGTGACTATATTTGGAGACGGGGTCTTTAAGAAGGCAATTAAGTTAAAATGAGGTCATTAGGGTGGGCCCTAATCCAATATGACTGGTGTCCTCATAAGAAGAGGAGATTAGGATACAGACACACAGAGGGAAGACCACGTGCGGACACAGGGAGAAGGTGGCTATGAACACACCAAGAGGAGAGGACTCAGGAGAAACCAAACCTGCCGACACCTTGATCTTGGACTTCTGGCCTCCAGGATTATGAGAAATAAAACGTCTATCATTTAAGCTGCCCAGTCCATGGTATTTGTTACACAGTCTGAGCCAACTAATACAGGAGCCTGCTACTTTGCATAGTGAGTTGGCAATATAAAATAATGGCAATGTCCACACATAGATCTAATAATTTCAAACTTTGATACTTTCCTAGAGAAAGCCTCACACATGTGCACAGGTGGATAAATGAGAGAAAGTCTCCTGTAGTGTTGTTTACAATGAGGGAGGGGAGAAGGATGAGAGGGAGTGGGAGAGGAGGGAGTGGGGCACCTGTTCAGGCCTGGACATGTTGGGAAAAGGAAAGGGCTGCCTTTCACAGAAATCCTCCAGGACAGAGCTTACAAAGTTGCTTGGCAACATCAGATCACAGGTTGTGTTTTAACTCCTGCTGATTGAGGAACCAGTTCCCAGCTGAGTCAGAGCTGAGGCCACCATCCTTGGGGATGGTGGGAAGAGGGAGATCACTGAACAGAGGTGGCAACTGCTAAATACTTGGCTGTGTATGACGATAAGGAATTCCAATTCTCCTCTTTTGCTTCAAGAAGACAGTGTATAACTTTAATTTCAAAACAAAACAAAACCCATGACTCTCATACAAATATCAAATGAAACTGAGTCCAAAATTTTCAGTCTTTAAATGAAGAAAGAACTAATGAGATGTTAATCCTGATTCAAAAGTGAATTCGAGGAGGACATTTTAGAGTTTTTCAGCCAAACAAATGCTGAAATGAATTTCCTAAAAGATACAAACAAGCTGAGGCACTAGGAGATATAAGGCAACTAATTCCACCCTCCGGAGTTAGCTTTTCTACCCCGTGGAAACGATTTGCCCTGCTGCTGGACAAGAACCATCTGCCCTATTCCCGGTTTCCCAGTTTTCTACAATGTAACCTCTACCTTCACAGAATTCTAAACTATCCCGAACAATAGAAAATAGAAAGTTGGACAAAGGACACAGGTCTAGAAAATGCAAAATCACCAGGAGTGGAGGGCTGGCCCAGCAGGATGTGAGAAAACACCCGTAACAGATGCTGCTCAGCTCATGTGGGACCACATCCTGATAACCCATCATAAACTGAAAATATTCTCAGTTAAAATACATTTAATGTACCTAAGCTACCAATCACAGCTTAGCCTAGCCTACCTTAAACATGCCCGGAACACTCACCTTAGCCTGCATTTGAACAAAACCATCTGGCAACACAGTACCCTTTAGAGTGTCTGCTGTTTACCCTCATGACTGTCCAGGCTCGCAGTGATTATGGTTCATTCTTTCCTTCCTTCCTTTCTTCCTTCCTTCCTTCCTTCCTTCCTTCCTTCCTTCCTTCCTTCCTTCCTTCCTTCCTTCCTTCCTTCCTCCCTTTCCTCCTTCCCTCCCTCTTTCCTCCCTCCCTCCCTCCTTCTTTCCCTCCCTCCCTCCTTTCTTTCCCTTCCTTCCTTCCTTCCTTCCTTCCTTCCTTCCTTCCTTCCTTCCTTCCTTCCTTCCTTCCTTCCTTCCTTCCTTCCTGTCTTTCTTCTTTCCTTTTTTTGACAGAGTCTCACCCTGTCACCCAGGCTGGAGTGCAATGGTGCATCTCGGCTCACTACAACCTCCACCTCCTGAGTTCAACTGATTCTCCTGCCTCAGCTTCCTGAGTAGCTGGGATTCCAGGCACCCACCACCATGTCCGGCTAATTTTTTGTATTTTCAGTAGAGACGGGGTTTCCCCATGTTGGCTAGGCTAGTCTTGAACTGCTGACCTCAGGTGATCCACCCCCCTCTGCCTCCCAAAGTGCTGGTATTACAGGCATGAGCCACCACACCCAGTCCTATGGTCCTGCTTTCTACTGAACTGTTTTGCCCTGTCACAAAGTTGAACCATCATGAGCGGAGTGAAACCTGTATACCGCTTGTCTATTTCCAAGTTTTGGATACTGCCTTGTGGAGGCCAGGCCAGGAAGGAGTGGGCTCTATGATGCCTCCCCAAATAGCCATGCAGCCAGCTTGGCAGGGGCTGGACAGATGGAGGAGAGCAAAAGAAGAACCAGAAAAGCAGAGGAGGGACCAGGAAAGCGGAGGAAGGACCAGGAGAGCGGAGGAGGGACCAGGAGAGCGGCACGAGGAGGCTCTCTCCTCTCCCCCTTCCCTCCTTCCCCTCCCCTTTCCTCTCCCTCCCCCCTGGCTGGAACTCCTCGTGGCAGCCAACTGCCATTGCACGGGTGCTTGCCTTTTTGTCATCCACTTCCTTATCTGCAGGAAGAGCCTACACTTGCCAGTGTAATTCCATCCAAGCATTCACCTTCCTTCTTTCAGGATAAAGCCCAAGTGCCTGAGGATGACCCTGAATGACCACTTCTTTCTCCTCTTTCCCATGTCTTACCTTTCCTTGAATGGAATAGCGTGTGGGCACTCCCATCTATTCCCTTACTTACTTGGGGCCTACCTAATTCACAAAAAGGGTGAAGATATAGCTGATTTTGCAAACACTGTTTCCCCCAACCACCGCCTGGTGGGCTTCTAGACCTTCTCTTCATTCTGCAGATCATGGTGCAGCCTGGCCACTCTTTAGAAGCTTCCCTTGCTTGTGCCATTCCTACCTTTTTTCCCCCTGTTCTGCTCACATATACATTACATGCTATCACTCTACTGTCATTTTTTTTTTCTTCTGTGGATCCTACAAGACTGTGGGCTCTTTCAGGGTCAGAACCATATCTGACCCTTGTGATTCCCCAGCTATGAATGCAAGGTCTGTCACAGAGTGAATGCTCAATAAATATATGGCGAGTTTAGCTGGATTTGAATTATTGCTCCAGTAATAGGCATATACAATTGTGACATTTCTATTCTGGCAAGCACAACTTAGGCAGGGCTGGAATTTGTGCAGTGTATAGGATGATGTGAATTCCTAAAGCAGGTTGTCAACAGCAGCCTCTTATGGCAAAACTCAGCTGTCGAAACCAGGCTTTAACATCTCCTAAAAGCCTTAGCCTTAACTTCCTAAAGCTAGGGAGTTAACTATTGCTTATACTTGTGCTTCCTGAAGCATGTTTGTTCCAAATTTTACCAACTTCATAACAATTAACAACTACCCCCCCCAAAACTTAAAGTGGTAGAACATATTACACAGAATCGGCTATGCAAGGGCTTTCCCTCCATGGCACATGTGATCCAGCTGTCTCACTCGTTACTGATGGACTACGAACTAAAAACTCCCCAGAATAATTTGCACATGAATTTTAATGGGTACTGGAAACTGACGGAAACTCTTCCCTCAAGCAGTATTTCCAAGCTCATGAAGTATTAATGTCCCCATCAAAGATGTATATCTACTTTAAAAACCTCTTAGAGATGGAGGTTCCCACTGCGCAAGGTGACATCTGTCACCGCAGAGATCATATCCTATTCAGAGTGTGCATGCATGTGCGGTGCATGATTTACATATATGGGCCACACCAACCCTTTAAGAACTAATGCCAAATGACAAGCTGTAGCACTCTATTATGCACAACAGTGAACATAATAAATTATGGAACAACTTGAGTTTTGTGGGCACAATCTGTATTGACAGAAGGGAGAGATGCGATCAAATGGTATACACCTTGAAAATCAAAGAACAGTCCCCTTTTCTTGTGTGTAAGCACTGAAACTTCCCCCACGAACATGAAGAAATCTGTATGAGGTGTCATCTCCACATAGTCAATGCCACTGAAAATGTGGCACAGTAAAGAATGCCCAGACCCACAACTTTGGGGCCTCAGCACAGCAGTAGCTCAATGGTTGAACCTTCAGGGGGGGTGAAAAGGCAGATACCAGCAAGTGGTGCAGGAATGGAATCCTGGAGCATGAGCAAAAGTTCACCAGCCACATCTTCACGATAACTTTGCAAGGCATATGTATACATAGAGTGACTGTATGTCCCAATTGCCTCATGATGATCCTAGTGTCCTGGACTCCCATATATTTATCCTGGGTTTTCAGCTTTTAATTGTCTTATGACAAATAATTCCATAAAAATATGCTGGGATGAGATGGGTAGAACACCACGTTGCACTTCCAGTGGTGGGCTTGTCTAACAGTGTGTGAGATGCATGTGCAGTGAGTAGAGTGCCAGCTTGAACACATGATTAAATCTGAAGGACGAGCAGTATGGCATACCTCGGAGACATGAAGTTTTTAAAAGGCCACCAGTCTCCAAAAGAAAAAAAAAATTGCTGAGAAATCATCAGCTTTTGCTTTAAAAGTCAGCAGTTATTTTAAGAACATGGTGCTCAAAGGTGAAAAATTAATGACAGAGTGACACGATGACAGAAGCTGCATGAAGACATCACTTTAAGAAGCATGACTTTTTAGATCAAATGGCTGCTGTTCTAAATCAATTTTTTCTTCAGTTCTAGATTTTTTGCATGTATGAAAAGCCAAGCCAAGCCATATTTATTATTATGTGGCCTCCCTTTTCAGACAAAGAACTTCAAAATCAGTCACATCATGTTGGTTTTGTTGGGGTCATCAGATACCTTAAATAGAAAATTAATTAATAAAAAGTATTTAATTTTTAAATCTAATTCATGGAATCAGCACAAAGCTTTTAGAAGTTTATGCCATAGGAAATAAAACATCTGAAATAATTGTGGATGCTATTGTAAATTTAATTTAAAAATTGATATTGAAGATACGACTTTTTTGTGGTAAATATGAACCCACATTTTAGTAGAGTACAGGTCATAGAAAACCAATGTTCTTACTAAATTAATAAATCATGGCACAGGAATGTATTTAGTAAATAAGTGAAGAAACTATGACTCAAGTCAAGAAAAATTAGTCATTAGAAATAGACTCACAAAGACCCAGACGCTGGGCTCAGCATCAAGGATTTTGAAATGCTTGTGGTAAACATGGTTATACAGTCCACAGGAATAGGTGAATATAATAAATGGAGGGGGAAGGAAATTTCAGGAGAGATTTGAAAGCTATAAAAAGAACCTAATGAAAATCTCAGAGGTGAAAAGTACAATATCTGAAGTAGAAAATTCACTGGATAGGCTTAACAGGAGATTGGATGTAACAGAAGAAAGGATCAGTGATTTTAAAGAAAGAACAACGGAAACCTTCCAAACTGAAGCACAGGCACAAAGATAAGGAAGATGGCAAAAAATGAATGGCACTTCAATGATGTGTTTAACCGTACCAAGCGGTCTAACATACACACACATGGTATCCAGAGGTAGAAGAGGAGGAAAAGATGGAGTATACATGTGTTTAATAAAACATGCATATATTCATGGGAAGATCAAGCTTATTAACCCACTAATTTAGGAATCCCAAATTGCATGAATACATTCATCACCCCAAGTCCTCCACCCCCCAAAAAAATCACATCAAGGCAAACCAAATAAAAACTGCTGAAAACTAGAGACAAAGGGGGAAAACAATATTTAAAATAGCCAGAGAAAAGAGACTTATGATATACTGGGAGCAATAATAAAAATTCATCATCACTCACTGCTCATCATCAATATAGAGACCAAGTGCTGATGGAGAAGCAAATGTTGTATGTACAATGTCACATGTATCATGTGTAATGTTGCATTATACATGTGGCAGAATACTGTTTAATCAAGGTACATTTCGTCAGTCGTGGGTGTTTAGTGTTGTCCGTTGAGTAACCCCTAAAACATACTACAGAGATGCAGCTAGAATGTAAATAGAGGAGAAAAAATGAGAAAATAACCGATTACTACTTCAAGAAAGACAGGAAACATGAACCAGTGAACAAATAAGAGGTGGGGCAGCAGAAAACAAATGGCAAGTTGGTTGTGTTGTCTATTGCTGAGTAACAAATCACCCAAAATGGAGTGGCTTAAAACAACTAATGTTGATTATCTCTCACAGTTGCTGGGGGTCAAGAATTTGGAATTGACTTGGAAGGGCCTTTTGGCATTCCTGGCTAGGGGTCTTTAACAAGATTGCAGTTAAATGTCAGCCAGGGCAGCAGTCAGCTGGAGGTTCGCCTGGGACCGCGACGTCTCTTTCCAAGGTGGCTCATTCACAAGGCTGCAAGTCCATGTAGTTGTTGATGTGACAGTACATTAGAAATGCATTGGTTATGGAACATATTCAAGTATAGAGACATGCCAGATGTTCCCTCATGCTATATTTTTAAAAATCTTTAGATAAAACTCTTGTTTAAAATTGGGAATTACAAGCCGGGCGCGGTGGCTCACGCCTGTAATCCCAGCACTTTGGTAGGCCGAGGCTGGCGGATCACGAGGTCAGGAGATCGAGACCATCCTGGCTAACAGGGTGAAACCCCGTCTCTACTAAAAATACAAAAAAAAAAAAAAAAAAAAAAAAAAAAAAAAAGCCGGGCGTGGTGGCGGGCGCCTGTGGTCCTAGCTACTCGGGAGGCTGAGGCAGGAGAATGGCGTGAACCCGGGAGGCGGAGCTTGCAGTGAGCCGAGATCGCGCCACCGCGCTCCAGCCTGGGTGAGAGCGAGACTCCGTCTCAAAAAAAAAAAAAAAAAAAAAAAAAAAAAAATTGGGAATTACAGAAAAGCTTTTCTTTTACTACAATATAGACCAATATGTTATATTTTAGAAAAAACAATTTTTACGATATTTTGCAACTAGACCTCTTTTATTTTATGTGTACCATGTTAAAAAGCAATTTGTTAGTTACAAAATACATACATATATATGTATGTATATATATATTTAAGAAACTACATAATGCCAATTAGTTTTACACCTTCCCTTTATCCTAAAACGTTTCTTGGCTTGGCATATACATTTTATGGCTATATGATTTATATAACTGAAACCACCACTGTGTACTTTGGGAGGCTAAGGTGGGAGTATTTACATGCATACAGATTGACTTACATTTCGAATAATTTCCTTGAAATAGGTAGCTAGGAAATACTGGATTGGAGAATGCAGATACGTAAGAATTTTGAACTTTTTAGCCAAATATCAGTTGATGGTTTTTCTTTTATGTGTTCAGATTTAAAATGAGAAGTTGTGAAGTGAATTTGTAATTTAAACAGGTGAAATGTTTAGACTGTAGGTTATTATTGACTGTAGGAGATTATTTGTCAGTGTAACCCCTTTTAATTGCATCCTTCATGGAGATCTCAGCTCACAGCACACTCAAGGAATTTCTGATGGTAGAGGCCAGTGCCATGAGCCTGGAAACACCATGCATTCCGAGGGGCACTGGCCACTGCCCTGTAACAGTGTCTAAATCAATCTGCTCCTTTGAGGGCAACAGATGCATGGCTAATCGCTTGACAGGCAGGACCCTTCCACCAAAACACACCGTGCGCCATGTTGTTGTTGGAGTGGAAATCACTAAATCATTAAGAAACAGCTTCTTTTTTTCATTTCTGTTTTTCATAGTAGCAAATATTAACCTAACATGGCCTTCTGCGTGTTATGGGTGGGTGGGTAAGATTTTGGTAGAAAAGAGAAGTGGAGGTGGTGATAGAAAATTTAAGTCTCAATGAAATTATAGAAACTCAATATTTTATTAGATGAACACCATGTGACTCCTTTCGAATTTATGTAATTGGCAACTCACTCAAAAGGCCTTTGAAGTCTTTGCTACCTTCAGACTGCAAACTTCAGATTCCACCCCGACTCCCCCTCCTGATACCATGAGCCTACTCCTGGTATCTGAGCATCGAGGACTCTAAATGGCAACTTTTGCAAGTTATCTTATGCGTTCTTTCGTATAAACTGTGCTTATAATTTTAATACATTTAGGAACTATCATGGCACCACCCTATTTCTTCCTGAAATGTGGGCCTTTGTAAATTACTAAGTCTTATTTTTAAATTCAGAGCCACAACAATTTGTGAGAGAATCTGAAAGCAGCTCAGGGAAGTTTCAGAAAGAGGCTGTTGTGTGCAGGTGGTGAGGTGGGTTCTTGCTTTCCTCCTGTCTGCCTCCTCTTAGCCACATGAGGATCCTTGCTCTGTCCCCAAACAGGGTAAACTCAGAAAGCTCTTTTCATTTAAGGCTGGGATCACAACTTGAGTTTCTCTCTGTCTGTGTTGTCCCCATCTCTTATATCTTTCCTAGTGACCCATAAAAATAAGACATTCAGTTTCTAACTCTAGGCTAGATTGGTGAACTATAATTCTCCTCAGTTGAAGAATCAAGAAGGGAGCCCAATCTACTAGATGCCCCTGAAACAATGTGGTTCCTTGGTAAAAACAAAAAACAAAAAACAAACAAACAAAAAAAGTATCATCATTTCAACTGATGCTGAAAAAGCATTTGATAAAATTCAATATCTCTTCATGATAAAAACTCTCAAAAAACTGGAGATAGAAAGAACGTACCTCAACATAATAAAATCCATATATGATAGACCCACAACTAATGTCATGCTGAAAGGGGAGAAACTGAAAGGCTTTTCTTTAATATCTGGAACATGACAAGGGTGTCCACTGTGCCACTTTTATCCAATGTAGTACTGGAAGTCCTAGCTAGAGCAATCAGACAAGAGAAGGAAATAAAGGGCATCCAAATTTTAAAGGAAGAAATCAAATTATCCTTATTTTCAGATGATATGGATTATATTTGGAAAAACCCAAAGACTCCACACAAAAACTACTAGAACTGATAAACAAATTCAGTAAAGTTTCAGGATATAAAATCAACATAAAAAATCAGTAGCATTTTGATATGCCAACAATGAACAATGTGAAAAAGAAATTTAAAAAGGTAATCCCATTTACAAAAGCCACATATAAAATTAAATACCTAGGAATTAACTAAAGAAGTGAAAGATCTCTATAGTGAAAACTATAAAACAGAAATGAATGAAATTGAAGAGGACACCCCAAAAATGGAAAAATGTTCCATGTTCATGGATTGGAAGAATCAATATTATTAAAATGGCCATACTACCCAAAGCAATTTACAGATTTAATGCAATCCCTATGAAATTACAATGGCATTCTTCACAGAAATAGAAAAAAAAATCCCTAAAATTTACATGAAACCACAAGAGACCAGAACAACCAAAGCTTTCCTAAGCAAAAAGAACAAAACTGGAGGAATCACATTATCTGACTTCAAATTATGCTACAGAACTATAGTAAACAAAACAGCATGGTACTGGCATAAAAACAGACACACAGACCAATAGAACGAAACAGAGAACCCAGAAATAAATCTATACACCTACAGTGCACTCATTTTGGACAAAAGTGCCAGGAACATATACTGGGAAAAGACAGCCTCTTCAATTAATGGTGCTGAGAAAGCTGGATATCCATATGCAGGAGAATGAAACTAGATCCTCTTTCTCTCTATGTACAAAAATCAAATCAAAGTGGATTAAAGACTTAAATCTAAGACCTCAAACTGTGAAATAAAACTACTACAATAAAACGTTGGAGAAAACCTCCAAGACATTGGTCTGGTCAAATCTCTAGGACATTGATCTGATCAAAAATTTCTTGAGCGATACCCCACAGACACAGGCAAGCAGAGTAAAAATGGAAAAATGTGATCACATCAAGTTAAAAAGCTTCTGCACAGCAAAGGATACAGTCAACAAAGTCAAGGCACAACCCACTGAAAGGGAGAAAATATTCACAAACTACCCATTTGACAAGGAATTAATAACTGTGATAAGGATCTCAAATAACTCTGTAGAAAAAATATCTAATAACCCAATCAAAGAAATGGGCAAAAGATTTGAATAGACATTTCTCAAAAGAAGACATATAAATGTCCAACAGGCATATGAGAAGGTGCTTAACATCACTGATCATCAGAGAAATGCAAATCAAAACTACAGTGAGATATTGTCTCACCCCAGTTAAAAAAATGGCTTTTATCCAAAAGACAGGCCATAACAAATGCTGGCAAGGATGTGGAGAAAAGGGAACCTTTGTACACTGTTGGTGGGAATGTAAATTAGTACAATCACTATGGAGAACAGTTTGGAGGTTCCTCAAAAAACTAAAAATTGAGCTACCATGTGATCCAGCAATCCCACTGCTGAGTATATGCCCAAAAGAAAAAAAAATCAGTATATGGAAGTATATACTCCCTATACTGCACAAACACTCCTATGTTTGTTGCAGCACTGTTTACAATAGCCAAGATTTGAAAGCAGTGTCCATCAATAGATGAATGGACAAAGAAAGTGTGATACATTTACACAGTGGAGTACTATTCAGCTGTAAAAAGAATGAGATCTTGTCATTTGCAAAGATGTGGATGGAACTGGAAGCCATTAAGTGAAATAAGCCAGGCACAGAAAGAGAAACATCACATGTTCTCACTTATTTGTGGGATCTAAAAATCAAAACAATCAAACTAAATAAAAAATCAAAAAATCAAAAAAATCAATACTTATTTGTGGGACCAAAAATTCAAAACAAAACAATTGAACTTTTGGACATAGAGAGTAGAAGGATGATTACCAGGGGCTGGGAAGGGTAGTGGGGAGGTGCAGGGGAGAGATGGGGATGACTAATAGGTACAAAAAAACCCAGAAAGAATAAATAAGACCTACTATTTGACAGCACAACAGGGAGACCATGGTCAATTATAATGTAATTGTACAGTTCAAAATAGCTTAAAGAGTGTAACTGGATTGTTTATAAGTCCAAGGATATATGCTTGAGGGGATATCCGTCCCCATTCACCATGATGTGCTTATTTCACATTGCATAGTTGTATCTAAACCTCTCATGTATCCCATAAATATATACACCTACTATATACCCACAAAAATAAAAAAAGTAAATATGAAACAAACAACTAAAAAAAACCAATGTGGTTTCTGAAGTCACACCAATACTGTAGTCAGTTGATGGAATAATTGGTCCAATCATTCATTCAACAAACATTCGATGAGCACTAAGTGTGTATCAAGCACTGTTCTGAGCATTGGAGAGATACAGCAGCAAGCAAAACAGGCAGAAGTCTCCACTCTTGTGCTTACAGTGTACTGGAAAAAGATGATAAACGGTGGGTAAAAATATAGAGAGTTAGATGCTGTATTTTTCTAAAGCTATATTCAATACCTCTTATGTCTGTCTCACATGCTTTGAACCAGCCTTTTACGCTGGCTACAGATACAGCAAATAACCCAGTGGGACCCTGACTGGAAGCCAGCAGTGCTCTTACTTGTGCGAGAGGGTAAACATCCCATGGGGTGACCCTTGAGCAGTGGGGGATGGACGACCACAGACAAATTCTCCCCTGCTCCCAGGGGAGTGGCAGTAAGCATGGTGAGGAGTCAGGTTCTGGATCTATTTTGAAGGCAAATCCTGGGTTTAATGTGCTGCCATCTCCATCTTGAAATTCTGAACAATTTACCATCGAGGGATCCCACATTTTTATTTTGCATGGGGCCCCATAAGTTATGTGGCCAGTATTATTTATATTTGTTGTGTCAAAAAACAAAATTACAGCAAAGTTAGGTTAAAGATAGAATTGACTTTTATTTGCAATTCCAGAATCGGGCAACACCTCATTCTACAAAATATAATGAAGGCAGGGTGTGGTGGCTCATGCTTATAGTTCCAGCACTTTGGGTGTCTGAGGCAGGAGGCTTCACTTGAGCCCAGGAAGTCAATGCTGCAGTGAGCTGTAATAGTGTCACTGCACTTCAGCCTGTGTGACAAAGCAAAGCTCTGTGTCTAAAAAACAAAAAATTATATATATATGTAGGTGTTTCAGTTTGCTTATAGTATACAGTTATATACAATATTACATATAATATATAATATTGATATATAATATATATAATTTACATATAATATACAACATATAATTTATATAATATATAAATAATATAATATAATATATGTAAATTATTTATTATATATTGTAAATACATAATATATAATTTATATATAATATAATAATTATATATATAAGTATATATAATTATATATGTATATGTGTATATATACATGTATATATCTTTATAGGCAGAAAGGGCTGAAGAAAGCAGAAACAGGGAATGAAAAAAGGATTGGTTATTGAAGTTACTTTCCTTACAAGGTT